>NW_008825234.1:286695-304593 GCF_000699105.1 Pygoscelis adeliae
GAATGTGGAATAGATGATTTCTTGGGGTCATTTCCAGCCTATGTTTTCTATGAATCTATGATTTCATAAGGTTATTCATTTGACTTTCCATCAATTCCACCACCAGAATTAGATGGAGGTACATTATCAAGATAAGTAAATATAAGGATAGTAGGACTGAATGTCTGTGTAAACATCAGAGTGAGTCCCCAACGAATACAGCAGAAGTGAATATTTGAAAGATAATTCTAACCGACAGCAAGATGACAGCAAAGCATGCTTTAATAAATACATAACAGCAAATTAATATGCTACAATTTCAAAATCCTAATAAGAAGTCGGGTTGCCAGTTGGGAGCCTGTATGCTTGTGAAATTTAACAGTAATTGTTTCTTATTGTATCTGTGACACACACTGCGCTACATTACCTATTGTGTGTCTTTTAAATGATGAATGTGTTTGTCCCTCACAATCTCATGAGCATAATGATTTGTTTACTTTTGTTCACTTCCACTGCTAATCCATATTAGAAAGTTTAACCTAGTAAACAAAATAAAATCTAATCAAACAAAGAGGTAATAAGTGTCTAGAAGCCTGAAGCTAGGCTGGCTAACAAGGCTGCTTATCAGAACAAATTCTCAATGGTGTAACTATTTGTTAAAAGGTTAGTATCATATGCAAAAAAATATTAATTTCCTCCACATAGACATTCAACCCATCCATTTATTTTCCTTCCACATAATAACAGATCTTATTTCAATAACACTGTTGCCATAAACTGTTAAGATGGTGTTATAAAATTTAACATTAAAAAAATTGAAATTGTTCTGATTTATCAGAGGTTTAATCAGTTTTGAAAACTCTTCTGAGATCTATACTGCAGTGATTTAACCTTGAAAGCAAATGCTTTTGGTTTTCAAGCATTTGTAGTACATCTTCAGAAAGCCTGATGTATTGAACTTCACACAAGGTAAGAAGAGGAGATGCAATGCACTAGTTCCCAAACTGAGTGGAAAGAAAGTTTGATTTATTAACACTTGATCCTGTGAATCATGTACCCACCCACAGCTTCATAGATTAGGTGTTTGCAGCTCTAGTTTTGAGCTGAGAATTTAATGAAACAGGATTTGATGAATTCTATAAAGTTTTTTTCTCTATCTGAAAATTAGGTTGCTATCCATATTTATGGAAATAAAAGGATTTAATTTCCAGTTATATCTCTTGCTATTTTTCTTTGTAATATTTAGATGCTAAAAGGTAAAGACTGAAACAGAGATCCAAAAAGTTATGGTAATGTTAATTTGTCAAAAAGCAAAGGACAAAATATTATTTTGTCCCTATGCTTGTCTTCAATATCTTCAACAAAGTTGAACAGAAACCTATGTATGTCTTTTCTTTCCTTCACCATGATGGAACTACTGCTAAATGTACCACAAATAAAAGTTTAATATAAGTGTACCTGTATTTATATATTAGTGTTTTATTACATGATTCTAGTTTTCGTATTGATGCATGTCCAAAAGTGATATAATAAATCTTGCCATATAAATTTTGTATTTAATATTTCTATATTACTAATCTAATAACACTTTATTGATCTTCTAAGCACTCATTTGATTGGTAGTTCAGAAATTGCCATTGTTCTCATTATTAAAATAAAGAGAGAGGGATTGTTATTTAGGTATATATGGGGGATCAGGAAGTTTGTTGCAATATTACTTCAAAATATTTTTCAAGAAAGACGCAAGTGTTGTCATATTTTGTTAAGGACATAAATAAAAGCCTGACAATTTTTTAATTAGAACACTTTTAAACACCTGATAATAATTTCTCAGAGCTAGAAAAAGTACATTTGAAGCTACACCAAAGTTAAGAGGAAACTGCAGAACTGGGATTGAAAAGTATTGACAGAAAGGAGAAATGAGAATCAGACAGGGTCTAAGAGTACAATATGTGAATTACTTCATGGTAAATTAATAATTGCTCCACTTGATTTGTTTACAGGAGGGAGTGAGAAGGGTGAGAAACCAGATCAGATACATTAGCCTGCTGACTAAGACTGCAGGCTTCAGTAGACTGTGAGTGAAGATAATGGATTGTATGTGTTTTTCATGATCCAGTTTTCTGACAACCAGTTTATTCTATACGCACTATGACACCACAACTGATACGCACAACCTCAAAGAATAACCTGGGATGTGCTAGCTATAAGAAGGAATTCAATTCAGTTGTATATACAGGATAAATGTTAAAACCTGAGTTAGCATTAACAGCCAGATTTGTTTACCCCGTATGGCGTCAGGGTTGTTCTTATGTCAGTCTTTACAGAAAGAGCTCAATACACGCAGTGTAAATCTACATTTTCCCTGACTTTAATCTAATGAAAATATACACCTAGTAAATATGGCTCAACCATATATAAGTGCATAGAAAAACAGTGTTATTAAATATGTACACTACTGACTTAATTATAGGAGTTAAGGGGAAACTTGAGAAAACTAGGATTTTTTGGTATGTTTTTCTTTTCCTTAATCTAATCAGACAACACTAAAAGCCCAAGAGGTATATAAACTTCAGTAACTAGTTATATTAAACCTGTGTTTCCTTACATGATTTGTATGAGATAAATAAATAATTACCCAAAGGACATTAAAAAATAGAATATATGAGACTGCATGTGAACAAACTAACACAAGGCAGAGAGCTTGACTGGTGCATATTTAATAAGAAGAATTCCCTGTGCTTTTATATCCTCTTCCATTCTATAGAAGTCCTTATATCACCTTTATAACCATAGTAACTCAGCACTTTGCAGTCTTCTCCTTCCACTCATCATATTATTTTATCAGTTTAATAAAGGATAAATGTTTCCCTGATCATCCACCATTTGGTACCCTGCCTTGTGGGCATCCTGCCAAGAAGTATTGTGAATAATGTACAATTCAGCAATCTTCTACAGAATGAGAAGCGATCCCTGATTTATACAGCTTTACAATCAATTTCTCATTGTATTTCATCATAATATTTAAAAACTAATTAATCATGAGAGCTTAGCATCTTTTAAACACTTGATAAACATTTCTGTAGCCTTCTGAGTTTGGAGTATCAATTATTATGGTCATAAACCTTGCACAGGTTGAAGACTGGCTCTAAACTGTCTCTGTCAAAAAGCTGCATTCAGAAAAGACAGTCATTATTTAGGTTTACTAGAGGGTATTTTTTTTTATCTTCCTCTATTATAGTACCCCCAAAAGGAGGGAAGGTGCCAAGAAAGCATGTTTGGTAGCCCCACTTTGCTGTATTATTAAAAAATGAACAGCTATAACAGACTAGGAGTAAGAAGGTATTTTCATTTACATCCATACCTAGTAATTTCCCTTTGAGCTATAACATATGAAATTATATATATGTGTAGTTACTAATTAAATGTTACATACTCTTGGAGTACATACATCAGTTAAAAGGAAAGAAAATTTGCAGTTAACTAGTTCCATACAAACAGGAATGGCAAAGACTACATCAGTGAGTAAAAACAGTTTAATAGATTGGACTCAAAAATTCAGGATATTTCTTTTTCATGTAAATATTTTTTTCCAAGATACTGCCTCCATAGCTTCTAAATATGCATTTGGCTTACTTTTATTTATTCATACCGAAGCAGTGTGCCTAGAGGCTTTGTCAAAAAGCTTGAGTATATCTGCATGAATACATACATTACTACTTTGAAACAAAGCTGACATTTCTGGGGTTTGATCATTTAGCTGCACACTGTACATACATGTGTCCTAGCTTTTATCTAACATTGCAAAGCATTCTTCTCCTGTGTTACAATACTTCAGTTTTGTGCTCACTGATTAACCGTAAGATATGATAGCTATGCTGGATGATCCAGAGAAGCATTTTAGCTTTTATTCTGAATGCAAGTTTCCAAAGTCTACCTTTTGCTTTGTTTTTATTCTTAATAGAACTTACTTCTTCATACACAATTTTCCTTAAGGTTATTGGCAAAGCCTCAGAAGGAGAAAATGTTTTTTTCAACTATAAAGTACTATCGGTACGTCAACAGGTATCTGGTCCCACTAAACCCCGCCATAAGAAATTTAAATTAAATGAACATACTAGTTTCAATCCATTAAAATTACTGTCATGACTTGTGCAGTTTCACTCCATTAATTTCAGTCATGATCTGTTCTTTCTCAAAGGAGGAAGCAAGGTACAAATAAAAGAGTACAAAATTCATCCCACAGTGCTTCAGCCAAGAACTGCAATAACCATACAGCTCACAAGAGTGACTACGTGTGACTATATGTGCTAATTAGTAGGGTAAGTGGGACCAGATCCTTTGCTTAAGGCAGCCTGATAGACCTTCAGGATCTGACTCGCAGATTTTAAAACATGAGATGAGTGACTGGAGCAAGATAAGTTGATCAAACTGCATTTAAATACTTACTGTGATATTTCCTGCAAATAAAGGGTTTAAGAATCCTGGTCTAGATAGATGAACCTAACATTTACAGAGGCTTATTTATCCAGCACCGTAGACTCAGTGATTCTTTTTTCTGCCTTGCCTCAGATGGCATTTATATGCTTTCTCCACTGTAGGGAGTTTTCCTAGCAGGGTTTTTCCACCAAGATTACCGATTTCCTTTTTCATACTCCTCTGATTACTCTTTCCTTACTCACCTGACAGCTAAGCATGATTAAACACCGATGAAGAAAAGGAAAGATTCCACTACTAGATTCTTGTGAAATGTTAATATTTACTTTTAACCTACAGGGAGAGCTTATTTAGGCAAAGGAACAAAAAAAACCAGAAATAAAACCAAGTTATATACATGTAAATTACCTTTAACATAACCAGTGCTCTTTATTTATTAGTTAGTTGTGTGTTGGCCCTGTTTTGAGCTTAGCTCCACAAGCCTGCTCTTGCTGCAGAAGTTCTGATTCTGTTTTAGCACAATGGCAATGTTTGGTGTGGACTCAAGAGTTACAGGGCTAACAGTGATGAAACAACACTGGTTCCAGTTCTCGTGTAATATTTATTTTTAACCTACAGGGAGAGCTTATTTAGCCAAAGGAACAAAAAAAAACAGAAATAAAACCAAGTTATAGACATGTAAATTACCTTTAACATAGTGCTCTTTATTTATTAGTTAGTCGTGTGTTGGCCCTGTTTTGAGCTTAGCTCCACAAGCCTGCTCTTGCTGCAGAAGTTCTGATTCTGTTTTAGCACAATGGCAATGTTTGGTGTGGACTCAAGAGTTACAGGGCTAACAGTGATGAAACAACACTGGTTCCAGTTCTCGTGAGCCACACAGGCTCAGAGTTCTTAACAAACCTCTCTAGAGCTTCTGCCTCAGTGTGGGTGCCAAACGTGAATGCAGCGGTATCTCTTCTGTTCCTAGCAGAAAATGAAAAAATGACACTTTCAGACTGTGATTGGACGATAAAGAAGCTAGAAAGTTACAGATACATTGTCTTAAAAGAAAACTTTCCCAAGTAGTGCCAGAAGAGCTTCCTTTTTTGGGTATGTTAATGTGAATTGCAATTATTTATAATTTTGTACAGAATGCAGTTTTTAAAAAACCCAAGTCTTAGCTGCTTGTTTCAGGAAGTGAGTCAGTTTTGCTCTGCTTTGATTATTTGGCAAGCGCGTATCCCCTTGCTATTACGTACATTTTAGTCTGCATGTCCATCATTGGGACTTGAATATGATTATGTTTGGCCCAGTAGGTTTATGTCTTTTAGAACTATAACATTACTTCACTTGAACAGTTATTAGGGCTGCAGAGATGTAACTACAATTGCTAAATGGGATAATGCAAAATGAATGAAGTGAAAGAACCCCTGGAGGCTTCTTGATGTTTACTCTTTCAAGTAATGCACTCTTCTAAGTCTGTCAGCTCATCACAACAGAGAATTATTTAGGGAACTGTGTGAACAGCATTGCTTCACAAGTCTTAGAGCCACCCTGAATATAAAGTGTACATTATACAATTCATTTCATAAATAGACATTTCCCTGTTTTCTGCAAACCACTCTCACTACAATGGCTTGTCTCATTACAGCAGTCCAAATGGGAAAGCAAAGACATAAAGTAGCAGCATACTAGCATACTGTTGTGGTTTATATACTGTTTGCAAACTCTATATACTGTCATAAATAAAGCTAACTTACTAGGCTGATTATCACTTATATTTTTCTGAAGATAAACTAAGGCTGTGACATTTCATTCTTACTCAGTTTCTTTTAATAGGTCAGCCACAGTAATACCATTGCTAATGCTGCTAGATGTTTTAACGCTGAATATAAATTTATGCAAAAATAATTAGCTTTACAGCATTATAGGTGTGACTTACAAGACAGATGTTACAACTTAAGGATGTGCAATCCTTGTGACACCATTGGGATCACATGCAGGAAGAATTGGTCAGGCACCATTGTTTTGTGGAGTTTTTATACATATGCTTAAAAGACACCCGTACGGTACTATTTATCACTAACAGAATAGAAATAAATATTTGAAGGGAAATATATGTGATTTAATAGCAATAGAGCTAGTGTTCCTTGTATTATAAAGGCTAATAGTCCCTCCACACTAAAGAAGATCCAGGCACATTTTCTAGAACTGTTCTAACCACTCCAAGGCTCAGTGGAACAAGAAGTAGCCATCATCTGCACCCTTGTACAGGGAACAACTTCTTGATGTGCAGTAATAGAGGAAGGCAATAGGGAGTCATGGATCAGTCTGTGACCTTCTGGGTGTAATGATATGACAGAACAGCTGTGCATGTGCCATGGCATAGTAAAGCAAGCCAATAACATTTAGCAGGGTACACAGCTGTGCCCTTAATCTCTGGACTAGCAGAAAGTGGAACTTCTTTTGATGGTTACAGTCAAACACTCCTAAGGATTGTCTGCTTCCAGTCATAGCTATCAGCACTGAGCATTAACATGTAGAATTCATGCAACAAATACATCCCTATCAACAGCCTTCGTGCAATCTCAAGTTGCTATATGTTAAAACCTGTGCACTGTGAATAGGAAATGGGAATAAAAGGTGACTTTTAGAACTGTGGTTTAACTAGATGAAGGTCATAATATCCTCTTCTTTTTAAAATTATTCTAAACCTTTACCTAGTGGCATTGAGGACCTAATAAAGCATTGGAACAGGCTGCTTAGAGAGGTTATGTAGTCTCCACCCTTGGAGATTTTTAATACCTAGCTGGACAAAGTCCTGAGCAACTCTGATTTAAGGTTGACCTTGCTCTAAAGAGATCAGCCTGCGTAATCTTGTGAGTTCCCCCCCAGCCTAAATGGTTCAGTGATTCTGTGATCTTTGGGGTCACACAGGCTGCCTGTAACCCCAACCTTTACATTTGGCACCAATGATAGATGAAAATAATCCAGTCTTGTCCATGTCTCTTCCACTGGTTCAGACAAGGGAGTAACGGGAGACTGAGGTGATAGCTTTTTGCTGGAGGAAGGAAGTATAGGCAGAGCTATTGTCTGCTGAAGTCCTGCAATGCAAGTTTTACCTTTGAATCTAAATTAACTGATTCCACAATTATTTCAGGTTCAAAGTAATGAATCTGACCTAGAGTCTTAGAGCTCTGTTTCATGAATATAATTGCTTCCATTTCCTCCTAAACTGTGGCATGGAAGGGACAAAATATACCATAACTAGCTTCTCTCTCTTCTCTGAAGACTCAACCATACTTACTTTTAAACAATTGGATTCAGAGACTTTGATGTCACTGGCACAATGGCAAAATGTACAGCTTACTATTCCCTTACTCTTGTTTGATTGCTGTTGCTGTAATTCTTTCATTTCATTTATATCTTATTCCATTGATGTGTCTTAGAACAAACGGCTAGTGTACTTACATACTCTGGGTGACAAAGCTCCATTGTGAAACAGTTTGCTAGTCTGTGTTTAGCATTGCTGTGGTTATTTATTATTTATTCCCATCTCATCACCCTATTACAGGCAATGAATGCATAAAATTGCAGAGGTTGATGTGTTCCTTGACTGCCCCCAAAGAAAACCCCTTCAAATAGATATCCAGTTGAATGATGAAATATTAAAATAAATATGCAACAAGCATCCATAGTAAATGCTACCTCAATTGTCATTCGTGTATTCAGAGAGAGAAGGCATTCCCTGATGAAAAAGCTTCTTAGTATCTAGCTTTGTCACTGTTGACAAGTTTTGGGGGAATGAGGATGTTTGAATTCAAATGTGCAGAGGAAACCATAATCTAAACATTTCACTTTTCCTACCTCAAAAGTGAAACCAGAAAACTTAAATTACAAGCCTGCTTTGCAATGGACAGAAAGTGAAGTATATACACTTCCTTCATCTACTGAATTATTCCCCACTCCCCTTTTTTTTCCCCTCCTTTGATGAAAAGGACTCCTGTCTTCTTTTCTTCTCCCTTGTTCTTTCCATACTTGGCTTTCCCAGGTCTGTTATACATTTCCTAACTTGGTTCTTGTTTATCTAGGCGACTTATATGAACTTCCTTTAATAAGGTACAGTCCACACCTCCTCTGGAAGCTGTGCAACTGCCTAGAAAATAATGTCACTGGATCGTGAAAAGCACAACTGAGTCCTCTATGCTTAAGCATGCAATGCTTAAAGCTTGTTGTGCATGGAGCTTAGGCACCTAACTTCAGTGTAGATTCCTCTTACAAGATGGGACAGCTCCATTAGATGAGGCATTTCTAATACATGGGACCCTGGTTTCCCTCCCTTTGCAGAATCCTGTGGCTCCTTTCTCCCATCTCCTTTCAGCTTCTTCTGGCTCCTGCTGCCCATCAACAATGTGATGGCACTAGCTCATTCTTTGTCCATCTTCTAGCTCAATGTCTGGAACTCCAAGCAACTCTGTTAGAATACAAATAATTAATAATAGAATCTACTAGCTGTATCTGTTCTTGTCAGGCATTTTCCCCAGACCCTTCAGTCTCTTACTATGTGAATTCAAAGAAAAGCATGTTTTTCCTCTAACAAAAAAAAAAAAAAAATCTACAGAACAACTGAAATTAGTATATTCATAATGAAGACTCTATTTAACTTTGACACAAAACCAAAATTTTGATGGCCTAGAATGTTAGAAACTTATTTAAAAGATTGCATGCTGTTGCTTAAAGATTTAGAAGGTTCTTTCTGTAAACACACTATACCAATCACAGTGAAGAGGACGTGAATGACAACCCACTGCTTTCCAGATTGGATAACAGTTGTTTTTATCTTCTGATAGAAAACCACAGAGAATCCAAGGAGAGATTCGTAACCATAATGTACGACATCAAGCCAAATTTTGCACATATATAAAGCCACAGTTAAATCTAAGCAAGCAAAATGATCAAAACATCTCTGGCACCACCTACAGAAGTAATTCAGTATTAGCTTTAAAGGTTTTCTGTTAAATAAAAAGGAAAAAAGACAGAAAAATGAAGAGGGATAAAAAAATCAAAAAAATAAAAAAAGAATGTCAGGAATTAGAATTATATGGATGTTCAGCCCCCTATCAATGAAGTGCTGTTTATTAGTAGCTGCTGTGCTTTCCATGCAACATATTCAAACTCCAAATTGTGCTTACATGCTTGTGAATGGTCTACAGGAAATAATTAAGTGACAAGATACAATCTGTAATGTGTGGAAATCAGTCTTTACTATGGAGAACTTACTTTCTAGTACTGGAAGACTATGTATATGGATTAATCACATTTTCACAGCTGGATTTTTGAATAGAGCCTCATTAAACTGGTATAAATATACACCATATTGTTGTGTGGTTTTTTTTTTCCTCATCAGCATCAAGATCACTTTGGTACGGAAGAACGCTGTTCCATTATATCCACTCCAGCTGTGCTCTTCTTCCAAAGTTCTAGCATTTGCCAAATGTAAAACTTAGCACTTGCTCACAACAGTAAGTTGGTAAAGTTGATTGAATGGAACATAATATGGAGAATAGTCTAGGTAAGGGGTGAAAAGAGCTTTAAAATGCAGAGGAAATTTTGGTTACAAATATTCTTTTTTTCTTTGCGAATCACTAAGGTTGCTGTGGTTATTACCATAAACAAAATAGACACTATTGAGCCCGTATCAATCAAAGTAAAAAAAAAAATTTTTTGACCCAAATGACAGATAGCAGCAGAAAATCCCATATAACATCATTATGGTTGTATAAAAAGGTACAGAAACAGCATGCTGTATAGTTGATATTGTGCTCAGACCTCTATAAAGTATTTCACAGTAATGGTGATCGGAAAAGCTCAGTAAGGGCTTGGGCTTGTGCTCAGTATGGGCTTAAATCTCAGTGAAAAAAAAAAAAAATCATGCTTGTGTGACCATCAAGTGATGTTAAAGGCAAAGTTAATCAAGTGACGTTTTTTCACTTTAACATCAAGTATATTAAAGGCAAAATATTTCTCTAATTTCATCAGGGTCAGATTTCATTTGTGGATTCCTTAGAGGCAAAGCAGGTATTTGCATGTCTTCCAGACACAGGCCCGTGGCACAGCTGTGAAAGCAGGAGGCAGTGTAGACCCATAGGGGTCTACAGTCCCAAAGGACCCAGTGGCTGTGCTGGATGCCCCGGAGGCAGCCAGGGCAATGCTGCCCTGGTGGGTCTGTTTTACCCTTAGAACTGTTTATGCTTAGCTATACCAAGTATGCAGCATCTCTGTGTCTCTGCTCCTCACTGGGCACTTAAAGAAAAGAAGCAAGGTGTGACTATGTTTATGGAGTAGCTTAGCCAAAATCTTTGTTTTTCATGATGTTTTATAATTTGCTAGCTAATATTTTTGTCCCGGAAGTTACTGTGTAGTCTCCAGCTAGGTATAAGATTCAACAAAATTGCTGCATATATTCATATTTGCGTTCTTCACAATATTTTATGGGTATATAAAATGTCTATAAACATTCTTTATTGATACTCTTTATTGAAAGTAGCTCCCTGATGAAATAATTTCAGCTCATTGCACTGATGTAGCTCAGAGGGAAATTAGACTTGAGATTGATTTTACATCATTGCATTTCCTTAAAGATTTTTCTTTTTCACCTAAAACAAATTGTATATAACCATTACATTTTGAAGTGAATGAGTAATTATTAAACTGAAGATTGTTATGATCCCATTAAAATAAGTCTATTCCTGTACTAAGAGCAATGATTCACTGTTCACAAGTGAGCTTAGACCACTGACGTTAAATACTAATCCTTCAGCAAAACCAGAGCTAGAATGATTTTCTTCTTGAGCTGCAATATAAAATTCCAGTAAACAAACCATTTAACGAGTGTAGGAGTCTCACAAATATCAATTATTAGTAAGCCCAAGTCCCGTATTGTCACAGAGGGCATTGGAGAGTATATAATCCCACATAAAGTGAGGGGAAGTAGGAAGAGCTTTAGCTGATGGACTGCAGAGTGCCATCCAGGTAGCAACCAGTTTCCATCTGATGGAAACAAAGGTGGAAAAGGAAGGGGATGACAACCTCATTTGTGCAGCAGGTTCTTCCAGGTGCAGCATGTAATATATTTACCAAAAGCAACATGCTTTTTTTTGTGGGTGAACAGTTGAGTACCAGTGACATTATCTCCTGCTGTTACGAAAAAAAAACCTGTGAAATTACTATAACTGAAAAAAGATTATGGAAAAAACAGTCTCTCATCTATTTTCAGTTCACTTGCTTTGTACATTTGATAGCACTTTTGGTATTGTCATTTTCACTTTCTTCTCTAGATTAGTAAGTTTCCGCTTTTCTCGGGGAAAAGAAGTTTATGTCTATCAGGCTTTGGTTACTTTTATTTCATTTCTTTTAACTGATCATATTTCACACTCATGGTATCTCCACTAACACATTACAGTTGAGAACAGGAAGGAAGAGCTGTATCTATTGTCTTTTATATAGGGAGTACAAGATATGTATCCTATTTTATTTACCTAATCTACTCTATTTTATTATTTCCATGGCAACTATTGTAACTTATTCTGGATTTACCCAGTGGATGTAAGGTCAAAATCAGAAATTGCTGGTGTAACAGCAAGTTCTTTCATAACAAGAAGTTTCTGTAGAGAATAAGTCAGTTTTGCATGCTCTGGGTGGGTTTCATCCAATTAATTTGATACGCCAATTAATATGGGCCACATAGCAGGTTTTGTTATTGGAACAGTTTATTAATGCTTTCCCTTGAGTGAGAAGATGATTTTAAACTGATCACTTAGCAGTTAAGAACTCTGTCAGTTACAACTCTATTTCCAGCCTTCCATGGACTAGGTGTTTTTTGGGATGCTATGGAAAATGATTTTCATATAACTGTTTCCCTCTGAATTCATGGATTTGCTGTAAATGTCACTGGTGAGAGGGAAGTGTTCTTATACTGTTGACTGAGTAGTTTTTTGGCAGACTTCTTAGCAACCCTGCATACTCTCAATGACAGAGTGTTGATTTTCAGTCTTCCTATGAGATCGTGTAGAGATGGAGAGAATTGTTTTCTTTTCCCCTTTTCTATTGTTTGGAAGCATCTGTTTCCAACACTGCTGATGTCATATTGGCAGTGAAGATTATGCTTTTGTTTTAGGAGGCAGACGCACTTCAGAAACTTTTTTGCTAATTTATATAGTGAGGTTACATTATGTTTTCTTCTATTTTTTTTGCTTTGGAGTCCTTATAGTGTAGTATGGCCCTCTAACAAAAAGTCACAATCAGATCACAAATTTAACTGATGGGCTTGAAGAATAAGCAATGAGAAATTTGTAAGATGCCACAGTCTGTGACTATGATGACTCATGCCCCAACAAAGAAGCTGAATGATTTTAGTAATAATATCCAAGTGGTGTATTCACTAACCTCATGCCACTGACTCACTGCTTGATTAGATACGGCACGCAACAGCTCCAGTGAACAGAGAGAGGCAGCCTTCAAGGATAGTTTGCAAGGCTTTTCTTATCACAGACGTTCAGAAATCTCTAGAAGGTAACTGATCCTTTCTTGCAGTTCCCACTGTCATTTTCACCTCATTTTTCACTGCATCAATATTTGCTAGGTCTTCCAAAATAGGTGTACAATAGGTAGATGTGTTAATATCACTCTTAGGCACACAAGTTTAAGCTAGTCCTTGTTGTACTTAGCATTAGAAAGAGTTACTGTTTTCAGAAGTTACTTGTGGATTAGGCACTTCTCTGAATCCACACATATGCATGTATATAATCAAATATAAACATATTACAATATATTTCTGATTTAGAAAAGACTGGAAGTATGATAAATCTGAATCTCGAAGCTGAAAATTAATAAAATTTCAAACTGGGAGTGTTAAAGGGATGTTTTCATCCTTTTTTAATCTGAAGTTTAAAAAATTATATTGCCTTGTATAGAGTAGACAGCATATGTTTACTTACACAGTCTCACATAGCACATTGCTAATAAAAATAGAGTAACCAGAGTACTCACAGCCTCCTTAGCAGTGAAATGGCATATTGACCCAAATCACAGACCCTGGAAACAAATGGATTTTATTTCAGAAATTAAAATATTGAAATATCTTCTATAACGATGAAAAGATTTAACAGGTTCTAATACGCCACCTGGTAGAACTTGCCATTACAGCATCACTTTCTAGGAAGGTAAGATTTTAGGCAATTTTTTTGCTAAGCCTAATCTATTGCAACTATATTGCAATTTAAGCGTGTTCCAACTCCAAAGGGGAGAACAGCTCATTAATTTCCTCTCTTCGGCAGCCTTTCATAGATCTGAAGAGTGTTTTCATGTCTTGCCTCAGACTTCTTTTTCTTCCACTCAGTAACCCCTCCATATCTTTCATGAAGAGCAGAGCTCCAAACTTGCACAACACTCCAACTGAGGAAACAGTTTTGAAGAGGGAGCAAAGATTATTTTATATGTCATGCAGGCTATGACCCTCTTTATATGCTACAGACTGTTCACCTGTAGCTCTAGAGGATGATATCGCTGGGTTTACATTCATTTTATTGGCCAATATAATCTCTAAATATTTCCTTTATAAAACTGCTAACTTGCCAGTTCTCCATTCTGTATTACTGAAATAGATTGTCCAAGTGAATTTTCCATTGTATTTTTTTAAATATCACAGTGTTTTAAGACCATTTTTCCAGTTTGTCAAGGTCATTTTGAATTATAATAGTCTTTTGAGATATGTTCACTCCCTCCCTTACTGAACATCATTGTCTGCTGTTTTCTCATAATTTGCAACTGTTCCAATTCTTTGATTTACTAATTCTGTTTCTTACAATTGCAAAATGAATATGACAAAATGATCCTGCTTCTGCTGATCCCTAAGCAGTTCAGTAAGTCTGAACTACAAAGTTGTAGTATTCACAAAAAACCACTCATAAAATACTTATATATTGTTAATAGGGTTGATCAACCCAGAATACAGTCCTGGACACAGAAGGCAACACAATTGTTCTGTGGGTAACATAAGTAGTATCAAAATAGTCTAGATGATTGCATGAAGAACTGATTTTTAACGTTGGTTAATGCAAATACAATTTTTTTTCTTATAGGAAAAAATAAACAAACCTTTTTTTGCAGTTAAATAAAATGCCTGCTAGAACTGATTCAGAACATTTTATTTGAGGGTTTTGTTTGTTTATTATTCTTGGAGTTTGCTTGGTTTTCCTATCATTCAAAAATGAACAGTTAGAAAACGTATAATTGCAATACTTGTTTTAATTAATACTTTTTTTTTTCCTTTTTTTTTTTCAGTTTTCTTTTTCATTACTTTCTGAAACTATTGAAGACCAACTGCAGGACTTCAAAAAAGAAATCTTACAATGAGAGGGTTAAGCACTGAAATACATTCCCTAAAGATATTGTGAAATCTCCAACCTTAGAGATTTTCAAAACTCAACTAGACAAGCCCAGAGCAGATGGATTTAATTTTGATCTAACCCTGCTTTGAGTAGGAGGTTGAACTATATGACATCCAGAGATCCTTTCCAATCTATATTTTCCTATAATTCTATGTAAATTAAATAAAGGTCATATATATCAAAGCTGAAAAATAGCAATAATTTGCCTACTCAGTAAATGTCAGTATCCATTGTTCCTTCTAAGATTACTAAGCTAGTATTTTTGTGCCCAATGTGCTTGTTAGCACACAAATAGATGTTTATTAGCTGACGGCAGGATGATCAGGGCAGATTACTTGAACATCTTGAAAGTTGAGGAGACGATTCTGATTCTTGGTGAGAGGTTTCAGCACTGCATCTCTGAACATCAATGAGTCTCTCATCGGTTCTTGAGCTCCATCAATACTTTTCTCTGGAGCATTCAAGATCCAGTTCAAGGACTGAGCGGGATTTGCCAGCCATGTTTTGTTTGCCTCATGGCCTCATTTTATGAACATGATTGTGGGTGTGAGGGTAGGAGATAGACTTCACTCTGACTTTTAGCAATTTTATATAATACTTTTCATTCCTTGTCGTACTAAACAGTCTGTCCTGTTTTTTTGTTTCTGTGTACACTACTAATGGAGGTTTATGACTGTATTATTTAGCTATAAGCTAATTAAATCAGGTCCTTAATTCAAGCTTTTGGATCCAGCTGTTGCAGTCCAGTCCTTGTAAAGAGCAAGATCAGGAGATGCTGTTACAAGCGGTGGCCAACAGCAGGGTATTTTTTGAACTGATTTGGACGAGGACAAAACTGTTATGTGAGAATGAATTATCGGCAAAATTGTTGCAGATAGGTTGCACTAGGGACATAAGGAAAGCAAGGTTTATAGGAACAGGTACTTCTTCTAGTACTTAAGTGATACAGCTGGACAAAGCAGAGAAATGCAGTGGGGGGGCACCAGGGCAGCCCCAGGCCCAGGCATCAGGCACCTCCATGGGGACAGGTTGATGCCAGGCCGGGACATGGGCCCATGGGTGGGCCCAGCTCGGTGGGGCCCATGGCCGGGCAGGGCTGGGCTGTGGGGAGCTGGAGACCGTCCCTGCTGTGTTGTTGCTGGGACAGGGGCTGATGGCCATGGGGGGCTGAAATGGGGTCCTGGGCTGTGGGCAGGGTGGGGGGAGGCCATGAGGGGGCCAGGCAGGGACTGTCAGGGCTGGTGGTGCCCTTTGTCCAGAACCAGCACACCTCACTTTCTCATATACCCATGTAGCATAAAAACGACACCCAGCAGTACAGAACATAAAGCCTTAGCACCATGATGTGGAAACACCACGCTGATGGGTTCTGATGGTGCCTTGCTGCTGTTTCAGGTACGCTCAATGAAATGCACCCCCAGAGGAATAATGAGTGTATCTCAGCAGTGCTCTGTGGAGCCCAGTGGGACGTGAGCCAGAAGCTATGTGCTGCAGCTGCCAGCAATGCCAGCAGATGAAGACGCCAGCTTTGAGCCCTGTGCACCTGTCTCAACCTCTGCCACCAGGTCTGGGGCCAAGGTTATCCTCCTGGCCCAGTCCGTGCATGCAGTCAGTATGTACTTTCTGTTAAACCTTGAACTGGAGACAGTAACAGGCTAATAAATCTGTATACACAGCATGGTTACTAGAAGGGAAGACAGAGTGACATTCAGCTGTATTACCTTAGTAGGAGGCTACAGGTGCCACTTGGCAGGCTGTCAGAGGTGATCTGCTTGCAACCATGCTCTTGTGCTTACAATGAGGCTTGGCAGTCTTGTCATAGTGTTTCTTCTGCCATAGTGTCCTGGCATACAGTTATTTTTTAATGGTTTCAGACATTGCTATTCTCAGCTCGCACAGTTTGATAGATGCTGCCACTAAGGTTTTGCTCTTCACTAAGGCTTTATTCTTCAGCTGCTCATCCTAATAAGTCTCTGTGTGCTGTGGTGTGAGAGTCTACACCAAGGAAGGGTACAGCTCTGTTGAACTCACCTCGCCTTTTTCTTTTATTATTCAAAGTTCCTTCCCTTTTTAATGACTTCACTGTTCACTCACTTGGCTGTGCCCAGAAAGGGGCTGACACTAAGTTCTTGGAACAACGTATCGAATCGTACATGGATTGTCTCATCCAGATCAGTGTATCTGGGGTTTACTCGAATCAGTTGAAAATTTTCTGATAAAACTTTTCTAGTAGAAAATGGTTTAAATTTCCTTCCTTCCACCTTCCTTCTGCAACCAACCATCCTGTTTGAGAGATGAGCATCAGTGTGAGCATCAAGCTATAGGAAAAATCTCAGTAAATTCGCTTTTAACAAATACTCTGTCCAGGAGTGTCTGTGGAATAACCTGCATTCAACTTCTACGGTTCCTTTGAAATGTACTTCATGGTGTATCTGAGTTTAAATTCACTGACTAGAAAAGCTTTTCTTTTGCTCATGGACAGTGCCACAGTTAACACATGATCAGCCAGCTTTTCTGAAGTAAAAAAATGTTAAAATCTATGAAGAAAAAACAGAGGGCAACACATAAATTATAAGCTATAGTTTACAGCTATATAGACGCTCAATAGTTCCAGTCCACCAGCTTTTCACATCTTTTTTCCAAAATAAGTGTGTCAGTGTCTCCTGATCAGGGCTGTTTCTCAGGGCTTTTCCAGGCTTGTTAACCAGAAGTGACTACGGTGTATTGTCTTCTGGACCTCAGTAGAGGTGATACTTCCACAGATTTACCACCTGCAAGAGTGATTTGATTTCCCCCTACTGACGCTAGTTTTTAGAGGAAATTATTTTGTTAGGCACAGATACTTAAAACATTTAGACCCTTGCAACAGTATTAATGTTTCATTCATTTACTGTACTGGTCATGTCTGAATACGGTTTTCTTTAAAATGCTCATGCCTCCAAAACACCACCTCTCAGGATAGTCCAAGGTGACAAGCAGAATGTGTTTGTAACTTACATGTGTTCTTACATGCTCTAATTCTCTACATGAAGAGAGGCTGCCTGTATTAGATCCT
>NW_008825234.1:304607-320143 GCF_000699105.1 Pygoscelis adeliae
ATGCTGTGAATTAAATTAGGTTAAATTAGCCTCGTTTGCCCGTATCGTTCATAGTCTTCCCACTCAGCATGTTTTGCTTTCATTCAGACAGTTTGCATAACTATAAACCTTCAGCTGATCCCCACTATATTGTGAGAATTGTTGAAACCTCATAGCACGTTTTGGAGCTCTAGTAAATGGAGTAAGTAGAAGTCTAGATGCACTGAAGCCAGTGGATATACTGCCACAAAGTTCAGGTCAGTAAGACCAGATTACACTCAATGAAACTGTTCCTTCCCTTCTTTTATGCATCCTCAGATTGTTATCTCTGCAACAGCTGTTTTAGGAAGATGAGCAGGTTGCTCAATAGCAAGAACAGAATTCTGAAACAGCTCACTAGATGCATCAGGTTGCTGTGATTTATTCTAGGGCTCGGTCCCTGATCGTGTGCTCCACATACATGCAAGGTTGCATCCAGGCTCCAATCTGGACCTCACCTTTGCAAGAAAACCTGGATACCATTGAGAGGATGGTTTGTTCCAGTGTCCATTTGCTAGAGCCAACATGAATACCAGTAAGTCTGAACTGATTAGCTCATGGAAAAGGCTCAGTCCCTAGCATGGTATAACAAAGGTGCTATAGAAGCAGCCATTGCGTACTCTCTGACTAAGAAGGGGACTGGCCATTTTTCCACAAGGATGTTTGAATGAAATCTTGTGATTATCTCAGCCCCTTGTGTAATTTCACTACTACTATCCAAAAACCATTCCCAAAGTTTTTGAGGTCTGCTTCAATAAAATACATAATTGTGATAGAAGAAAATTGTGATTGCAATTACATTGAGAAACGTTGCTCAAATCAGCAAGATATGACATGACATTCCACCCTCAAAAAAATTAAAATAGAACTGATCATGAAGAGGCACAGATGCATTAAGTAAAAAAAACCAGAACCAAGAGAGGCAAAGCCACAAGATTTTTGTTCCCATTCTCTTTAGTGAGGTTAGCAGGGAATAGCAGGGAATTTTTGCTTTCTTACAGGATCATTATCAGTTTCAGCTTCTAGCATCTTTGTATTCCCCCCAATAAGACCACTATAGAGAAGTAATAATGTGCTCAGTGCAATAGTAGTAGAGTAATAGCTTCTTTAAAAGGTGAGAAGTATAAGATTTCTAGAAGAGCAAAGAAAGTTTGAAAGGGAAATAGCAAGAAAATTGTAACTTTTTATTTCATACTATCAGGAGCTAACTGGTCAAATTACAGATAGGAACATTACAAAAGAAATAGGCTTCTGTAACTGAACACAAACAACACGTTATAATTAGAATGAAGCATTACCAGTAAGTTGTAAAAATGAGACTTCATTAGAAGAAAATAGAAGGTGAGGGAAAATCTCATTTTGGTTTTCCAACATTCATATTTTGAATGTTTAATTCATTTTTCACCTCTGCTGGTAATAAAGCAGCTGTTGTTCACATCTCTCTTTAGCGTGTTCCTGCAGGCTAGCCAGGCCAGATCAGTGACTCAAAGTAGGATTAAAGAGCTGGGAAGATTCATTAAGTCATTGGGAGAAGAATTTGAGTACTGAAAAAGAGATATATTAAGTAGGATACTGTTCTTTCTTTTTCATTTTTATTCTTTTGAACTGGTTGTTAGGATCCATTCCTGGACTTGAGTCAGAAGAGATGTAAGATTTCAAGTAAATTAAATGAATATAAAGTCTTCTTTAAAACAACAGAAAACAGAGAACTTATACATAAATGTAGACTTCCTAGTGTTTAATGGATTAAAGACACATATCTTAAGTATGTGTGTTCAGTAAAAAGAAATCCAGACACTGGATCAGCACTAATAATCTCAAACTAGAATCTACAATAAACTCATTTTATCCTATTGGAAATATTGATTTACAAATAATTCACAAACATGTAATTTTAGTATTCACCCAGTGCTATATTCCAGAAGGGCTCGTTCGCTATTTTTGAGCAATCGCCCAAATTCTTATTTCCTCTTTAGCTACAGGAATTTTAGAAATATGTAATTGCAAATTCAGGAAATCCAATACACATCTGATTAATCAGAATTTTACCCACTTACCTAAGCTGCCACCTTTTAGGTAGGATGCACTTCCACTAAAAAAAGAAATGAAACATTATACTGGTAGTATTACAATACTGTCGTGAATAATTAAAACAAAATGTCTTAAAAGGCAAAGGTTTCCTAAAACTGGCACAGACTAATTTGAATAATGCCCTGGAATAAAAAGGTTAAATGTACATTAGTTATATGTAATTATTATCATACAATACTGTTCATGCTACTATTCCTGCATCTGTTTCTAAAAGATTATGACATGTTGAAGTTATCAAAATGGATGTGTTTATATAAAGCCGACAGTGATATGTAGTGGAGATGACAGCTCTGTGAAGATCATACAAAAATAGAATGAGATTATATACTTCACAGAGACCCAGAGGGAACATCACTTTAAAAAAAAAAAAAAAAAAGAGCAGAGTAGAAAATACAAAACTTGTGACTTTTTTTTAGTTTTGCATAATAGTTGCTCAGCTAGTAGATAGTTCCACTAGCTGAGGTGTGTTGTTAATTGTTAGGTGATTAATTTTAAATTGCCCAGAAAATCTTGAGACCTTATGGCCAAAAGCTTGCATGACAAGGAAACAATATTTTGTAAAGCCTTTAAAGGTGTTAGCTGGAAAACAGTGTTTAGACTGTCTAGCAATGGTAACCTTGGGGTAAGTGTCACGTACAAGGAGTCTGTTTTTATTTTACAGTTAAAGCTGATTTTGGCAGAAAGGCAAAATTGGAAACACTGACTACAGATGAGGTACTTATGACACCATTGTAATCAGGATTTCTCCACGCAATGAAATTAAGTACGGCAAAGTGGTTCTCCAATAACTGTGCAAATAAAATTAAATTAAATGAAAAACCATTAAACATTGTTATCCTTATCAATTCTTAAAGAATAAACAGTTAGGAGTCAAGACCTAAACCACATCTTTTAATTGCTTATTAAACATTAACAGTTACATACTAAGTATGAAAATGTCAAATGTGATACATATATATTTAATCATGCAAGTTTAAACTTACAGTTGTAAGTAACCTACCACTAATTATTAACCAGAAAAATAATTCAGATGAGGGTTTTTTTTGCAGTCACCGTTAACATCTTTCTAACATATTTTTTCAGTGACATAGAATTCATTTAATTATACAGTACAGTGTGTTTCTTTGCTCCAGGATAGGTTGAATGTTAACTAATACTCTCAGGAAAAGGGTAAGTGACCCTTTGCTTCCTGTGCTAATGGTCTTCTGGAGACGGGGAGCAACAGCTTTCTGGTAACAGCAAAGCAGCTTCCTCACCTTTCTCTTTCTCTCCCTAAACAGAACTTGTACATCCTTAAACTTGGTATGTATTGTCTTTGTGTATAAAAGCTAATAATGTTTACTAATCTATGTGAGGTATTTCTAAAGTTAGTGGAAGAAAAGTCACATAGAAGAGCAAAACATTAGGATTTAATGAAGTTTTTGTCAAATAAAGCACAATCAATTGTACAGCAATATTATTCAGGCATCTCACCAGTCATTCGCAACAGCTTTCTTAAGCAAGGATGAATGGTATATTGGCAGTAGTGAGATATTTTAGCATCCCTTTTCTACTCAGATTCTTCCAGCACTTGCTGCCCACCAGGCATCCATACACAGTGGGTATGCAACTCCTCCTCCTGGCGAGCAGGAAGGGCAAAAGCAGTATCTGATAGGACCTGAAGACAACTCCTTCTACGCTGCACCCACTTAGAGGGCGTCCTGGAGCATGTGTCTTTCTTACCCTGCCTTCGCTGGTGCTATATTTCATAGTGTTGCTATGACTTCCTCTGTCATCTCATTTCAAGATATTAAACTCCCTGACTTTTCTTTTCTTTAAAGCCAAAACATTAATTTGTATTTCTAACATGACTTAATGTGAAACTTCAGTTAACTGCTTTCTTATAAATTTCTTATCTGATTCCTTTCAATTCAAAGAACAAACAAAATTGGTTATTGCTAGAGGTTGTTGTTAAGATGAAGTGAAAAGTTACCTGACTTTTATTATCAGAATTTGGGGGTGAGGAGAGATGGAGGGGGTGGGGTAAGGGAAATGCATACATAGTAAGAGAACAGATGGGGGAAATCTTACGCTTCATTGAGGCTGGTGCTCACTTCACTACCTAAGGAATTTCCCTCGTGAGAATCACAGCTGAAGTCTGTGTCAGGTTTTGCCCTCAAACTGTAAGAGAATTTTAGGCATAGCTTTGACCCAAAAGTTGTGAGTTGAACTGCCATATTTTTTTATAATTAAAGGAAATGAGAACTTTTAAGGAAATGCAAGCAAAGGCCCTCACAAAAAAAAAAAAAAAAAAAAAAAAAAAGAAGGATTCTCACGTTGATTTTACAAACAGAAAAGCATTTTTGATGTATACTATACAGCTTTGTTCTTTCATGATTTTGGGAATAACATCAAAGTTTGTGCAATTCTAAGAGGCAAAACATTACACAAAATCCCAAAACAGTTTTCTTTCCAGAAAAATAATCTGGCTAATTTCAGACATAATTTTGGTTGGGAAAAGCAGCTCAGATTTTGTCAAAACTGTTATATACTTACTCAGACCAAAATTCCAAACCTTAAAAATGTATCCATTTTTCATAACACCTTTACTGTCAATGTCTTTGCCTGAGTTTCAGGCAAAATTGCACAGTGGGACTGACACAGGTGAAATAATAACACAGCAATATATACAACATCGATGGACATTCAGAAACGCCTGTGCATTAAGACTTAATTTATGTTCTCATAGTAAGAAATTCAGATATCAAGATTATTGAAACTGACCAGCAGTGGAGCATTTAATAGTACAAAGTAAATAATGTATTGGGACATGATGATATTGTCTCATATTCTGTATATTTTAAGGCTGCAGTTTTCTCATATGTTAAAGTAATCAATCCCACTTGCACTATAAATGTCAAGTACTATATATGAAGGCTAATGTAAATTTTCCCTCTTGCAACAAGAAAACAATATACTGTAAACCTGGAGAAAAGCCACCATATAATACTAAAATGTTTTCAACAGTTAAGCAGGAAAAAGCTGTCAAGAACAGCAAGAATAATGATCGTTTAAGCTGTTACAAAAAGATTAGCAACAGTCCTTCCTTGACATATGCATGTGGTTAAAAGTTAATTTTACTATACATATTGACAGTCATCATCTTACGAATTCCCATGCATGTGAATAATTATAATGAGGCAAGAAAGAAGATTATTTAAGAAAATTATGCATGTACATAAGCTTTTGCAGCACTATATTTTTTTCTTGAAAGTTGTACGGCAGTCTTCTTAAAAATAAGAGATTTCAAACATTGAATTGTTCCTTCTGTATCTCTTGATTCCTTGTTTCAAATTGCCTAAGTATTATGAACATTGAAACTAATGCTACTAATTTTTAAGCATATTTTGCAGTGATTTCTCTTTCCATTTCTTTAGTGATCCAACTAAAAAACTGTCTACCTGCTTCCAGTATGATACCTAAAGAATAACTTAAGATTTATTCAAGTGTTCCGAAAAGCATTTCCAAAAATATATCCTTTGTTTACATTCACAGTCAAGACAAAAAACAACAGGGAGCCTCATTCCAGAGTATTTTGATGGCTAGACCGTTCACAGAGGCTGGAGAACCAACAGGCATGACTGTGACAAGTGCATCTTGTCACATCAGGTTAGACTTTGAACTAGGTTTCCTCATTGTCTAATAATTGAGCTCTCTTGGGCTAAAGTGGCCCTTTACAGAAGATAGTAAGAACAGGCTGTCCAAGAAGATCTGAGAGGCTGCTGGTAAGTGCACTCCATTGGGGTGAGTCTCAAGCTCCTGTCTAATCCAGGTCAGGAGTGTGAATCTAGTTATAACCCTTTCTAAACGAGGGTCCCATTCATTGAGCTATTAGTTATCATGAGGTTCCCTCCATCTGTTTCTGTCTGATCATCCTGATCAGCAGTTCCAGCTTAGACTTGAGAAACCTCCACCAACAAAAATGTTACTGAAAAGAGCTCATTCCTGAAAAAAAAACCCCACAACACAAACCATAACAACACCCCCCGTAACATCAGTTTCAATAAATTACCGACATATACTTTGTCAAAAAGTCCCACCCACCCCCACCTAGGAGGACAAGAAAGTAGACACATTATTTGTCCACATCGAATTTGTCAAGCTATAAGGTCACAAGTCAGATTGGCATCCACCTATCATTTTAAACAGGGACCAGATAGTCCAGTTATCTGGAACATGGTATCAGATATCATGTACAGTGTACAAACTCACATGTGTTTATGTACTTTGCTTTCAGAGTTGACTAGAGGTCATTAAAATCTTGGAAAATGCTGAAGAACTTCAAGCAAATTAGCACTATTATTAATAAAAGTTTTAATGGGTTAAAAAAAGAAGACAAAATCTTGGGGAAAAAGAGTGCATCAAAGGCTATTTAATGCAAATGTTCTTACCACGATGTCGCATGGCAAAAATCACCAGGTGGTGGTGGTGGGAAGGCTGCTGGGGCCCTATGTTTTTTTTGTTCTTACACACTTCACTAAGTAACAGCTATCGGCCACTATCAGAGACACGACACTGGAATGGATTTGGTCTGATCCAGCAGAGCCATTATTTTATTCATTTTTCCTATTATCTCTCAGTATGGGAATATCATATTCTGTCTTTATAAATCAGTAATTTTTACCCTCTTGAAAAATTACATAACCTGCACAATGAAAAGGCAAGCAGTATTCTAACATTGAACTTTAAACAGTATTGTACAGCCCAAGTGGTGTCCACTCCACAGTGTGTAACAGCTTTCTGATTTATTTATAAATGAAGGAGATAGCCATAAACTCCAATAAGGGGAAAAGCTAATCACGCCTAAAAACTAGGATGGCAGGGCGTAAAATCCTGAGATGATCTCAAAATCATCAGTGGAGGGCAATATGTGAGTTTACTAGATAACTTGCTTTGCTTCAATGAGAAGGTCCTCTTCTGCATCTTCAGTTTGCTTGGAGCTTGTGGGCAGAACCAGAACTGTCAGCCACTGGCAGAAGGTGGAGTTCCCTGCTGTGAGAACACCTACAGAAAGGCTAAGCCACAACCACTTTCCTAAACTGCAAACAGTGATAAACAGAGGGTGAGGAAAAGCACAACAATGCCTCTTACTCCAAAACTGGATGCATTCTGTCAGGCGTCAAATTCATGGATGTCAGTTTTCATTAGTCTGGATGATTTGCCTGCCTCGAGGGAGGGTCAGAAAGGGAAGTCTTATTGGAAGCCCTGATAGGGTTTCCTATTCTTCCTTACAGTGGGATAGATTATAATGAACTTTTCAAATTGGAGTCAAAATAGGAATCCAAAATAAGCATTTATATTATATATAATATATATAAATGTATATAATATAAATACAGAATATAAATATCCATTTATAAGCATTTATCCCAGAGACTAAAGTGTAAAGGAAATGTCTGCTAGAAGAAAGAAAATGGCACTGAGTATGTTTGGACATCCTAAATGCAGAATTTGGTAAACTTCATGGAGTAGACTTCATTTCCCAGCTTTCAGCAGAGAAAACAGAACTTCTTTACACTGAAACTGTCAGTGTCCTTAAGGGTTTGAGTTGGTTGCTTATTTGAAAACAGAAAAATTCTTGAATACATTGAGGGCTGAAAGTTCGGACAGGTCTGAAGTATTTTGATCTGGAGGGACTTGTCATCTTTTTACGTCTTCTAGTATCAAATTAAAAAATCATTTAAGTGGAGAAAGTAGCCACTGAGAAGTTCAAGCTAGTGGACATTGAATAAATGCTTCTGCCATAATTTGTTCTGTGACAGCCCAGAGCTGAGTGCTTGCCAGCCACTCGGTGTTAATTTGACATGCTCATGTGGTTCCCCTGCTATCAGCGAACAGGTAGCTGGTTTAAATCTAGCTAAGAATGTCTACGTGAATTGTGATTGCTGCATTGGATCATGTGGAAGTACTTAAAAAATAGAACCTCTGCAGCTGTTTCATTCAAGAACATTAAGCTAAGAATTTATGTTTCACAAATGGAAGTAAGAAGATTTAAAATGTGAAAGAGAGTTTGTAATTTCTCTCTTAGCTCTTTCTTTTGCTTTTTGTGTCATAAAAGGAAAGGCTGTGTTTGTCTTATTTGTATTTGTCTATTAGCCTTTTTAATAGAAAATAGAAAGTTACATCCATAAATGTATTTTGTGATATTACTTAACAATATTTCAGTATTTTGTGCTTTTAATAAATTTTAATAGTTTACAGTACATCTTAGTGAAGGTGAATGGATTTCAGGCATTCCACAAGCTATATAAAAGACAGGTATAATTGCAAATGAGGTACTTTTGAGACTGCAGTCTTAGAAACGAACACTGAATACTTATCTTTCTATTTAAGTGTTGAGGCAGATGCTATTTTAATGGTCGCATTTGAGAATGAGGATTACAGCCTTTTCTCTGTATTGACATAAGGAATTGGAAGGTTTGCAAAGTAAAGCAGGTCAGATACAATTACCAATTTGTCTTTTTTGTTTGGAGCATTTGCCACATAGATTTGTCTTCTATCTTCCTCTCACTTTACCATTTGAACTTCCATTCCGACCACCAACAATTAGCATACTATCACATTGCAGCGAGGCTACAACTGCTCTAACACCTTATTTGGGAACCTTTTATCTTTTGTTCCCACACTACAGTTTGGGAAATCATAACTAAAGTTCATATGTTGCATAATGTGTAATTTTTAAAAGACATGAGCTGTTTTGATATCTTGCTGTAGTACAGTTTATCAATATTTTCAAGCTGTAAATGTCATCTGAAAGGAAAATATTAAGTTTTCAGAAAAGTCAGAGAAAAAAAAGGAGTATCCCCATTGGCTCCCCATTGGTATCTACTGTATTCTGTTTCTCCTCAGTGTCCATCTTGTTTCTTGTAGATATCTTTGTACCAATGCTTTGTCAGTACCAAATTATTTCTGAATATGGTTAGTTTTTCACATTAGAATTGTAATATCATTCTAATAACTTACTGCTAGTTCTGTGCAAACACTTTCCAGGGTTAACTGAAGTGGTGCTTGAGGAAGGGAATTGCTGGCATCACCTCAAGGTAGAAGAGCAATCATAAAAACTTGCAGTCTGAAATACGTCTGATCCATTATCTCCCTACCTAACCAAGAAAGAACCAAAAAAATGAATTTGGGAGATCACACTAAGATAGATACAAACAAAGTAAAGTTTCAGAGAGTTTAAAAAAATACTGGTCTATACTGTCAGCTTAGGGGCCAAGTCAATACTCCTTGATTATCCAAACTGCTTACGTGTTGGCTCTCACTCCGTGTAACAGAGGAACAAACCTAGGCCCAGGAAGAGGTCAGCTTAAATTCAAACCCTTCTAGTTAAGAAATTTGAGCCATGTGGTGTAAAGAACTGAGACAAGTCTAATGGGCTAAACCATGCTAGAAATACCTGCTATAAAGTAATAAGGGCAAAATCCATTCACTGTGATTAAATTGGTCCATGAAGAAACATTCTTGCAGTAGTATGGCTGTTTGCATTTGTTAGGGCATCATCATAACATACCATCTGCTCTTTTATATCCTTCCTTATAGCTCTGACTTTCAGAGAGATGGTAGTGATTACCTCACATCTTTATTATATAAAAAGATCTGTTTGCTAGTTCAGTGTTCAGAAAACAAAAAAGTTTTTGTCAGTTACTCATCAATTTGCTCATCTGTTTGTCCTATGCAACATGATGATTTCGAGTCTGCTGACACTGTTACCCAAGGGAGTATGATTCATGCAATAATTTTCCTTCCTTCCTGCCTATTTCTTTTAAATTTGGTGGAACTTTAATATATCCCATACATATTTTCCACCTTAAACTATACTACCCTTACTAGCACTACAGTCATTCATTTCACTTTTAATATCTTATTTTCTTATTTTAGATAGGAGGCTTACTAGTATTAGAAAAATACTTTAAGATGGCATAAAATTTTGGTTTCTTACTCTTAACATCCCATTCTTGCCAGGATACCTATTTTCTTTTTCTCTTCTCTTGGAAAAATGAACTCCTTCTTCAAGAATAAAGATTAATATTAATAACAATACCTTTGTGTTTATGGAGTCCATTTTCACCAAGGCTATGAAAGAATCTAGCAATGTGGGTAGTTTCCACTTTTTCAGCAGAGAGGTCATTTAGCATGCTCCAGGATACATAGTCAACCAGCGAGCTTCTGAATGAGTCTTCTGACACTGAATCCTGTAGCGACTAGAGCATGGTTTGTTGTAAGGAAACCCATTAGGGACTTCTGGGTGGAGCAACACAGGCCTTCCCATTTCCACTTCAAAGGAAAGGCAGTCAAGGAAGAGATCCTGCCGGCAGCGGTTCCACTTTGGAGAGCTCAGATCAGGTGAGTCTGAAAATGCAGAGCAAAGTATTGATCCTGGCAAAGACACTTCTTTGTGGTTGCCTGATCTGTGAGCTGAAACGGTCATGGCTAATTTCTTCACGCTTTAGATGAACTGAGCTGAGGGAAACATTTTGACTCATAAAGTACACCCTAATCCACAGAGTAAATGAACAGGGAGTAATATCTTGTGGTCAGTCTCCCTCTTCAGCAGAGTGGTGCAGGCAGCGTATGAGGTTAAACGGCTTTTAATTCTCAGCACTGACCTATTTATTAAGTGTTTGCTATTTCTGAAAGAGTTTTCATTCTCATGTTTTGACGGGTTTAGAAGAGTTTCCAGCTTACATGAGCAATGTAATTTTGGCCTCTCTCACAGGAGCTCTTGTGGAGGATCTTTATCCACAGCAATGTGCCAGTTTCTTCCCAGAGAAAGCTGGCAGGCTGTAAGGAATGTTTCTTTTTACTTTATTGTCCATTTCTCTTTTTCCTCAGATAACTGTCTTCTCCTTTCCTTGTCCCAGATGTAGAAATGTCCAGTCGCTCTCCTATTTCCTCCACTTGTCCCAAAACATCCACCTCATCTTGTGTTTTTTTCATGCAGTTTTTCCTCTGCTTATTCTTTGCCTTGATTTTCTTCTTACCTTTTCCTTCAAAATATTAGCTTTAAAAAAAAAATCCTTTAAACAAACAAAAGCACACCTGACTTCAATGCCTCGTTTCACCCAAATTTGTTTCTATGCACGCCTCACTTCCAGTTCCATTCCAGCCCCCTTCCCATTTGCTGCATACAGGAGATCCTACGGGAACCATCTGTGAAGTTGCAACTGTCCTTCTAGGTCTCTTATGTCTCAGTTAGTGTGGCAGCCTTCCCTTTGGCCTTTAAAATAGCATCTTCTTCTAGACAGACAGTCGGTATGTGGATGCGAGTTCACTGTTACCACTTCCGTGGTCTTTCTTCTCTTTCATATCAAACACTTCTTATTTGTGATTCTAGCCCTTTGCTAGAGCTATGGTTACTCTCAGCTGTTTTCATGCCTCTAGAAAGGAGCTGAGTCACACCTGAATCCCCTGGAAGGAAGAAAAGGGGGGATTCTTATGCTTCTTCCCCCGTAAGAGATTTGTTGTTTGGAGACAACACCCTGCCCCAACCTCTTTAAGTATATTAGCTTGTTCAAGAGAAAAACCTGCACTGCAATGCTGTAATTTACACACAGAAACTCTGGATGGACAGTGAAGCATGCGGAAAATCATGGGAAATTATTAAGTCGTGATTTAATAATTTTGCTCCTGGACCAGTCCTCATGCTTTTGAAATTTGGGAACTGAGAATCCTGTCACGTTTATGATACTAATTCCAGTAAATGTATACACAACAGCTTTGTAGACATTCTACTTCATCTCACCAAATCTAAATCTACGTCATCAGACCTTTTAACCAGCTTGGACGGTTCTGCACACAGTTAAAACCATGTAAACAGAGTTAATATAAGGCATAAATTAAATTACAGTAGATGTCAGAATACGTAAAGATGTCAAATTAGCCTATTTCCCAGTACTACATAGCAATGGAGCCCTCTAAGGGTTACAAAGCAAACTGATTGCTTTCTAGCTAAGATATAATACTGCCAATTGAAACAATTATGTATATTCTCCACTTTATCTTTTTTTGATGAGTTAATACATCTATAGCGTATCACACTTAACTGGGTTAAATTTAAATGAGGTGACTGCTCTATAAGGGGATCTTCGACGATAACTAAGTTAATGATATTGCATGATAATGGCTGTTGCCAATTAGAATTGAATTAATATGTGTCTACCTAATGGGCATACACACAACAAAACCAGAAGGCTCTGGTGTTATTTAACTGAGTATAATATTCTGACTGGTAGTATTTTAACCCATAATTTGCAAGGTAAAATAAAAAAAAGAAATGCAGTGAATTTTAACTTTAATGCAATTAGTATGGTTTTAGCATTTTCATTCAACATTTTGTATGAAGCCTCAGCTAGACTTTCAAAAGAGGGTAGTTTTTATTTGAGAGGACAAGGTCTCCATCTTTCAATTGAAAGGATTTTTGGTGACATTTTTGAGCTATTGCAGTCTAGAATTTGTCAATATTGATATGTATTAACATGCACAATATGTTAGTATTACATATTGTAATACTTACATACTTACAAATAAGTAGTCAGTTGAAAAAAAGTGATAATAATATCAATTTTTTTCTGTAATTTTAGCTTACTTGGCATTTATTTTATATTTCTCGACCATGATACAACCATGACAACTTGTCTTTAAGTGTATTAATTTTACTGCTCACTTTACAAACATATTGATATGACTTGCAGTTCATACTACAAAAAAATCTGAAAGACTCCAATGTATTTCACTCCACTTAAAGTGTCAAAATTGTGATTTCAGAGTCTTTTTGGACGATTTCTCTTAACGCAGAAGTCTTGAAAGTCATAAATTCCATTAGTTTCTTCAGAGCTTGGAGAAGAGCTTGCTTTCTCTTTTCTGGCACAGATGTATAAATCAATCTCTCCAGTATATTTCATTCAAATATAAAACTTGCCAAACTTTTAATAGACTTTATACAAGTTAATGGTTTAGGGAACCATAGCTTACCTACAAGCTATGTGTTCTGTACATTTTCAAATTCTTTTTTTAGGTATCAAACAGTTACTGACAAATCAGTTTCTGAAGAAGCTCTATTTAATAATATTTTGGAATATTTTTACTTCTATTTCAAAGAGAGTTATGTGGAAATCATATACCATTACAATTGGCATTGTTTGCTCTCATATAAATCCAGTCAGCTAATTTTGCATGTTAAATTTTTTCTTCCTACAACATGGGGGTAGCAGAGAACTTGGATAACATACACTACTAATTAATTTCAATCTTTGATGGTAAAAATCAATAAACCAATTTGCTAGAACGAAATCAGTCTCATGAGCTTTTTTTATAAATTAGCTCTTCTTAATCAGAGGGATGTTGTGTCCTGCTTTTTGATAATTACTGTAGAATGATTAGTCTAATTTAGGATTTAGGGCCATTGAAACAAGAAAATAGATAAAATTGGACTGTTTTTTTTGTGTTGATTCTGTGATTTCAAAGAAAAAACACTGTGATTGATTGCTTACAAAAGGTCTCACTATCAAGTAATCTACAAAACCAACACCTTTAAGTAAAGCCATTAAATCTATTTCTAATCCCATTTTACAACACTGCTGTGGATCGAATGTATTTAAACAACCCAAAACCTTACAGTTCCTTGAATTCTGCTAGAAAATACTTTGCCATGAAGGGCTAATGACTTCTGTATTATTTGTTTGGTACGTCAGCTTCCTGATTTTTGTGATGCTTTTGCTTGAGTACAAACCTTACAAACCACACAAACCACATTCTCTCCAGGCTGGCTATAGGAAACTGATTACTCTCACTAATCCCTAAATCAAGGTATCAGAGGCATGACTCTTACAGTTATGGACCTAAAATGATTCACGTCTTGTAGATCCTACTATGTATTACTTCAAGATATATTACTGATGAGCTGTTGGGTAGATCGTTACTGCAGACTGCAAAGGAATAGCACAATTCTACCTTTGTTCATGTATTTATCCCAATCCCACAGCATGATTACTTAAATGACTTGAAGAATTTCTAGACGCTTGTTTCTACCACATTAAAACCCTTCCCAGCTTAATGTTCCTTAAGATAAAGGTGTATCAGTCCTAATTATATGAAAAACTTCACATCCTGTCCTGCTAGTTGAAACTACCTAGGTGTATTTATAACACAATCCTAAAACTGAGAGTTAAGTATGATTTCAGTGAAGGGTCCTAGCCTAGATGCCTCTCTGTGCAGCTGAACTTCATTCTGTCTCCCCTCAGGTCATTGTGCAAACCCTTTTTCTCAGGTTTTTGCTGGATCAGAAGGGAGGAAAGGTATACAAGACTCTAACTCTTTGATTCAGGGCTGGATTAACAAGTGTGTTATAAATGACACTTGGAACTTGTCCATTTTAAGAAACGTGCCTTGTTTCAATCAGTTCTGCTGAATGCCTCACTAATTATTGTAACATTTTCAGATGAAAGAGGCAACACATTTGATCCTGACGTTGGTTTCAACTGGTTCTAACTCTGGACAGTGCCAAAGAAAACAGGACCACGATTTCAGTGGGACCACTTAAAGTCAGTGCTTGTAGCTGTGTAACATATTATCAGTTACAGCTCTTTTCCTGGCTTCATTATGCTATGAAACTCTATGAGAAAGGTTCCTACAGTTCATATTATATGAAACAATAAACACAAACATAGGAAACGTAGAGGCCTTCCTTTTGAGTCCTCTATTTCCTATTCAGTACAACACTGTTCCAGTTTTGCAGTAAAACAGTGTTGTAAGTATAGCCACGATTTGGAGGAAGTGGTCAGAAGAAGATAGACTACAAAACAGAGGTCCGTAAAGCACATCGGTTTTGAGTTATGAGGCTGGCATTTCACAGCCATGCTGGGTTATAATTGCCTAATCTTTTCAGAGTTGTTATGTGTATGTGCATGCATGTAAATCACAGGAAGGGGACTGAAGTCCATTTAAACTGGAAGTCTGTATTCTCAAAGAGGTGGTGGGTGGAAACAGAGCTCAGATGAATTCCAAGGATAAATAAAAAACCAGGCTCAAAACCTGGTACACAAAGGGGAACATCAAGCAGAGAACTCTGCACCTACAACTTCTCAAATGAAGTCATAAAGCCTCTGAACATTGCCAAGTACCATTTGCCAGATTGCGGAGAAAGTCTGAAGTGACTTCTGATACTCTGAGAACCACAATCATGACTGTGAGTGACTGCTAGCTACGTAACATAGAATCATAGATTCATAGAATCACAGAATCATTAAGGTTGGAAAAGACCTTTAAGGTCATCGAGTCCAACTGTCAACCCAACACCACCGTGCCCACTAAACCATGTCCATAAGCGCCTCATCTACACGTCTTTTAAATACCTCCAGGGATGGTGACTCAACCACTTCCCTGGGCAG
>NW_008825234.1:322840-323176 GCF_000699105.1 Pygoscelis adeliae
CCCCTGCCCCAGGAGTGGTTGAGACATTAGTCAGTCAAGCAGAGCGACACCGGGCCCCTCCCCGTGGCTGGCTTCCGGAGCTTCTCCTGGGGCATTGTCTGTGCTTACAGCACAACCACGTGGGCATTGTCCCGTACACTCCCAAGGGACTCTCTCAACCAGCGTCCTGAACAGGCCAAAGTCCGCCCTCCAGAAGTCCATGGTTGCAATTTTGCTGCCCCCCCTCCTTACTTCACCGAGAATCAAGAATTCTACCATTTCACGGTCGCTAAGCCCAAGACGGCCTCCGACCACCACATCTCCCACCAGTCCTTCTCTGTTTGTAAACAGCAGGTC
>NW_008825234.1:323299-327062 GCF_000699105.1 Pygoscelis adeliae
ACCTCCTAGACTGCTTCCTCTCTGCCGTGTTGTATTTCCAGCAGATGTCCGGGAAGTTGGAGTCCCCCACGAGAACGAGGGCTAGCGATACATACATAGCAAGGACAGACTTGGTAAGGATGCATTATGCAAGGGTAAATCACAAAGAAACGGAAGACATGCATAAGCTCTGCCAGTTCACGAACCAGACTGCTTCAGTAAGCTTTCCTGCATATTGTTCACACAATAATGTAATTGTTTTTTTGTTGTTATACTTCTTTTTAATTGGTTGAAGACAGGATCTTCCACATGAAATGTAGGTATGAGCGAAAGGGGTATTTATTTCCTTGCCACATTAGGAAGCTTTAAACCACAAAATACTCCCACAGTCCTGACTCCAGAAGCATATATGCACATCATCGCTGCTACAAGAAGTACTTTTTAATGCGAAAAGCAAGAGTGTCAATAAGCATTTGAAAGTGACTGGAGATGTACCTTGGAGCTCAGATAACAATTTATGCTTTCAGAGGCTACAGTCCAAGCCTTCCTGGCCATTCCAAAATGCTGCAGAAACCATTTATGAAGCTATGGTGAAAAGCTCTACAGAACCGGCTCAAAAGGAAAGCTTTGAGTCAGCTTTTGCATGTGAGATAGTGACATCCAGTGGCGACTTTGGTTAGCTGTAACCATCTCTTCCCCTGATGCACAGAAAAACACCAATACTTGTATTTTGTTGTAACACATTAAAATATTTAAAACGTATTTAGAAATATTAAAAAATTAAAATAAAAAAATATGCACAATATGTGAGATTCCTAGAGAAACATACTTTGATAATTATAAAAATGGTGTGTTCATCTACAGTGAAAAATTACATTTTGCTTCTAATTTTTAATCAAGCTTACAATAAAAGTAAGCAAAAATGTTTAGCTGTATTTAAAGAAATAGAACATTCCCTACATTACAGCTGCATTCTTTTCTATCTTGTTCACACAAAGAATCACTACTCCTTTTCCTGACATTCCCAGTTCCTATAAAAAGCAGAGTTCAAGATTTGAGCTTATGATTCTCAAAATCCACAAAGCAATTCTCCGTACTCTTCCTCCATTTAGGATTCACAGCCACAGCAGATCACCATCTAACATAGTTTTTCTAGAGTAGTTCCCTTCTTTTAAGACCCAGCTGATGAAAATAAGTAAGACTGTCCTTCAAAGTTCTTTATTTAGAATACACACAAGGATGCAGACCTCAATTTATTGTCCTTCCGTGCCTTTGGGAGATAGGTGTTTTTTATGGGAGATGGGGATATTCAAAACACATATTTACTAAGCTAGCAAATACTCCTGAGCAACAGACATTCAAATTCCCTTATTGGATCTGTGCCATTTTGTCTAGAATAATGATTCACTGCACCAAAAAGAGGTGAAAATACACTCCAAAGCTAAGGATATGGCATTTTAGTGGATGTGGAAAAAGAATTCTAGGTTCTCATTCTTGGAAACTCTTCTCACCTCAGTTACTAGTTTTCCACAGGGAACAAGGCCAACTTCAAACTCTAGAAGTTTGCCAACTAAATTCTGCTAATCTATCTTTTCACAGATTTATATGCAACAAAACTACTTTCTACTACGGTAAAGTTGCCAGGTTAATATTACTTTCTCCCTTTTAATGTTTTTCCTCACTGGCTGACACCATGTGCTGTTCTGGAAAGACACATTAAGGAAGGCTGAAAATTTGAGTCACTGCCTTCGAGATACACAGAACCAGTTAACAGATCACCTCTGTCTCGTCTTACTCTCCAAAGGATCCAACTGAGCAGCTACCAGCTTTTCTGTATGCGTGTTCCAAACTGAAATGAACAGGCTCTTTAGCAAGCAACCTGAATTCAGATCCCCCAATTAAAAGCAAGGGTATTGCACCAGCCTTAAACATTTGGCTCTCACTCACTTACACATACAGAATTCTAAATAGGCAAAACAGTCTCTAAATTCATGATGTAATTATTTTGATTTGTCAGTAAGTAGGCCCTTACGTTACGTTACTGCACTATCACTTCATAAATCCAGTCACATAATGAAGAAAAGCCATACTTTACTTAATTCTGAGGGTTTCTCTTATGGTTAAAGACACCTACTTTTTTTTTTTCTTTTTTTAAACTTAGCTCTTAAATTTAGTGTTTCTTAGGCAGGGTTAGCTAGAGGACAACTCAGATAAAAGTTTAAGTCTTTCTGAAATGTAGAAAATCGGACTATGTTTCTGACAAACATATATACGGAAACCACATTTTTGTGTTTGTGCAAATTTATCTTCCATAAGTGTTACATTTACTTATTATAGTTTCAGTAGTCAGAGAAGGCTTAAAAACACCAAGCTTACAATTTTGAAGTGTACATTCTGAGATGTTAATCCTTCAAAAAATAGATAGAATTTTGGAATTTGGAGCTGTTTATACGTTCACTCAGCAATATTTTTAGAAGACAAACCCCCCCCCATCATGTTGATACTTTCTAAACCAAGCATTATCTGCCTACTAGCTATTGCATTATGTCAGTGGTATCAGAAATGAACAGATAACATACAGCTCAAATGGATTTTTACTTGCCAATTAAAAATAAAGTGCCTGCCACTCACACTCTAGGGTTCTTCACTCTTCAACTTTGTTAAAGGGCTGTAATGCCCTGGGATCTTATATTAAAGGGCAAAATTACTCTGGTAATGCAACACAAAATGAAATACTGCCTGAAAGGTCAACTACACCGAGAGGAAGAGGAAAGAGAATTTAAGCAAGCAGACGTTTATTTTATTTCACTTGGGATCCCCAAAGGTAGAGAGAATGTCTCTAATAAATCTTGTGCTAAGCAAGACTAACACAAAATTGGGCAATACAGAAAAAGTAATTTCTGTTATCTTGTCTACGTTACACTAGAACGGACAGTTCTAATTGCTGTATCTCACCAGTTCCACATACTTACAGAAGAGAAAATTTTCATTTTTTTCCAACCTGACACACAAGAAAGGAGACAAAATACTCAACTATTTGTGGAAAGTTTGCGTTGGATGTACTACATAAGGCACATCGTTTTCCATTGCAAGAGACTTGCTGCTTAGCTGCTCTGAACCACCTCATTTACTGTGAATCAAATTCATACATGCTGTGAAGCCAAAGGCTATTGATAACAGGTGGTATCTCAGTACGACAAGGTACTACAGCTTTAAGTGTGTGACACTAAAACAATTGTGCATTGATATTGTTGCAGAACAGTTCACAAGAGGAAAGGCAGGAGCACTACATTTGTGTGGTCATGCTTAGGGCCATGTATGAAAGATTGCATACCTTTCCCCAGCTGAACTTTTCTAAACCAGCCTGGGAGGACTACATCTATCTATATAAAATCAAACAGGCCTGTTCCTTGGTCCTGAAGACAGGTGCCCCAGCCTATCTTGCAGCCATTTGGACAGATTCTATTCACTCCTTCAGAACAGGGACTGTTCCCAAAAGGCACGTGCTATCTATCAGACCACAAGAGATGCTTTCATGGAGAAGTGACAGTTGACACTACCCAACATTGCATCAAGAGTCGCAACAGAATGGACAATAATATAGCAAGCCTGCATCTACCTAGTTTGCTAATATAAAGAAGCCTAGCTGTCTGTAATTCTTGATAGAGAAATGAGTGAGGAAAGCCATGCTAATTAATTCATGGGAAAGGTAAAGAAATGGATCTCAGACTAACACTGCACTGCCCTTCCACAATGCTGTGAAGCCCTCCAGAAACAGTTTCAC
>NW_008825234.1:327099-332468 GCF_000699105.1 Pygoscelis adeliae
CTGTGTGTGTATATTCATCTGCTTGTCTCCCTCAGGTCTGTATTTCCACTGTTGTGAAGACTATTCACGTATTTAAAATTACTTTCACAAATACATGCAAGCTTAAAAACGTACTAGTGTTCTGTGTTTTTGTACCCAGCTGTTCTTCACATTAGTCAAAGTTCAATTTTGTAGATCATCTTTCCTATGTCTTAAATGTCATCTATTTTAGACAAAAGCTTAGGTCTCCACAAAAAGGTTTAATTGCTTCCAGATACAACTTTTACTAAATATGTATGGACAGTATTCCATTGTGTTCATTTTCTCCCATAAATTTCTTAATTCAATAAAAACAGGTTAATCCAAGCAAAACTGAAGTCTTCTTCATGTTTACCAGAGTCATTTTTTCATTTTCAGTTATTTATTAAAAAAGTAAAGCATTAAAAAAAAAGTAATCTAAAAAAATAGAAACAAAATTGCATAGAATATCCTGAAGTTTCTTCCCTTCCTTTCTCTTCTATAAATGAGCAAAAAATACTATCAAAATTACATCCAGTTTTAAGAAAAGATAGTTATCCAGCGGCATTAAAATAATGAAAAGTAAATTGAAAAAAATGCAGAGATTGTTTTGAATTACACAAATGAAATACAAGATTTTACCAAACTGGTAATTTTTATGAGAAAAAAGAGAAAAAATCTTATTAAAATTAATTCAAATTAACTCCATTTAAGATACAGCGGATAATTTTATTTATAAAATGCTACTGGCACACAATACACATAGGGAGTATGAAACTTGATTTATAAAGAAGTTTAACGCTTCATAGAAGCATGGATTCCTGAGGTATTCTGAATACAATTCCTCATTTACTGGAATGCACAACACAGCTCCAATTGGCTTAAGCAGCAGAAGACTGCATACTTAATAAACACATAGTTAAGAGATAGTTAAAAAATACATAGACAAATGGAAACCAACTGGAAGATTGTGTCTCACCAATACTAATAGCCTTGGTCATGGTGAAAACCATCTTACATTGAAGGGCAGAAAAACCTGTTAAGACTGGGATTCTCAATTTCACAGCCAATTCAAATGTATTGTTAGATACCTGCTTTCACCTAATTGTCCATGGCCACATGTTGCCAAGTCCTCTTGACACCAGACACAAAAACATTACCGTTTCTGCATAAACATACTGAAGGACTGATTACCTGGACAAGTATTATTACAATTAAAAAAAAAAAAAAATCAGCATTAGGTGCTTTCACTTCTTTTTCTCTTTTCCTGCTTTCACTCTCTGCTGTAGTGTCTTCAGTTCAGTCATTACATTCAAAGTTCTGTAAACCCAGGTGACCTGAAAAGTAAGTAAATTATTAAATTTAACTAATCCACATACATTTACTTATCAATTTAATGAAAACAACTATATAAATGACCACATACATACCACAATTACAATAGTATTCACCAGCAGTGGTGCTGAAAATACTAGTGAAATAAACATTCCTCTTGAATCAAAGTATTGGTATTTAGAAAACAGCCTGAAAGAAATAAAATGAAAATAAAAGAAGCAGCTTTATTCAGTGTAGTTCATGTAACATTATACTTTCAAAGTAACTATTCAACATGGACACTGTACAGATTATCCTGCTTCTTGGGATCCCCAAGCATAGGCCAGCATTCTACTGTATTAAGTCAGAACAAAGAGACAGTCAACATCTCATCAGTTATGAATATTTACTACAAAATCCAGTCTTTCTTTTAAGGTTTTACTGCGCAAAACCTAAATAAAACAACCACAGATTAAGTAACTTACTAATGTGACTACATTTGTATATATATTTGTGCATCAGAAGTCATGCTTATCCTGAAGTGTCTGAAATGACTTTCTTAGGTATTTTGGTTACTCATATTAGAAAATGTAACAGAAATAATAAATGTAGCAAAGCTGTAATTTAGGTCGTGTATGCCTGAAATGGAACGTAAAGACTTACCATTAGATGCCTGCATATAGTAGTGTTAAACACATAATTTCCAGTTACATCAGGGAAAGGTTAGTTTGGTGCTTATGAAAATAAGCCATCAGTTAAATTCTGGTACACAGGCTTAGTAAAACAGGCAAATTTTAATGTTTTTATCCATATAAATAAGTATATAAAATAGTAGTGATATTTTTGAGAAGTGGTGCTTAACTTCAGCTTATTAAACATGAATAGCTACCAAAGAACCACCCCCCAAAAAACCCCCAAAACCATCAAAGCTCACATCCTCTTCCCCTTAACCATCCCACTCTGCTTTTCTCTTAGCTCTCCGACTAGTTAGTTTACAACCATCCATATGAACATAGATTTTAAGCAGCACAATAAATACATGCTAGCTATTAAAAGTTACCTTTTCTTATAAGCTAAGTGATAACTATGTTGTACTGTATGGTTTTGCTCAAAAGTTTTATATCAATCTATGCAAAAGACCCTCTGCAATCACATTCTATTGATGAGGCATGAGCGACTCTCCTTAAATTAATGCTTTCTGGGAATGATATGAAAAAAGGAACATTTTTAGAAGAACATTCATTTAAATGCAAAAATGAAAGTGAAGACATTTACCTCCAATTCATGGCTGCTAATTCATTTATATATTCAGCACAGTACACTAAGCCCACTGTACAACGAAAGAAAAATATTAGATTCAGTATTTCCTTAAAAATAAACTGCCATCAGTTCTGCCATGTATACTAATGACATATACATACCAGACATTAGAATTCCTTGATCCTCAGAAGATCAAACTACACATTTAATAGTTAATTGCACAGAACCAATTCTGATTTAAATGTCCCATATAGTTACTAAGAAGTATAAATTGATCACAAAACATACCTGCTATATTACAAACAAACAAACATAAAATCCTACTCATCTGAGCTTACAGAAAGAGCTCTGCATACAAACGAATTAAAAAAAAAATCAGGATTTTTTCCAACAATCTTCTTGGTGACTGCTTCTAAGTTATGTCTGTAAAAAGAAATGCCAGCACTCCCCAGAATTGCTATGGAATTAAGTTATCATTTTAGATATTATGGTGTCACACTGCTATAGCTAACATTACTATCTGAAGTTAGGGTACTAATTATATATAAGCATTTTGGTAAAATACAAACTTTGTTTGAATAGGTGTATAGCAGAGTAGTCTGCTGCAGTCAGGTGAAAACTAGCATATTCTTACTCAACAATTACATGCAATATGAAGCCATCAAGACAGTAAGAAAATTCAGTGCAATCACGTTTACCAGAAAAGCAATACAACTACAAAATTTTAAATTTGTCCTTGTATCATTTTCCACAAGAAACAAAGTAAAAAAAAACAGAGTCAGTGGCTAAAGATGACCTGTACAAGGCAATTAAATAACTAGTTTGGCGATATGAAGGAGTGTTATCTTACTTTGCCATCTGGATTATCTCTCCTTGGTACTGCACAGTATAAACATACCTATAGCTGCCCAACTGCCAAGATAAACCAATGTGATAATTTCCTAATTTCCTCAGTCATTTCTGACTACCTACAATGCAAAATTATTTATATTGCAGGCATATCAAAAGTGGTTCAGTTTTTCAGGTACAAACAAGGCTTGGATTCAACATGTATATTTTTATGCACCCTTCTTGTTTAACAGCAAATTTACATCATATCTGCATTAAAAAGCCAGCAATGACCAGTTCCACTGTATTTTCCAATGCATTTAGACCTCAGGCATTCAAACTAGTGTTAGTAACACCAGGAATACTTTAGATAAAGAGTCTAAAGTAACCAGCATGTCATTGGAAATTCTGAATGTCTAATACTAAATTTAAGAAAGAAAAGCCTGTATTCTTATAGGGAACTTTCAGGCCTAATGTGTCATAAACAGGGCATTCTTATTTTGCCCTCTGTAGATAATTTTAAACTCTGCAGTTACAAGTGGATGTATAGACATTACTAAGGTTTCTAGATTCCTTTTTGGGGGTACTTAATGTTATCGAAACCTTAGCTTTAGCTGAGTTATTTGCAGTTTTGAGGAGGCTATGCTTCCTCTCCCAACTTGACTAGTTCACTAAATGGTATTTTAAAAAGTCAACATAGTCTTCAAGTAGCTTTTTGCCTGCAAATCTCTTTCAATCGCTCATTCTTCCTGCAATCATGACAGAACTGAGGTACTGTGTAAAAAAACCCAACCCACCAGAAAATCCAACCCATGGCTAGAACCAAGGTACTGCTCATAATACATGGATCTAACCCAAATCCGTACCATCTTAATTAAACCAAATACCCTCTGCAAAGCTACTAGATCTTCATCCCGTCAGCTATAAAGACACAGCTTTGGCTGTGCAAGGCCACTGTGGATGCTCAGGCAGAAGTCCGACAAAACCTGAGATAACACAAGCTGGTACTGCAGTGTACCGAACCAGTCTTGCTTTTCCTCATGCCATTATCACAGCTGTCAGCAGGGCATATGGTGAACCTGCTCCAGAAATGAATCCAGCTGAAAGCTGACCATATTCACTTAACTGCGGCATTAGAATAAGGCAGAGCAGAAAGCAACTGCTGGCTCTCAGCCAATTACTTTTCTGCTTCTCCAGCACAGCAACAATTTCTTGGGAAGCTGTGATACACACAGCATTTACCATGCAGAAACCTTACTTATCACAGATCCTCACTAAGGCCAGGGTTTTAAGTCACTACTTCATACAGCCTTGGAAACTAAATATGTATTTACAGGTCATAGCAGCTTCTGTAACAGTTTATCACGTATAGACACATAAGAAATACTAATTTGCACGCACTTTATCTGCCGCAAAGTATAAAACCGTGTGCTGTGCAAGTACATGAAGAAAACGGTTATCATTAAGAGACCAAAAGAAGCTCTTTAACAGTATTAGCAGCTTCAACAGCACACATGCTCTTTATCACCCTAATGCCGGTTCACGGTAGCATGAATACACGACTCACCCATGCAGAGGAAGTGCCCTATTTGCACCCGGTAGTGCTGGAAAGAGACGCACGTTAGGAGGAAGCAGAAGACGTGGAAACCCGCCAGCCCCACCAGCCAGCGCTCGGACCAGTCCGTCTTCTACAGACAAAATGAAAGGAGATTAGGCTATGGGAGGAGGAGGAGTGTCACCAGGCAGCTAAAGCGAGCGGCTTTCCTTCTCCCGCACTGAAACGACAACCGTTTTCGGTCCCCGCCCCGTGCCAAGCTGGGGAAGGTGCGAGCACCCCTGCGCGGATTTCCCCCCCGGCGGCCGGTGCCTCCTCCCCTCTCCCCGGGCATGCAGCCAGCCCGGCTCCAGCCCCCTCCTCACCGCCAGGATGGTGGACAACCCCGGTGGGCTGCTCAGCGGCTGCTCCATGG
>NW_008825234.1:332642-349851 GCF_000699105.1 Pygoscelis adeliae
TAGGGCGGTGAAGGTGAAGCCGGTCGCTTATCTCGCACGGGTGGTGCTTCCAGCGCCGCCCTCATCCTCTCAGAGGGGGAAAAGATGGTGCCTGGACCCGTATTTGGGAGGGAGAGCAAAGGTGGTTCTCCACACCCCAGCGGCTGCCTCTCCTGAGGGTAGCACCAAGTCAGAACCATCTCTCCTGCTTCGGTGACTGAAATTGCCTTCCTCAAAAATAACCCTGCCTTTTCAGAAAAGGGGCAAGAAGCTCTAGTTATGTTTTTAGCATTTGATACTGAAGTTAGGAAGCTAGTAGGAGAGTATTTTTTGTCACGATCTGCTCAGTGGAGTCAGGCTGGTGTCAAGGCATTCAGGGCACTTTGGATCGGTGGCCCAGCGTTGGAGTTGGCTTTTTGGTCTTCTCTCGGCAACTCTCAGTGTCTGGCTTCAGCTGCTTTAGGGATGGAAGTGCAGGAAAAGGGGAGTTTTAAGCCCAGCTGGAAATTTCTGACAAAAAAATTGAGTTGAGCACTCCAGACGGGAACTTAAATCAAGTGAAAAATACTATTTTTTTTCCAAATAAAAAAAAAACCCAAACTGTACAATGGAATGTGAATAAGACATTTAAAAGATTAAACCTCTTATTTATAACTCCTTTTGCTAAATGCGTGTAGGTCTGGAAGAACCGACCACTCTTAAAAGATCTATAACTTAAAGAGAGATTTCAAACTCAGATTCCTATCAACTAAGCCAGGCGACTTTATGAATCTTAATAGCATTAGCTTTGTCAAACAAACCATACTGTCATATATAGCTCCACATTCTGCTTTTGTGAAATTATTTTTTCTGACACTGTGGCTTATCAGATGTGAAACTTTGGCTTTTTTCCAAAAAGTTTGGAAGTGCGTGTATAAGTAAATATTACAAATACTATTTTCATTTAGTCTACCATATAGCCAAACAGAGGTCATCACTGTGAACTAGTCCCTTTTCCGCAGGTCCTTTTCCGCCAGGCAGCTTTCCAGCCACTCTTCCCCAAGCCTGTAGCGCTGCATGGGGTTGTTGTGGCCGAAGTGCAGGACCCGGCACTTGGCCTTGTTGAATCTCATACAGACCATATAGCCAAATAGAGGTCATCACTGTGAACTAGTCCCTTTTCACTGTCACACTTCTGCAACTTAGTGTGAGATACCTGAAACTGAGGATTTATCTCTCTGTTTTGCTTTAGGTTTTTGGTAGTCTTTTTCTCAACAACAATAATACCTGGAGGCCGATCGAGGCTCTTACTTAAAGCATTGTAAAATTAAGTAGTGTGATGCAAAGGTGGTCTTTTTTACTACCATACTGCTCTTAATTTTAAGACGGGGAGAAAAAACATGTTTTGATTCCACATTGTAGATTGGGAAATAAGACCGGAAGAAATTGTCTTGTCATTTGGAAAGTCTTACGGCTAGTGTAACAAATCAAATGGTTTTGGATTTTTGGAAACGAGGAATCAATTTCTTTTAATTGCTCAGTAATTGACTACAGTAACCATCTGCAACAGCTGAAAGGCTTCAGTGAATGAAGGCTATAGTAGCTGCTTTATGAGCAGAATATGCTGGTCAGTGGTGAATCTGTGATGCAGACAAGCTGGGTGGATAGGAAATTAGTGGCTTATTATGGCTACAACATACTGTATTAAAAAGTTCATGTAGCTTTTACTGTCAGCCACTGTAGCAGCAGTGGAAACTTTCTTATAGGGAAATAGGAGTTGCTTCTTTAAGATTGACTAGGATAAAGTCAATAATGCTGTTTGTCAGCAGGTGGTAGCAGATACATAAATATTACCAGATCTTTTGTGTGGTATAGGTTATCTTTAGTTATTTTTAGTGGAGAATGAAATGTGAAACAGAAGATACTTAAAAGGTAACAAATGGATACATTGCTCTTTCATAGGGCAAAACCCGTGTATTTGTCCTTTTACAGCTTCTTCACAGAGCCTGTATGCTACATTTAGATCCAAATTTTAAAAATGCTCTAGTAACCAGAAATGTACAGTACCAATGATAATATATAAATATTTCTGTTCTTGTTACTATAAGTAACTTAAGTAGTTTCTAAAACTCAGTCTCAGTTTTCTGTTCTAAGATTCAGATTCCTATGTAATTTCTTTCTGCACTACAGTATTATCCAAGTAGATTGGATGAAAGATCAAAAAAAAGTAGATTGGTAAAAGGAATTTTTTTCCCTTTTAACAACTGAAAAACTTCATTTGCTTTACATAGGAAAGGATCTAAAATCACATGTTTATCTTAAGTTTAGGTTGCTGAAAAGACAAGCTGGGTGGTGAAAAAGCCTATTTATGATGGGGAATCCCAAACTTAAATGCTGAATGATGTTTCTAGTGGTAGCCTTAGATGTTCGCTAGCAGATCTTATGGCACTGCACTAGAGATCACTTGGAAGTGCCTTTTATACTTGCTGCTGAGGGAAATGCAGCTCCTATTCTCCATGAGAATGGAAAAGAACTTTTGTTTTTGAAGTTCCCTACATGTATGGGAAATGCTTCATTTCTTTTATTTTATTTGATGAGTCTTTGAATTAGCAGATAGATAATTTTTAATGATCTTGTTTCATTAAGATCCTGAGATACAGGTTTGCTTTTGTGATCATGCATTTTTAGTTTCTGCCTTAAGAAGCTAAAGTGCTTTGCAATATAAAATCCATATTTAAAATACTTTTGAAAAATTAAATATAAATTTCTGCTGTCCTTGTGCTGAGCAAACCATGTCCTACACCATTTTATTCTTTGCACTTGATATAATAAATGTTCTGTGTTTGCAGGGTGTGTTCCATCATAAACTGGACTTTGTGTACAAGGGATGGGGTTGTCTTGAGCTATCTAAGCTTTTGAAGCCTTTGTGGGTGAAACTCTTTACAACAGTCTCAGTTTAAACAGGCAGTTTCTTGGGCAAATGTTATGGGGAACTTTCTTGTCTTTAAACATCAATTAAAATATAAAAAATGCAAAATATAAATAGCTTATAAATGTCTTCGTGCGATGAGGTAGGTCAGTGTGACAACAGATGCATCCTCTGATCTCCTGATTAGAGGTTACACGTCGAGATTGTTGGATCACAGCCTGCAGTTATTCTGCTGTCCTTGTCCATAACATGCATGTTGATCTACAGCCACCCAGTCTTTGAGGGTCTTCTTGGAGTTGAGGCTGAGGCTTTTCTTTGGGTGTCCCTGAGCTTGATCTCCTGCCAGAGATCTCTGAATGCAGAACCAGGAATTCTTACAATATTGTTTTCAAGAGCACTTGAGTTGTTGACTGCACCATACAGATGTGTTGGCCCATTGTTCCTTGGTTTATCATGTGGATTGTTACTCGCAATCACAATGTGTGACCACAGCCTTGCCAGATGACAGCTTTCAGTGAGTTATGAACAGATTGATCCACCAGGTACAGAAGTTCATCAACCTCAGCAACTGTAACCTCGACAAACAAGCAAAGTACCTGGGCATCCCTGTCCCATTACAGTTCCAAACAGTTAACTCAAGTGACAGTAATACAGCAAAGTCTACGTAACTTTTATTCACTACGTCATGTGGGATTCGTCTCATCAGCTGGATCTGGGCAGATGTAGTGAAGATCTTTGTGTGAGTGGGTGGTTTTATACAGGTTACACTCAGTGATGGGCTTGGGAGGCTTTCAGTGTTTTTTGCCATTCTTCTGTTTGACACTGAAGTCAGAGTGGTGGGTGGCTGCCTTCACCAGGCAGGGTGGGTGAACTGCTGCTTCCTGCTGCTTCTCCTGCCAGCCGTGGGACGCTTGGTGAAGGGTTGGTTCTGAGGGCATGATCTGAGTCTTCAGCAGCATAAGATGTGCAGGACCCCAATGAGGATGATCTGGTTTTCTCACTGACAGGGAATTAAGGTTCCAGAGGGATGGTACTAGAGCTGCCCTTTGGTTTTCCCCTGGCTTTTTCAAAGCTGTTCTCTCCCCTTTCCACATTCCTCACTTCCCATTTCTTCCTTTGTCTGCTAATGTGATCATGAACATGTGTCTGGCAGTGCACTGGACCCTGCTGTCTGCCACCCAAGGATGGGAGCAGAGCTGAGATGCTCCCAGGAGCACATGGCAGGTAGCCTGGGGGACAAAAGGAAGGATTAATGGGTATCTTCTGTGTCTCCATTAGGGAGAGGAAAAGCTGTAAGAAGACAAGCAAGCTAGTGAATGGGGCAGCCCCTCACCAGAGCCCCGGTCAATGCAGAGATAGGAGGTGGGTGCATGTGGGTGTTAGTGACACGTATACCCAATTTCTGTGCTTTGCAAAGACCCCACTGCCAAGTTCTGCTGTGGGGACAGGGGCTGCTCAGCTCTGCACCTCCCAGCCTGCTCCTGTTGAAGTAGAGTAGTCTGTTGCACTGAATGTCTTGGATAGCCTTTTCAGAGCTTTGAGAGGCCTGAGCAGTTTCAGTATGAAAATAGACTGAGCCTGGGAGAGGAGTCTGTACGGTCATTATTGCTGTGGTCACTTTCAGACCATTTTTATTTCCCCTGAAGATTTTCCTTATTTTCATGGTTGCGCTGAAAAGCTGTCTTAAATTTGCATTTGCTTCCCAATGCAACTGAAGTGAGTCTGGGCCTGGTATTCATTCTAATGCATGTTTCACTAAAATCCTTCACCTTCCCTGTCCTTGCCATTATTGAGTAATTATTTTTGAGTGCTTCCATTATTTTTGCAGCTGCTGTCATCTCTTTACCTTCTTATAGTACCATCTTTTATTTGCTAAGATGCACTTGGAAAATAGTAATAATAATAGTGTTTTAAAGATTTCTATAGAAATAGAATTTAAAACCTCCTGTGGATTGTTTTGTGTATGTCATTTGTGGGTTTCAGGTTTAGATGATGGACACCACTTCATCTAACCTTGAGGTTAGCCCTGCTTTTGAGAAAGAGGGTTGGACTGAATGACCTCCAGAGGTTTGACCTACATTGTTCTATACTTTTGATTTCCCAGTGATACAAACTGGGACTGACTGGCTGGGGAACAGCACTGCTGAGCATGACCTGGGGAGCCTGGGGGGCAAAAAGCTGAACATAAACCAGCAATGTGCCCTGGCAGCAAACAGTGCCAACAGTCTCCTGGGCTATATTAACAGCATATCCAGGAGATTAAGGGATTCAGCATTCATTAGACCACATCTGCATCTAGCTTTGGGTACCTCAAATACAAGGACGATCATGATAAACTGGAAAAAATTCAGCAGAGAGACAAAGTGTTCAGGGAGTTGAAGCATTTTTCCTGGGGGCAGGGGGTGGGGTGCTGAAGGGAACTGAACTTGTTTGACCTGGAGAAGAGGCATCTCCAGGGGAAACCTAATAGCAATCTGCCAGTGCTCATGAGGAGCTTATAAAAAAGATGGAGCCAGGCTCTTCTGGTGGTATGGTGGGAGGACAAGATATAATGGGCATTGATCCTATAAGTTTGGGCAGGATATAAGGAAAATTTCCTCATTTGGACATGAGGAAAAATTTCTTTACTGAAAGAGTGGTTAAACATTGGACCACGCTGCCCAGGGAAGTGGTTGAGTCACCATCCCTGGAAGTATTTAAAAGACGTGTAGATGAGGCGCTTAGGGACATGGTTTAGTGGGCATGGTGGTGTTGGGTCGACGGTTGGACTCAATGATCTTAGAGGTCTTTTCCAACCTTAATGATTCTATGGTTCTATTCTGTGATTCTATGAAAAGCCTTTTCCCCACGAGGACAGTCAAACAATGGAACAGGTTATCCAGAGGGATTGTGGGGTGTCCATCCTTGAAGGTTTTCAGGACCCAGTTGGATAAAGCCCTGAGCAACCTGATCTGGCCTCATAGCGGACCCTGCTTTGAACAGGAGGTTGGAATGACCTCTTAAGGTCCCTTCCAACCTGAATTATTTTGATTCCATGATTCCTCAATTTAAATGAGAAAAATAACTGCTTATTTGCGTTCACTAGACAATATTGCATTAGCCTGGAAGTGAAATGAATGTTTTTGTATGTTTTTTTCAGAATCTTATTCCCTTAACTTCATCTCTTTCATCCACTTTCTGTCAGGGCTTTTTCCTCAGTGCAGAATAGCTTCAGGCTTCTTCGGGCTTACTTTTCTTCCTCCACTATCACTAAACCATACAGGCAGTCTGAAATGCAAATGTCTTTTTGTTCGCTACCTACCAACATGACTGCCTATTAAATTATTCCACTAATCCCACCAAAGTTCTCCTCAGAATTCTTTCAAAGCCCTGCTGTGTTCTGGCAAAACAACCAGATTTTACTTCTGTTGGGGTCTTTGTCCAGGGTGGAAGAGGCCAAACACAGTTGCAAGCAAAAAGCAGTCCTGACAGTCTTAGATCCTGCTCTTAATTCTATACACTTCACATTCTGTTTGACTCCCTCTGAAGTTTTCTGCTCTCAGAATTGCTGCATTGATTGTTTTTCATCTCAGAAGTACCACCTTGTGTCATTCCACAGGATGGTATGGAAATTAAATACCTTTACATTTCTTTGATGTGTGACTGCATTGCACCTGGCACATAATACAGTGAATTTAAGTTGCAATACAGCTACTGTAATAAAAGGGCAAGAAGGAATAGAGGTATTTAGGATGTGCAGTGCAACTTTCATGATTGTATCTATCTGATCTGATTCCAGAGCTTGATGTCAGCACTGTATTTTCTGCTTAAGGGCATGCCCTTAGGCACATCCTAACCCCTCCCGCCCCTCATTCTTAACATGCAGCATGGAGCAGGGAGTGGCAGGAGCAGGATCAAGCAGCTGGAAGAGACACTTTTTTGAACATATCGTTCTGAGAGTTCTCAGCTTTTTCATCTGTGAGACTGAACACTCAATATAAATCTTGTACTTTGGAGCTCCTGCTGCTTCTTACTTACAATCTTCCTCTAATGAATCAACAGTGAAGGGTGGAAAAATGGTGGTAATTCAGCAACAACGACAGCCAAGAGCTGGAAAGCGAGTATATCCACCTGTTGATCCTGGAGCTATGCGTGGTTATCACTTTCTGGTGTTTGTCTGTTGCGTATCCTTAACAGTCCATAGCTCTGATGGTATAGTTTGACTAAATGGCTCAGACCATCTGAGCATGTTAGCTAAGGGTTGATCTCTGGATATGGAAATCAAGACGGACACATTATAAGCACTTATATAAGATATGTTGGATAAGATATAATTGGACATTAGGAAAAGGTTCTTCACTGAGAAGGTGGTTGGTCACTGGAACAGGCTCCCCAGGGAAGTGGTCACAGCACCAAGCCTGTCAGAGTTCAAGGAGTGACTGGACAACGCTCTTAGTCATATGGTTTAGTTTTAGGTAGTCCTGCACGGAACAAGGAGTTGGATTTGATGATCCTTATGGGTCCCTTCCAACTTGAGATACCCTATGATTCTGTTCTATGATCCTATGTTTTCGAATATGGCGATAATTGCAAAGCTATAAACATTTGTACATTTTACACATGACAATACTGAGTTAGTACCTGTTGGCCTATCCTTACTGTCTGTGTGCTAAAAGCATATGACCTGGGAGTATTCACATGTTGCAATTTTCTGGCACAGGTGTGGGAGCTCCGCTACAACATCTTGCATCAGGAGGGTTGAGAAGCAGTCAGTTAATCCTCCTCCAGCTTTTTTGCAGTTTGAGGTTTTACAGCTTCATGGGTTGTTCCACAGCGTTGTTCCCTCATGATTGGTGGGATATGCCTCTAGGCTTTGCTGGTCTATTCCTGATTGTCTGGGGGTGTTGCTGTGGTGACGATGTTTTGACTTGTTCACACACCACTCTTCACAGGCAACGTGATATTATATGTATTTTAATTCAAGGTTGTCTCCCATAATAGCACACTAGTGCTGACAAGTCCACTGTTGGGAAGATTGTGACAGAGATTTTAGATAGTGTTCTGTACATGGATTTTATATGACACTTCTGTGTCAGAAACATCAGAGAGTTTGAGTTATGAGGATTTCACAACTCTGTGATGTGTATCTGTGCTGAGATACACATCCTTATCAGGTGTCCTGCACAAGAGATCCTACTGCAGAGAAAAGGAAACTTGCACATTAAACTTTGTAGGTGCCTGTGGTAGGGACAGAGATTTGAAGTTCCTCTCAAACCTGAACCGTCATGCTTGTACAAGGAATAAATTTGTGGATGGAAGCTTTGGGGCACGGGAAAGGGAATTCTGTAAGAGGCAAATCAGCAAAAAAGTTTAGGAAGCTAAACACAGCATGCCTAGAAAACCTGTGGGAAAGGTCAAGTTGCACGGATGATTCCAAGTAAATGATGAATGCAAGAAGCAGACTGCATAGAGCATTCTGGGCAAAGACTAATTTTTAGAGCTGCAGTCCAATGAGTTGCAGACCTAGTTGCAGAATTCTTAGTTGCAGACCTGATGTTTGCAGTTGCAGGATTGTGTGATATTTGGAAAGTGAAAGACATAAAAATGGATCTGTTTTAAAAATTGCCATTGGCAAAGAAACATCACAGGAGTGGTTGTACATAGGGCACGTTGAAGTTCTGTACTTTGCAAAAGGTAGCCAATTTCAAATTGAGAGCTGTGGGTTTTAGATGGAAAGAGCTCATGTTCTGTTGAAATAGAGGAATTCAGCAAGAAATACATATCTGCCCAGTAACTAGATCCCACCCTTCCTTCCTGGAAAAGTATTTTACAACTGGAGATCCCCTTCCTCCAGCTCCCTCCTTCCATTTTTACTTTCTGTGTCCAGTCCTTCCATTCCCTGCTTGTACCATAACCAGTACTGCCAGAAAGTAAGGTAGTAGCCACTTGTTTAAAAAACCAGTCATCCCTTGCAGTGCCTTTTGATGGCATACTGGAAAATACAAAATGAGAAAGAAAAAACACAGCAGAGGAAGGACAAAGACAAAATATGGTACCAACTGGGGCACCACTGAAAATCTATTCCAGAGCCTGCATTATCAATTAACGGATAACGCTTATCTGTGTGCTTGACCCCACACAGAGCAGTATGCGGAACAGTACCTTCGACATTCACCCTTTTGCAGTCTTCCTTGTAGCATCCTTTCCTTTTTACTGCTGTTTTCTCTGGAGTGGAATTAAATTTTACCCTGCTTAACAGCACTGTCTGCCTATGGTTTCGGAACACTCCTAACGCATTGCCAGGTGCTGTATTTACATGAGTATGGGTAACACACAGTCACATAAGGGCAGGGAGAGAAACTGATTCACTGTTGTCCTAATGAAAACAAATTAAATGTATTATTATATGAAAATAGCTGCTCTGCCTTCCTTTCCCCCTATCCCTTAAGTCAAACTTCTGCAGCTATGTGGAAACATGGCTTCATTGCATCATTAGCTGTTGCTATGGGAAAGATGCACAGAGATCTTTTCCTTAAAGGTTAGGTCTAGGCTTTCACCACTAGTAATAGATAGGCAATCTTCCAGAAGTCAAGAACCGCAGGAATTAACCATCTCCCACCAGTACTATATTGAGTCAAAGTCAGAGCTCTAACATTACCAAATCTCTTCTGTGTCGGAACTTCCCATGCTGGGACTCCAGGGCATTAGGATGTTCTCACTGGGGAGGGTGGTTACTCCTTTTTCCAAAGCCTTTGAATATCTCTCAGGAGGGTTCTCTGGTCTCTTCCAGGCCCCAGAGACTGCAGGTTGAGTAGTGCAGTAGCCTTGTTTTCTTTCTCCCAGACAAAATTCTTCAGCTCCCTGTAACAGGGATGGATTTGCCTGGGTTTAGCAAAGACTTAGTTTCTGTGCCTGTTCTTCAAATGTTGCCTTCATTTTTTCTTTTAACTTGATTGCAACATTGATTCTGTAGGATGGGACTCTGCACAGATCAGCTTCCTTGTGACCTTGGCAGACTGCCATCAGGTTGTTCAACCTCCCAATAAAATTTTTGGTCCTTTCCCTGACTGGGTTCGGTGGTGACCCTCAGGTAGCTGCCCTTGGTTTGGTTGTCCTGAACTGAAGATGTAATGGTTGTATAAGATCACTTACATTGATGAGGTAAATAGTGTGTTAAAGTTGTCTTCTTTGCAAGTAGAAAGGCCAGGTATAAGTTTAGCTAGCACTTTGCCATGATGATCCCACCAAGATGCTGCTCTGGCTTTTATTTTCTTTGGAAGGCCCAGAAGTTTGTGACTGATCTCCAGTTACCTTCCTGATCATTTTGGATTTCCTTCAGCTGCAGAGGAAGGACGGGGCATGTAAATATTTCCAGAACTGTTGCTTGCATATAGCAGAAGGACTTCAGAGTTGCTGAATTCTTGCTTTGAAGGCTGTACTTTGTGTCCCCACTAACACTGGGCACTCTGGATTGCATCCCAGTGTGAAGCTTTCTGCTTAGTTCAGGAGAGAAACCATAGTGTGTGCACAGGCTGTGTGCACAGTGTGTTCCTTGTAACTCTGAGTGTGGACACTCGGCACGTTCATACCTAAGAGAAGTGATGCTGCTCACTAAACTGCTAACGTAGATGTACCTTAACCGTTCAAGATAAGTATGTTATCCTCAGTTAATTAAAATTATGCAAGGACTCAGAAGTTTGTCCTTACTGGAGACCGTAAGCTAGAAAATAAGGCTCCTAAAGGCAGTCTGAGGAAGGAGGCCTAATGCAGAATATTTGGTATTTGAAGAAACCTGTGAGAGTTTTCTTCCATGGAAACATTCAGAGTTATATTTATTTTAGTTTGTTTCTGTTTAAATTGAGGGAATTAAATACTTGTCTGTGTATTTGATAGTTTATCTGTTTAACATATAAAGGAATAATCAAAATACTGGATTTAGTATCTGTTAACTACTAATTATTGCTATTTTCTTGCAGATATCAGGAGTATTTTTGAGGGCTTACCTCTATTTTTTGTTTTAGTGCTGTTATCAGGCTAAGGTTGTTATAGGAAAGCGTTCCTTTTATGGACTATTACTGAACTGGTAGGACGTTAAGATGTGCTCGTCAGTGTCCAGTAGCAGATTCCTAGGGAAGAATATAAGAACAGGATATTCAGATAGTGATACTTACCCGGTACATTCTCTAACATATCTTGCAGCTCTTTGTTTTTGCATGAGGGCTGAAGAAATTTTCTGTGTCTGAGATTTGAACTAAGTTGCTAAAGGCTCTGTGCAAAACATTAACCAATTCCTGGTGAACTCCAGAAACAGGTTTAAAGAGTGTTGTCATCAAAATACATATGCAATAAGAACGGTACCAATTCAGCTAGTTGTGAGGCTGTGCATACTTCAGTGCGTAGTGGAAGGTGAGGAAAAGAAACCGGCATTCAAGTGTCTTCTGTTAAATGCGAACAGTAGGTGGCACTCTTACTTTGTTTTGCCTCTGTACATTACTTTTTCAGGAGCATTATATCATTTGAAGCAGTGTTCCCAAAACAGGTTTTGAGATACACGCAGATGAAGGAAGTTTTGTGCTATAGATCCTCGTGCTAATAAAAAGCCCGGCATAACTTTTAAGTTCATGGAACAGCACCTATGCTTCCCACAGGTGTTAATAATTGCCCTTTTGGTCCCTACTGCTAAATATATTCTGTGGGTACAAAGACCCTACAGACTTCTGTAGGACCCTACTTGTTGCTAGAGTAAAGATGCAGGCAGAGATCTTTTTCCTTAAAGGTTAGGAAAGCAAGAAAATTTCACCAGTAAGAAAAGAATTGTGTTGGGTATCTCTGTGGAAACACTGAAAACTTACTGTTTTTTCTGTCTGTGTCTGCTGTAAGCCAACACTACTTCAGGTATGTCTGCCCCATGCACACTATACTGTGCTGTGCATGAGAAACAGCATGTGTTTTGGTTCAGTTACGCTGTGTCCTACAGCTCTTTCTGCTACCAGTAAGAAAGAGAAGTCTGCGTTTGGACCATGAGAGAGCTGGTGAACAAGAAGGCAGCAGCCAAAGCGATTCTGAGCTTTCCAGCCATGCCATACATACAAAGCCTGAGTGCTCACTGTGTTTAGCTAGTAGTGCCCTGTGTCATGGTTTTACTAGGCAGAATTTATTTCTGGTGTACTTGGTCACTGCTGCCTTCTAAGCACATTTATTACTCTTATCTAAGGCTAATTTGAGATTTGTGGGGACAAGGGAATTATCTCAGGGTACTGATGGCTTGGAGACTCTGCCATGCTCCCTGGTGCAACTTAAAATGTGGACCCCAGTGGCTCTTCTTGGTGTCTTTATTGAGGCTGGCTCTGGAGCCTCAGCTAGCTGCATAGAAGTGGAGAACCTCCATGTGATGATGTGATGGACAGTAGACTCTTGACATAAAATTTAGTTTCTCAAAGAAGGGAAGATCTGACTTTCTTTCCAAGAAGATTGGTTGCATTACTAGGTAAGCAGTTCATTCTCCCTTAGTTTCTTAATCTTGAATATATAGCACTCAAGTGTTTGGCTAAAGCAGGTTTTGCCCATCTCTTAGGTGAAAGCAGATTATTGTGGGCAGGTGCTGTTGGGCCTGCATTCACAAGAATCCAAGTTCTTTGTAGTCTCTAGACACTCATGATGGTGGTGTAGGGAGAAGCTGCCCTAAAAATGAAAGGAGTATTTTCCACCTTTTGGAGCATGAAGGTTTTGATAGAGAATGGGTCAGCATGCTGTGCACAGTGGAACAGGAATTAGGGTTTAGTGTGGGGAGGGACATGTGCCTCTCCGGCCTATTGAGATGGCTTTGAAGATTATGGAAAATCCGGTATGAAACCAATCTTGTTGTATTCATGTATATAATTGTCAGTAGGATTAGCACTGAAGTGCAACCTGACCTTTCTGTATGCCCATTTCCCTATTTGGGATATGTATTGGTATGCAGCAAAGTTCAGTTTGAGTATGTGCCCAAATGTGGGCAATATGCATTCAGGGAAAGAAAAATCCTAAAACTTGAGTGCAAAGTTATCATATGATGGATGGATTCCAGTGAGTACCCATGTGAGAGATGGAGGAAAAAAAATAGGGGGGAAAAAAGCACCTGAAACTTGCATAATAGAAACTTTTTTTTTTTTTCTGTGATAGCTAAATATTTGTTTTGTAAACTGCAGAACAGAGTGTTTGATTTCCCAATATCAGTCTCCCAGAAAACACTGCTGTTAATGACTCCGTGTTTGAAGAGTCCTCTGTCATGAACAGTGAAGATCTGTGTTAGTTACAAGCACCAAAGACATAAAGAAAGTGCCTGGTTATAGATACTAAAAAATCAACATCTTTAGGAGTTCTAATTAACACTTCTGTGGAAAAAAAAAAGATAAATAGAAAAAAATAAATGGAACATATCTGAATGTTATTCATTGAATAAGATAATGAAAGAACAATGGGGTTTTCAGCTCTTCACATTTCCTTGGGAAACTATAAAGAATCTGGCAGTGATGTGTACAAAAAAACCCATAGTAAACTGAGAAAAATAGTAAGATAGACTGCAATTCCATTACATTGACGTCAGCTGTAAGCAATCTTAGTGGTGACTTGTATATCATAATTAGTGGATTAACAATGTAATGATTAATGGGAGATGCAAAGCTGAAACAATTTTATTTCTTAAATACATCATGGTCTATCTGAAATTGTAGTAATTAAAATGTTTAAAAACAGATGGAGTTAAGATGTTTGCTGCACGTATGAGACATGAAAATGAAATATTTGGTAGCTAATATTAAAGGAAAACTCGGTATCAAAGGAAAATGTTAGAAATGGGAACCTGAATTGCAGCATCAGAAAATAAGAACTATTGACTTACTATATTGATTCTTTTAAAAATGTGTATGTGCATGGAAGTCTGTGCACTTGGTGTTCTCTGCTAACAAGTTTGAGAGAAAAGTGTTAGTTACAGAAAACTCTGTTTTCTTGCAAAGGTTTGCTTGAAATAAGGATTATTAATTTAGGCTATACTGATATGAGGTTGGACTATAGCTGCTAAAAGGGGCAGGAGTACTGAAAGCCTTGAAGGAAATTCAGTTTTATGGGAAATGTGCGCAAGAGCTACTCAGCTCTCCAATTTTAACTTTTCTCCTTCACTGCACCCTTTAAGAAGACAAAGTTCGGTGAAAATCCTAAGGAGAAAGAATCCTGTGTAGGGCATTCTCTAAGTAAATGCTTAATCCACCTTTTCCAGGCAGATCAGTAAGTAGCATATCCAACCATCATCCCTAGCCAGTAAGGCTACTGGGGATATTCTGTTTTCCACAGTGTTCTATGTATTTGAAAGTAAAAAAAATTGATGGTACCTTGTTTAGTCACCCATCTTCAGAAATGTATTTGTAAATACTGGAGAATTATTGGTCTAGAGTATTAATGAGAATAATTAAGGATTTGAAAAATGTCACTGTTCCCTCACAGTAAGACTCAGTTATTTTTGCAGATGAATGCTATCACTGAAGGATTGTGGAATCTCCATTTCCGGATATTTTCAAAATGTGAGTGGACAAGGCTCTGACCAACCTGACCTAACCTTGAAGTTAGCCCTGCTGGGAGTAGGAGGTTTGATTGGATGGCCTCCATGGGTCCTTTCTATTGTAAATTTTTGTATGGTTGTGAAGACTCAGTTTCAACTATTAAAATACCCCTTTTATAAAGGACAAGATATGTCAGTTCTATTCTGACACAAACCTTTCTGCACAAGGCATATATAACTTTTTTTTTCATAGAGTCATAGAATAGTTTAGGTTGGAAAAGACCTTTAAGATCATCGAGTCCAACCGTTAACATAGCACTGCCAAGTCCAACACTAAACCATGTCCCTTTTCTTCATAAACAAACATTATAAGAAGTTTGCTCCTTAAAATAATTCCGATTTTTTGAATTACGAGATTCCTTTCTGCATACTTAATGATGAATAGTGGGTTTTTTTATGAATAAGATTTTTTTTAAAGAAAATGGGCTTTTACAGCCAGATCAATCCCTGTGAGTCTGCCTTTGCTAGTCATTAAATATTGCATTTGCTTTCCTTATGTTTCTTAATTGCCCACTTTCTTGGTTTTTGATGTTAGAGGACATTTCTTCTTGTGCAGCAAGAAAGTTTAATTTTTATTTTTGTTGCGGTAAATTTGGAGATCTACAAATTTCTTTCCAAGGGGTCATCCCCAAAGAAGCTATTTAGGAGCTAGAGTGTCTGAGAAGGGATGGGAACAAAGAAATTGGGTGGGAGACCATACAGCCTGAGGCCCTTCCAGGATGAAATACCAGAGGAGGAGGAGCTGGCATGGTGACAGCCATGAGCCAGCTTCTTTGGCCTCACCAAAGAGCCTTTAAACAGGTGTGTATGCTCAGCTTTGAGAAAATGTAGTTTTTGGTAATCCTGTTGAAAGATGTCAAGGTAGTTATGCCCATAAGCTCATTTCAACAGTTGATCAGACAGAGAAGGTGTTAGCAGAGCGACAGCCCAGTGTGTATCAGTTCGTCAAAGCACTAGTAGAGTTGGAGTTTGTTCTCCAACTCAACTTCAAAGTTATCAAAAGCCCTAGACCCAGCTCAGGACAAACTCAGTCCTTCAGAGTCTAGGCTGATTGCTGAGAATTCTTGGCATCATTTTTGAAACCTGTGTAAGTAACCACAAACTGTGAGGTGGCATCTTGGCCTGTGAGGTGAACATGTGAGTAGTTTGCAGCACACAAAATTGTGTCACTAGCAGGTAAAAATATTGGAGTCTTTCTGTCTTGTGGATGTTAGTTCAAGATCCCTCCATGGGCTGACATCCCCAGGTTCAACCTGAGGATCCACCTGAGCAACCAGCATTAGCATTTGCATCTCAGATCAGTGACAGAAAAAGAAGGAGAGGTTTTGGGTTGAAGTTTTTGTGATTCATGAACAAAAACATTTATTCTGTGAGTTTATCATGAGCAGAAGCCCCGCCAGAGTTCTAATTATTTGTGCTCGTTATTGATAGCATGGTTTGAAGTCATTGTGGTTCATGGCACATAGAATTAATGACAAAAGTGACTCTTACACTTGTATAAAAAGACCAAGAATTGGTACAAATTATACGTGATTGGAATTAACAGTTTAGAAAGACAAAGGTGGGAATTACTCAGTGCTCTGCAGAGAAATGTGCTGCTTAAACAATGGAAAGTGTAGGAAGTAGATGACTTACAAGATTCCAAATCTCTTAGATGCTTTTCATTGACTAAAATATTATAAACAGATACGTTGGCCATGCTAAAATGCTCCTATTACGTGCTGGTGGCACACTTTATCAATATCAAATATATTTGAGTCATTGTGAACAATATCTCAGACTTTTATGGTCTTCTACATACAGAACTGTATTCCGCAGTCAGATGAAGGCTGTGATATGAGATACATGTTCTGCATCTGGAGGGTTCTCGGGGAACCACGAGTTGTAGCTGACTCTGGGATACTTCTGGGTGCTCCTCCAGCATGATTTTTCATTTGATATCATCTTGCACTTGGCAGTTTGTTTGAAGCACCGTGTTTCATGGGTTTAGCAGCATGAATGAAGGCACGAGTAGTGGTTTGTGTAAACTGACACAAACTGCTGTGTGCACAAGAATTACCCATCCTACCTTTGTAGAAGAGACAGGTAAATATAGATGTCAAAATAGAAATCAGTAAAGGTATTTTAATCTTTCAATGTCATTTCAAACTTAAAACACCTCTACTCAAACCGAGAGAAATTATTTTTAGAAACATGATGCCTGGAAAATATAGAAAAAGAATTGTATTTTGGGTTGCTTATCTTATTACTTAACTAGTTAAGAAAGACTAGTTAAGTTCAGACTAGTTAAGGAAGTTTAGGGTGTTTCTGCATTTTCTTATCCAAGGACGTGTTACATATACCAGGGGCTGGTGCCGTCGGAGGAATTTTGGCTTTCTTGATCATGGGGAGGTTTACACGGCACCAGGCCTGCTGGCAACAGATGGAGTCCATCTGTCTCACAGGGGAAAAAGGGTCATTGCTTATGAATTGGCAGGGCTCATTGAAAGGGCTTTAAACTAGGTTTGAAGGGGGAAGGGGACAAAAGCGGGCTCACTAGAGATGAGCCTAGGGGTGGCATGCCGATGCCGGGGGCGAAATCGATAGCCCAGCTCAAGTGCATCTACACCAGTGCACGCAGCATGGGCAGCAAACGGGAGGAGCTGGAAGCCATTGTGCAGCGGGAGAGATATGACTTAGGTGCCATCACAGAAACATGGGGGGGTGACTCGCACGATTGGGGTGCTGCAATGGATGGCTATAGACTCTTC
>NW_008825234.1:352566-358819 GCF_000699105.1 Pygoscelis adeliae
AGGCTGCCCAGGGAAGTGGTTGAGTCACCATCCCTGGAAGTATTTAAAAGACGTGTAGATGAGGCGCTTAGGGACATGGTTTAGTGGGCATGGTGGTGTTGGGTTGACGGTTGGACTCCATGATCTTGGAGGTCTCTTCCAACCTTAATGATTCTATGATTCTATATGAAGAAATACAGTAACATCTTCAGATGAGAAAACATCATTTTTTTTCCAAATTCTTGAATTCAAGTTTCATAAATTTCTTTTTTGCTTCTGAAATACTGGAGTGTATATGAGAGACTGCATTATTGTGGTTTCTCTTTTGAGTCTTTAATTGCATGCTACAACTAATATAAATTACATTTTTTTTTAAAAATCCAAAGACAATCTGGTTGATAGACAAAAAACTACTCAGGATCTTTTTGATAGAAGGTGTTATTTCAAACCGAAAAACTTGTTGGTATGTTTTTATTTGGGACTGTTCAAATAACAGAAAGAGAGTTTCTGCATGAAAATGATCAGGGGGATGGAACACCTCTCCTATGAAGAAAGGCTGAGAGTTGGGGTTGTTCAGCCCAGAGAAGAGAAGGCTTCGGGGAGACCTTATTGCAGCCTTTCAGTACTTAAAGGGGGCTTATAAGAAAACAGAGACTTTTCATGAGATCCTGTAGTGACAGGACAAGGGGTAACAGTTTTAAACTGAAAGACGCTAGATTTAGATTGGATACAAGGAAAACCAATTTTTACAATGAGGGTGGTGAGACACCGGAACAGGTTGCCCAGAGAAGTTGTGGACGCCCCATCTCTGGAAGTGTTCAAAGTCAGGTTGGACGGGGCTTTGAGCAACCTGATCTAGTGAAAGATGTCACTGCCCATGGCAGGGGGGTTGGACTAGATGATCTTCAGAGGCCCCTTCTGACCCAAATGTTTCTATGATTCTATAAGCAAAGAATGCGGTATTGCTAATAGCTCTGAGAGGTGCATTTTCTGATACCTGAGCTGAGCCTTTGCAAGTGTCTTGACACCTTAAACGTTGTAGGAAAATATTGATAGTCAGAAAATTGCCACGGAAGTTGGCAAGATGTTTTGGCCGCTTTTGACTTACATTTCCTCAGTGACAGAAACCTTTACAAACCCTTACATTTTTCAGAATTTTGAACGAACTTTTATTCATAACTTGTCAATGAGATGAATGTAGACTGGAGCAGGCTCTTATAATAGAGAACACATTAACTGGGAAATGACTCTCTGGCAAGGCTTAAGCAACACCTTTACTGAAGTAAAATGTTGCCACTCATAAAACCAATAACAAAAGCTGTTTAAGATTACACTTAAGAATTACATTTTAAAAGGCTATTATGAGAACTGAAAATCATTTATATAAAAAAAATGACAATATTAAAGCAGAAGAAATAGCTCAGAAAGAGAACCTATAAAAGGTGTTCGGATTATTTTCTGCCATCAAGATGAAGTCAGTATCATTGTCAGTTCAGGAGAAGTTACAAATTACTGTGTATTTTGTAGGGTTACCCAGTGTTACACAAAGGCTAACAGTACAATCCAAACATGCAGTGAGACAATGACAGGTTGTAATTAATAATATTTCAGCCTGAACAAACCCATACATTCTCTTCTTTCCTTGAAATGAGAAGGGAGGGTAGTTCTGAGTTTTCTTTGTGGGGAGAAAGCATTCACCAAACTATCTATTTCTGCTAGTTTGCCTGTAAAGCCAGCTCAGTGCTGTAAAATGAAAACCAGAAAGCTATGAAAAAAAAATACAGAAGAGATTAGCACAATGTAGGGAGCTAACAGCTATCCAATTCTTTACTGTTTCTGTTATTCATTATCACCCCGATTTCAGTGGTTGCATTATTGTGCGTGAGATGAAGTCACAAAGCATTAGCAAGCTATTGGATTTTTTTTTTTTCTATGATAATTTTAATGGGGTACTGATGTGCTTTTGCAGTTTAAGGTAACAGCTTATCAAATGAAATGCAGTGTAGTGAGCTGTTCAGTCTTGCAGAGGGGACATGAATTAATGTTAGCCATTAGAGAAAGTTTTCACACATTCTGGCACTAGACAGGAATGTACCATTGCTAAAACAGTTCAGCGAAATAGAAGGCACTAACGTATTTGGGGCAAGCTGAAGGAGGAGGTGGCAAAGCCAGAGTGTGGCATGGAGCAGGTGAGAAGGAAGCAAAGAGAAAGCATTCGTAAAGGACTAGAACAAAGGGCCTGAAAACAAAAAAAAAAAAGCCTGAAGCATCAATGGATTAGAACTAGCTATCACCCACAGGTGATTTTCACATATATGCAGTCCTCCAGAGCTGCTGAGTACCAAAGAGAAGAAAGGCTGGAAGCAGAAAGAAGCTGGGTGGTGAGGACTATGGACTTAACCAGGATGACCCACATACTGTTACAAGATTTTTCCTTTGTCAGTGTGAAAATCTCTGCACTTTTGCAAACTTTCCTTTTGCATCATCAGTTACTTTTTCATGGTCAAGCATTGTGGTGGGTTGACTGTGGCTGGGTGCCAGATGACCCCCCCAGCCACTGTCATTCCCCCCCTCAACAGGACAGGGGGAGAAAATAAGATAGAAAACCTCATGGGTCAAGATACAGACAGGAAGATCACTTACCAGTTACCACCATGGGCAAAATAGACTCAACTTCAGGAAAATTAATTTAATTTATTGTCAATTAAAAATAGAGTTGGATGGTGGGAAACAAAGACAAAGACTAAAACACCTCCCCATGCCCCGCCTTCTTCCCAGGCTCAATGTCACTCCTTTATTCCTGACTCCTCTATGTCCTCCTTCCCACACACTGAGCCGCACAGGGGGATGAGGAATAGGGGTTGCAGTCAGTTCATAACACTTCATCCCTGCCGCCCCTTCATCCACTTCTGCCCTGCTCCAGCATGGGTCCTTCCATGGGCTGCAGTCCTTTAGGACAAACCCCCTCCTGCATGGCCTCTCCACAGTCTGCAGTTCATTCAGAGCACATCCATCTGCTCTGGCATGGTGTCCACCACAGGCTGCAGTGTGGATATCTGCTACAACATGGTCCTCCATATGCTGCAGGGTGACAACCTGCTTCCCCACGGTCTTCTCCATGGGCTGCAGGGGAATCTCTGCTCCAGCATGTGGAGCACTTCCTCCCCCTCTTCTCTCACCTTGGTGTCTACAGGGCTGTTTCTCACGCTTTTTTTCCTTACACTCTGCTACGCAGTGTTTTTTGCCCTTTCTTAAATATGTTCTCCCAGAGGTGCCACCATCGTGGCTGCTGAGCTCAGCTGTGCCCTATGGTGGGTCTGTTGGAGCCTTCTGGAACCAGCTATGTCCAGCATAGGATAGCCCCAGCCTCTCCTCACAGAGACCGCCCTTGCAGCCCCTGCTGTCCAACACCTTGCTACATAAACCCAATACAAGCATCATGACATCTCTAACCACTTTCTTCAATAAATGTAGGAGACAGAGTGTTCATACTGTCATGACATGCTGGGTCGTGCCTGTTTGAAAAATATTAGTGTTTATAGGCTTCCCTATGGCCTAGATCTGAAGAATACTGCAGTATTTTATTGTTATTTTTTCCAAATGGGGACAAAAGTAATTGATAGAGTCATAGTGCTTATCTGCACTATGGCTGCACGTGGTTGATGGGGTGAATCCCCTTTCTCACTGGGTAATACAATCTTACCCAGACTGTAAAGGATCACATTGAAAATTCAGCCATGCATTTTTCTTATGCCACAATGTGATGGAGCATTCCTTTGGTAGACTTTCTGCTGGCAGAGATGCCTGTGGGATTTCTAAGTGCCAATATTTCAAACACTTCATGAATATTTGGAGGCTGTTGTGTCCTTCATTAGCAATGTGAAGATGCAAGAGAAAGATTTTACTGTGCCTGGACTACGGTTTCTGCAACAGCTGTACTCCCAGCTTACAGCAACTGCTTGCCGCGCACGTAATGCATGAAAGGATCTCAGAAACTGAAGTGCTATTTGCAGACTTATTAGTGATAGTGGTGATAACTCTGCCTGTGATTTTAAAAACAATCTATTAAATGATTGTTAGTGAAGTGTCATTTTAGGAAAAAAATTACTTGTCCTGTAAATCCATGCTGGTTTTCAAAGACACTACTGTGATGTTTATTTTCCAGTTCAATTGCTTTATGTGTTCCCTTCTGGCCTTTGAAGAGTCAGAATCCGTGTAAGGACTGGTATTGTGGCAAGTATGTATAAAATGAGACATTCCCTATTTTAGGGAAATATAGATACCTCTTTCATAATTGCTGTAGTCTTTTCTGAAGGATAATTTATGGATGTAATCTCATGAGAAAACTGCATCTATGACAGTTGAAACTGCATAACATTTACCAGGAATAATATATGCCTCCAGAGGACAGTGAGAGGAAAGGAGTTCTAGCTCTGGTCTTTTACACATAATAGTGTGTGTGGGAATCTGCATGGCACCTTCTTGATAATATGGCCTGGGTAACAACAGCTGATACAATGGGAATATGAGTGAGTGAACAGAATACCCCAAACTATTCTGAAGTGTGTTTGCCCAAAGCCTGATAGTGCTAGGAAGAAAATTACAATGACCAAGTTTGCTTTAGATCACCTTCATCCCAATTAAATAATAACCAAGAAATCACCAAGATACTTTTGAGAAAAGAAGTCAGCTTGAAAAGTAAAAAAAAAGCTTGAAAATCTGTGATTGTGGGGAGAGACCTTGGAGTGAGTGTGACAGAACAGCAGCTTGGCCAGATGCCATGAGCACCCAGCTACTGGAGCAACAGTACTGGGGGCAACGGAGAGCGCCACACCTCATGTGTGTGCATGTGAACTCATGGCATGCTTTTTCATCTGTGTGTGGCTTGGCAGATTGTAAGGACATACATAAACCCATATCTCCATCAGCATGAAAATGGAGAACCAGTATCTCCATCAGCAGCTGTGAGTAAGTATGGGGAACTTGTCCAAAAGTGAGGGTACATGGTGTGGATGCAGGAGGGAATGCATGCGTCATTCGAACAGGAGCTCCAGAGGAGTGGTGAATGGGCAGCAAGGGGGAAAACACACCTGCAAAGGTCGCTGTGTGTAGGAATGTGGTGGGTAGCAGGGTGAGATGGGTCTCCTTTTAAAAGCAGAAGTGACATCGATCCACAGAGTTCGCATTTCAAGGGTAAAAGGAGAAGAAGGGAGAGGAATGATGACTGTGGGATGGATCGGCAAAGCGGGCAGCAGCCTGGTACACAGCCGTCAACAGAAGCAGTGGGGAGGGTAGAGAAACTGGGCAAACATAACACAGTGGTTGACACAAACTACAGTGCTGGAACACGTTGGTCCAGAGAGGGAGGAAAAGCCATGCAGCACTTTAGATGACTGCCAGCCAAAAAAACCCTGCATAATTGGAAAATGAAACACAGTTAAGGGAAGCTTTTGTGAAAACCCATATTGGCCAAAAAACCCCAAAAGATTGCTGTGAAGGTGACTGGAACTTGTACTTGCAAACATAAGAAATCTTAATGAAGGAGAGTATTGTGCTGCTGAAGAAAGCTGCTTCCAATTCAGATGAGCAGTATTGTAAAATTTGTAAGGGAAGAGGGTGGGGGAGGTGAGGGGATTTTTCTGAGTGGTGACTGGCTGTTTTTGGGGAGGCTCAGCAAGCTTGGACAGTGAGGGGTGAAGTGCAGGCCTACCAGTGCTCTGCATTTAGGAACTTAGAAGCTGTTCACAGGAGAGCTTACACGCAGCTACTGAGATAAAGTCTTCATGTCTGCCTCTGCCTTTCTTGCTTTTTCCTTCCAGCAGTCCAGATTTTAGCAGCAGGGGAAAAGAGAAGTTGCTTTAGTGAAACAAGAGGAAAACATAATTCTTACTGGAACTAATCACAGCTGCTTGAATGACTGAATGTCTGCTAAAGGAGATTTTCTCAGCCGCTTTATTTCAGGAAAGATGGGTAGCAGTATGTAAGTGACAGCACTCTGAGTATTCTCACCTGTACTTGGCTCTTCATATCAATGATGTGTGCATGTAATCATAGAATCATAGAATCATTAAGGTTGGAAGAGACCTCCAAGATCATGGAGTTCAACCGTCAACCCAACACCACCATGCCCACTAAACCATGTCCCTAAGCGCCTCATCTACACGTCTTTTAAATACTTCCAGGGATGGTGACTCAACCACTTCCCTGGGCAGCCTCTTCCAATGTTTAACCACTCTTTCAGGAAGGACATTTTTCCACACGTCCAATCTAAACC
>NW_008825234.1:360314-372600 GCF_000699105.1 Pygoscelis adeliae
TCCGGGACCTCCCCCGTTAACCAGGACTGCTGATAAATGATGGAGAGCGGATTGGCGAGCTCCTCCGCCAGCTCCCTCAGCACTCTTGGGTGGATCCCATCCGGCCCCATAGACTTGTGAGCATCCAGGTGGTGTAGCAGGTCGTTGACTGCTTCCTCTTGGATTATGGGGGGTTCATCCTGCTCACTATCCCTGTCTTCCAGCTCAGGGTGCTGAGTACCCTGAGGATAGCTGGTCTGCCTGCTAAAGACTGAGGCAAAGAAGGCATTAAGTACCTCAGCCTTTTCCTCATCCTTGGTGACAATGTTCCCCCCCGCATCCAATAAAGGATGGAGATTCTCCTTGGCTCTCGTCATTAATTTATTTGTAAAAACTTTTTTTGTCTTCTTTCTGTAATATTGTTGGAGATATCTTTGTGGGAAGAAACAAATCACTTTTCTTTAAAAGACTTCCCACTGTTATTGTGTCCTTACACATTGTCCTGACAGGCAGAAAGGATGTCTTTATGTTTTTAGCGTTACCAGCCACAGGAACTCCTTCTTATTTCTGGGAAGGGTAGAGGAAGGAGATGAGGTGAAGAAGGATCAGGGGGATACCTAGCACTTCCAACCCTGCCGCTGGTGCCTATGGAAAGAGCTCTTAGAATACTATACTTGACTATTTAGGCAGAGAAAATCTTTGAAATTTAGGCTTGAGGTTTTTATTTTAAGTTGCATCTTGAAAAAAGTGCCCAACTATTTTTGTGCTGCCCGCTTCAACTGTCCAGAAGATAAAGGAAGGTTAAGCATACTACTGGAAAAGGGAGAACTAGCTGTCAAAAGCACATGTAGAATTCTGAAGGATGCTGAAATTTACTTTGGCCACATGATTTGTGCATGGGGGCAGTACTGTATAATGACATTAAGTGCAACAGGACTACATGGATGAATAGGTAAGGGGTGGTATGACAAGTTGTTTCTGAAGCATCACAGACTGTTCTTTGTTTCCTCTAGCCCTTTTTAATCCCTACGGAAAGAGAGCACAGCTTTTCCTTGTTACTGCAGTTCTATAAAAACATACATATATGTTTTCCTGTTTCTTTCATGAGCATCTTGTGCATAATATGCCCCAGCAGAAAAATCTTGATATGCACTATTCCTGTGCTGCTCTGTTAATGTGGCTCTTGTGGTAGTTCAAAGTAGAAATGTGGTACTATATCCATCCTTTACAGGAGTAAGAACCTGTGACTAAGCAATATATAGTACAGCTGCTGAGCTGCAGAGTAGGTTGATGATAACTTGAAAGTACAGACACTCTGAGAAGTTTGTTTTACAAAGTCCCTTACGCAGTCCGTCAGCTCCTGTGCATAATTTGGAAAACTGAATAAGATGCGAGCATCACTTCTGGTGAGATTGTCAGCTGAGATGGGCTGTCCTCAATGGTCCCCAAGTGCAGCATGCCATGAAGAAAAGCTATTGTTCTTTTGTTTTCCAGTGTTTGGGGAAAAAAGGCAGACTTTTTGGACCATAAATACAGAGTTTTGAAAGACCCTTTCTTCAAAGAACTGCAGCATATGTGTATTAAATAGAAAATTTAAAAATTTTAAAAACATTCTGCTTTCAGTTACTCAAGCTGATAATGTTGGTATTGAGATGCTGGTGCTATGATGTCAATATTGCTGGAGAATTTAAATGTTTTATAAATTAGTATTTTGTTTTCTGGAAGATGTACTTATGACTATCTCTTTTACATATACAATGAACTGTTGAATTTGTACATCTTGTCAGGAGCTAGGCTTTCTGTATATTTGTGGTCTGAACAGTAATGGAGTCTGACAACATATTATAAAACAAAGCTTTATTGAGGCAGTAGGAAAGATGAGCAGCAACGCACCCATACGATGATTTACCCAGTCCCTGATAGCAAACACAGGATCATAAGCAATGCCATGGCTCTGGTGGACTGCCGTGGACACTTAGTGTTGGGATCATCTGGCCGCAACAGCCAATCATACAAATGCCTTTTGAATGTGGATAGGAGTCGTGCCACCCCTTGGCTCCACCAATGGTAGTGTGATGTGAAAGAATCATACTGATCATGAATAACGTGGGTGGCATCCTGCCTGCGCTGCTGATGTAGGCCATGGGGCAGGGTGTTGGCCATCTCTCTACGTGGCCAATGCTGGTCAAAGGCAGGGTGTTGGCAGTCTGTCTACGCTGCCGATATTGTTCAAGGGGCAGGGTGTCAGGAGCTAGGCTCTCTATACATTAAAAGAGAAGGAGTACAAGCTCTCAATTCCTTGACAGTACGTAAGCTAGCATACATGAATCATAGAACCGTTTATGTTGGAAAAGACCCTTAAGATCACTGAGTCCAACCATAAACCTAACACTGCCAAGTCCACCACTAAACCATGTCCCTAAGTGCCACATCTACACGTCTTTTAAATGCCTCCAGGGATGGTGACTCAACCACTTCCCTGGGCAGCCTGTTCCAATGCTTGACAACCCTTTCGGTGAAGAGATTTTTCCTCATGTCCGATCTAAACCACCCCTGGTGCAACTTGAGGCCATTGCCTCTCATCCTATCGCTTGTTACTTGGGAGAAGAGACCAACACCCCCCTCGCTACAACATCCTTGCAGGTAGTTGTACAGCGTGATAAGGTCTCCCCTGAGCCTCCTTTTCTCCAGGCTAAACAACCCCAGTTCCTTCAGCTGCTCCTTATAAGACTTGTGCTCTAGACCCTTCACCAAAAGTTAGTATAGAGGTACAACCAAGTAAATTGTTCATTAGTAACAGGAGATTTTTTGGGTTGCTTTTCCATACTTGTCCATTTTTTTCTTGTTTTCTCTCTAGCTGTATTTTGTATGCTCAAAACATCTTTCAGAAACTTTAGGGCTTATGAAAACCCTAAGGGTTTGTAGTTATCATAGAATCAGAATAGTTTGGGTTGGAAGGGACCTCTAAAGGTCATCTAGTCCTACCCCCCTGCTGTGGGCAGGGACATCTTCAACTAGATCAGGTTGCTCAGAGCCCTGTCCAACCTGACCTTGAAGGCTTCCAGGGATGGGGCATCCACCACCTCTCGGGGCAACCTCTTCCAGTGTTTCACCACCCTCAGTGTAAAAAATTTCTTCCTTATATCTAGTCTATATCTACCCCCCTTTACTTTAAAGCCATTCCCCCTTGTCCTGTCACAACAGGCCCTGCTAAAAAGTCTGCTGCCACCTTTTTTATAAGCCCCCTTTAAGTACTGATAGGCTGCAAGAAGGTCTCCCCGAAGCCTTCTCTTCTCCAGGCTGAACAACCCCAACTCTCTCAGCCTTTCTTCATAGGAGAGGTGTTTCATCCCCCTGATAATTTTTGTGACCCTCCTCTGGACCCATTCCAACAGGTCTGTGTCTTTCTTATGCTGAGAGCTCCAGAGCTGGATGCAGTACTCCAGGTGGGGTCTCACCAGAGCAGAGTAGAGGGGCAGAATCACCTCCCTCAACCTGCTGGCCACGCTTCTTTTGATGCAGATGATGAATCCCAGCATGTGAAGCTGACTGCCAGGGATTGAAATTGTAGTTTAGGTCATTCTCTTCGATTTCCCATCTGGAAGAATGTGGCGATGTGTTTTTTCAAACCAGCTGAAGGCATGAGGTTTCTTAGGCACTGTTATAACAATGGGCCAAGTGAAGGATTCCTTCCTTAAAAAAACATGACTTTTGGCTGGCAACAGATGCATTTGGAATGAAAATAGAAGGTATATAAGGAGATCTTCAACCTTAAGTAGTATTGTGTGGACTGAGGTTGCAGGTCAAGATGGAGGTGTATAACACAGTAAAAAATACCTATGTTTTAATATGTATCTATTAGAGACCTGCTGCTTTTCTGTTCAGCCTGTGTTAGAGAAAACTCAGACCTTTCTTGGTGGGTCAGTGCTTTTCTGTCATGGCTCGCCCTAGACAGCACCATTTGAAGGGTAGCAAGCCTCTTGCCAGACCTTGGCAAATCTGCCTGTCCAAAGGTATTTTGATCTGCAATATTCCTCAACCCTTTCCTTACCAAATCTCTTAGCTTCATCCTCCTTGCAGTATCTGTTATGTCAGATATGTAGTATCTGACAGCAGCTGGAGAACAACCTTTAGAGATAGCGGATCAGACAGAGGATGCAGTACATTGACAACCAGTCTTTTTCAAAGGCTGGAGGGAAGAGAAGGAGCCATAGAAAATATCCAGATAAAGCAATAGAACAAGGGACATTTTGATGGAAAAGGAAAAGACAGCCAATCATAAAACCATGCTGAAATATCTTTCTCTGTGAAATTAATTGTAACTCTTGCATCTTCCAGTTAAAAAGTTGCAACCATTCTAGTTCTATGCCAGCCACTCATTGATAGTCAACTGTGTTGCTCCAATTTGATATGCATCTATTTCTCCACATACTGAGTAATTTATGTGGAAAAAACCCTAACCATTTTCTGTCATAGTTTCAGTGCGGAAACGTGGGTTTTAAATGTGCTTTCAGTGGTCCAAGGAACTGGTTACACCATACTTGTCATAAGTAGTCATGTTTACCGACTATACTTAGGAAAAATATATGCTGTGTAGAGCAAACACTTTAAAAATCAATACTTCTCTTTTTCTAGTCTTTCATCAACCCACCAACATGTATTAATTGTTATAGATAATTTCATGTTAGTGTAAGGTCATGCAGGACATAATTGGAAAAGGTGCCTGAAACTAATGACATAAAGGACTGTTAAATAACTGGATTGTTTAAAAAAATGTTTTGACCATCTTGCTTTTGATTGTAATCCTGATGGTTTTTGAGGTGCAGATGTGTTCTGATATTAAATTAATAACTTTTCAAAGAAGCAGTAAAATAGCTTACAGTATTTTTAGAATTGTTTTTTTAAATCAAGAAAGAATTTCAGAGAATCTAATACAGCCCAGGTAACTGGAATGACTAATCTTATTTCTTGTGTTCTTAATGGGAACAAAACAACTGTTTTTCTCAGCCTCCTGGGGTTTTGTCTTCACATGGATATTTCAGATTGAAAAGCTAGACAACAGATACACAGTATAGTAGCTACACTGTTGTGGACTGCATTCATTTCTTTGAAGTCTGGAAGTCTCAAAGTTTGTTGTCTGAGCCTAGTGACTAACCTTAGTCTCTTCATGTGTTTGAGAGCAAAAAATAGGCATCTCCAAAAGGTGCTTCGTCTCACCTGCTTTTATAGACCTACCTTAGGATGAAATGGAGAGAGATTTTATAAAAACAGCTTGAAACCCCCAAAAAACTTTACTGATGATCTGTGGCAGGTGTTTGGCACAAAAGCACTTTTAATGTTCATTGTGGGAGGCCTGCACCAGGCTAGTTTGGAGTAGCTAAGGTACTGCCCCTGAATCCACTGCATAGTAGCTTCCCTACCTCCAAGTTAAGAAGTTAATTTACTGCCAAATTCTGGTTAAACTGACATTTAGGATTAAGTTGAAAGGCATTTAAGGTAAGCAACTTGTGATTACCACTGCAGAATACTTGCAAAATAAAGACATGGGCAATTTTAGGAGGTACCAAAAACTTGAAAAATAGCAACGTCACAGTGGTTATTTATAAAACCACATTTATTTGTTTTAAAATGGAAAGAAAAATAAAAAAACCTTTCTGTATTCATTCCACCCTCACCAGATTGACAATAATCAGGTGTTAATTTGGATGTGAGAAATGTTTCCAGTTCTGTTTCAGAAAGTATTACTAACACTTGATGGGAGCTAATGACAAGCACAGGCAGCAAGTATTAATAACCTTGGAGACCTAGCATAATCAAGTCATAATAGCTGCTTCCAAAGGAATGTTTTTGTCTTGTCTGCAGGGTTCAATTTTCTGTCGTAGGCAAGAGGAGAGAGGAGGCATCATGAGCAACAGAAAGAGAGATCAGCCTCCCAGGCATGACAGTTGTGTCTGCTCCTACCTTCAAGTATTGCTCCTTCCCCTGTTTCTGGTGACACGTGTCAGATGGATTGATGGCAAGGACCAGGTCTGCAGTAACAAGGAAACACAATTTTGTGAAGATCTCCATTTGCTCTAATGCTGATATGTGTGCCTAGTGTGACCCTGGCATGTACTTGAGTGAAGATAATCATGCAAGGGATGAATTCACGTTGCAGATAGCAATGTTAATAGATTTAGTAATCTTGGCCAGTAGCCTGAAAACACTGACTGGTAAAAAAAGCTTTTCAAGTGCAAGATCTGTTTTTGTGTATAAGTACAAAAGGAGTCAGACATTTGTAACTTCCTAAATTGCCCTGAGGATTTGGACCACCTATTGACAAATCTGTCACAATGCAAGTGTATAAGAGTAGGAACAAGAAATTGCTCTATCAGGTTGGGTCCAAGAGACTTCTTATCACTTAGTAAGGATGAATATTCTTGATGCTTCCTGTTCATATTTACATGAGGTCTTGCTGTGTCCTGTAAAGAAGAGAGTGCCTAGGTTTGAAATCTAGATCAGATGTGAATTATAGGGTACCTTCCTAGACCACATATGGGAATATTGTTATAGAACGCAGATGAAAAAACATCCTGGATTTTACTTAGATGGAATGTTTTTACATACTTTCACATTGCGAACCTACATAACTCAGAGTACTGGAGAAGACTCAGCCTTAGCGGTACCTGTAAGAATATACACTATCCCTCATCCTCTGTGTGTAGATTACCTGTATGCCTCAGTTTCTTCCAGTTTGAGAACCCCTGGAAATCGCTTTAATTCTGAGGGAGAAGAGTAGGAAAATAGAGAGTGACATGACAACGTATGAAGAATTCCATTTAGTGGCACAAACTTTTCATTGAGTGCTTTGAGTGGTTTGATCATCGAACTATGTGGCTTATAAGAGAATACAGGCAAGGCTAATCTCATGATATCAAGAAACTCAGACACAACCCTAAGGGAAATTCTGGGTTGTGAAACAGGTCTTAATGAGGAGATGATGTTGGAGGGAATGTTGTCCAGGGCCATGCCTGCATGCACAGTGTCTGAGAAAGTTCCTTGTGTGTTATGTAAAGAGTTTGTCCATGCAGCTGAAAACAATTAGCCATAATTTTGCACAAGTCCCTTAAAAGGGACAGGAAGAGAGGATATTAATGTGGCAGAGTAGTACCTTTCGTAGATTAATCCTGAGTTAACAGTGTTCAGAACTCACCTGTTGGCTATTGCAATCTGCTGTGATACCTGACAGTTTGCGATCTGGACTCATACTTAAATCCTTTCTCAGTTGAGACAAGGAGATAATCCATGCCAAAAATCAGTCTGATAATATTATTGTTGCTTTCTTTCATGTGTGTGGCACCTTCAGGTGTATCAAAGAAGTCTGGGTAAACTGAGGGTGTAAAGAAAAGCTGTAAAACTGGTATGACATTATCCTTTCAACAGCAGACTGAAAAACTCTTAAGAATGGAAACTCCTTGCTGGGGGCAAGGAGGTATTACACAAGGGGTAACAGGGGGGTTAATGTGAATGTAGGGCACAGGCAGTCGGGTAGATGGTTAGACAGATATGCATAAATGAAGGACATATACAGAAAAAGAAAAAAAAAAGTGATCTAAGGTTTCAATCCCTGGCCAAGTTTCTGTATTGTCCTTTACCTATGCATCTGAGCCAACATCTAGGAGTAGATCTGCCAAGTGGAATTTCTCCATTCCCAGCTTCTAATTTTCACTTTGTGGCTTGAAACACACCTGAGGATATTACCTTACTCCTCAGATCCAACTTAGAGTTGAGAACGTTTATTTTGAATAGACTTTAGAGGTTCAGTGATGCATGTTGGAAGACTTTTTTTAAAGTAACAAAACTGATTTCTATATCCTTAATCCAGATGCAAAACACTGAAAAAAATAATGCATTTCAACCCATATGGAGTGCTGAACAGTCTGATATCTGAACTGCAATTGTTTGCTCTAGAAAAGGTAAAATCTATCAGTGTCAATGATCGAAGTCAAAAAAGAGGGGGTAACATTCTGTGGCAATGTGTTTTTCTGAAGCTGTTTAGGATGCTAATGAGCAGGACGGTGGGGTGGGAAAGCAATGTGGCTTGGAATAAGATTTCCCCTATTCAAGAAGTTATGCCACTTTGCCCAGATGTCTCCCACTACCTGCTTTTTTTTTTTCTTTCTTTTCCCCTCTAACAAACCACAGATATGAAGTAACTCTCATTGGTATTAACAATTGATGCTTTTGTAACTTTCTAGCTGGCAAATGCTTCATTATCAGTTCAGTAGCATTGTGAATCAGCGGGATGCCATTCATTACTGCATAGTGTAAAGGGGGAGCTGCTGTTAGACTGAAATCTCATAGAATCCTATTAACGTGGAGGCTGCTCTGCTGTGTACAAGTGAAAGTCTCTGATCAGTGGTATCCAGTGCTTTTCCTAGAAATGTGTATTTTCCTTTCAGTGCCATCGGAGACATTTAGAAACATGCTAGATTGTGCTAAACATCGTAACAGCGTTTGCCATGGGCAGAAGAAGGAGTTGAGTTCTATATGTTTTTGGAATTGCAATGAATATATTTTTACAAGTGCTAACTGTTCTATGCTGTCTTTTCTCTTCTTTCACATTGGTCTCATTTATTATTGCTTTTATTATTATTATTAATATTTTAACTGGCTATTTAAATAAAATATTCTTATACCTTAAAATTCTCTCATAGAGAATTTATACTTCTTCGCATAATTTGGTTGTAGATATCTATGAGCTGCTGCTTCAGTAGGAATCAGTGTTATGCATATCTAGCATATCCATTGCAGAGTATATGACGTGGCCAGTCGTGCCCACAAGACTCTTGAAAGTTATAGAGAAGAACAACACGTCTCATTTGCCCATCAGACAGAGAATTCCTTTCAGGTATTTGTCAAGGAGGGACTATATCAAGCCCCCATTTCCACTGGGACGTGTAATGACTTGTAACTGGTTCTGGTGATGCCCCGTGGTGGAATATCTGAAAAGCATTTCTTAAGCAGAGAATACCAAGAACCCCACGTGTGACCTGAGCCTGCATACTCACGGCAACATCTGCCATTGGCAACAAATAGTGCCTTTTACTTACAGTTTTGATCTCAGTGGTCTCAGCGGCCTCAGCCTATTCTTTACCAAAACATCCTTGCCTTTTTGTAATTTCTGCTGCAATGCACACAAACTAAGGGAATAATATTGCTGAGATACTGAACATGATACCCAGTCACCCTCTTGGTTAGATATCTGGAGTTGTCTCTCTGAACCTACTGCGGAAAATGACAAAATCACTTTGAAGCACCTATTTCCTCCTTCCCTTTACAATGCCTCCAGAAGAGGCATTAGCTGTTTTAGGTGTGTAGTTTATCTTTTATGAGACTGCTATGCCAATGCAATCCTCTAACATCTGGGAGTCTTGAGAGTAATGTGAGGATTGAAAGGAGAGTGGCTGAATGGTGTTGTGCACAAGCTGTAAAAGCAGGTGTTACAAGTGCAGCCTGTCCAGCAGTTGCCTTTTGTTCCCATACTGTCCCTCCCCTTTGGGAAGGCTGGCTAGCAGAGGAAGTACAGGAGCTGGCTGTGATTCCTTCGCCCCCAGTTTTGGATTGGTAGTGAAAGCCTCTTGCCCATGGAGTGACCATCTGCAACAATTTGGAGTGGCTGAGTTTTGGCAGAGGTTTATCTCCCTATCTTGTCTGTGAAGGCGTGGTTGGCCCAGAGTAGGCTTTCTATATGCTTGCAGCAGGGTGGGCTGTCTGTGTTGCTCCATGGCCAAGTGCAGAGTCCCTGGTGGGTGTGTGCATATGTGTGCATGTAGGAGTGTGAGGGGAAGGAGGAAGGTGGTGCTTGTGCTGGGCATTGTGTGCCCTGTAAATGTGTCAATATAGAAATCTCTCATTAATGCTCCTGCCCCTGTGTACATCTGGGAAGCAAGTAAACTTCTCCAAGAGCATTCTCCAAGGTGATAATAAAGCCAATAGGCAGCACTGCCAGGCATCTTCCCCTGAGGTAGCAAGCCACCTCTGGCTGCAGTTATAAATTCCGGGTTGTCAGAGTGCTTACAGATAAATGAGTCAATAAGTTGACTCCTAGTTGAGTAGCTGAAGGTGTTCTCACTATTCTTGGTGGCAGATAAAGAGTCTTCTGGTAGTGTCCTTTCTCCTTATGCCCTGCTACTATCCTGTATCTCTGCAGTGTGGAGAAAGATAAGAGACTCTGGATGTGTCTTGTGATAGGTCTTCCGAAGTGCTCACTGCCTGCACTGCTCACTGATTGCCACTTCCCTGCCACTCCTCCTTGTTGCATGTGCTCCGTATGTAGTTCTGTACAGTGGAAGGCTGTTCCCTCTGCACTAAAACATAGTTTGGCCTTTGTGGACAGAGGGCTGGAGCAAGCAACTTACAATATAGGGCATAGTTGTATACTCTAAATTGGCCAGATACACAATAGACTCAGCCCTTACCAAACTGCCTTATACATCTTTTTTTCCTTTCCACCTACAGTGACCACTGTTATTTCATCACTGATTCTACATTTTGATGACATGCTCTCTCAGCAGAACTGAGCAGCAGTACAGTTTCAACTGTGTGGATGACAGAGGTCTATTGGCATCTTGATAATGGTGTTGAGATGCCTCTACTTGCCTGGCAGCATACTGGAGTATGACATTTAAAAGTTGACTTTTTTTTTTTAGGGTTTGTTTAGGAAACAAACAGATCACCTAGAAGTGGTCTGTGGAATATTTCGACCTAGGGGCTTGAAGACAGGAGAAGTTGAGAAAGTGTTGAGAAGACTGCAGAAGAAATAGAGACCTCAGGGTAATATAGGAGGCTAACTAGAGATAGTTATATAGTTGAGCAGCCCATTAAATACAGTGGTGCCATGGCTAGTAACAGAATACAGGCTTTGTATTGACTCTGGAAGGCTTCTGGACTAAGACTTACCAAGTTTATTTTGTCTGGACTCTTCTGCCCTATCTAGAGTTTTATTTTAGCTTCTTTAGCTAAAACAACAATAGTTTAACAATAAGGTAACTACTATGTGACTTGTTTAGCTTTAGCTAGCATTATGCACTTGTGTAGTGGTATAATATTTTTTATGTCCTTCTGCAAATAACAGGTGGCAAGACCAAGCAGTTCTCCTGTGTACAGTGAACTGTCTGTGACCCTAGAATAATAATGTAGTGAATTGGAGTACAAGTGAAGGATGATAGCAGAGGCCTTGAAAGTACAAGAACAGGAAGATACCAGAGGCTATAAACAAATCACCATTGGTCAGTTATTGGATATTAAAGTAATACAACCTTGGGACCGCAGTAAAACCATTTTAAGGATAACAGAACAAAACCCAAATACCCAGCATATGTAAAACACAGTATATATAGTACATTCAGAAAAAAATCTTGAATTACGGACCATGAGAAAAAAAGCAAGGTGTAGTTCATGTTAACATAAAGGTAGCAGTCAAACAGACTCTGAAGTGAGGAGAAAAGAAACCCCACCATCAATATCAATATCAATATCCTCCTCTGCTGGTTCTCCTCCTCTTCTTCATGAGGAGGACTGGTACAGTACATGGTTAGTATAACAGCAGAGGTAGTAGGAGTGTGTATGTATGTATGTCTGGCAATTTTAATCATATAATTTTGAGACTTTTTCAGTGGAATTTTCTTTTGTGTTCTTCCTTGCTTTTCCTATAATGGTTATATCTGAACTAATAATAATTAATTGATTAGAATGTCAAGATTATTATTAGACTAACAATAAATTATTGGTTTCATATAAACAGCGTGTTTCTGTAGCCCACATAAACTGCACGTGGTGCAGTGTAATAGGAGACAGGTTAGAATCACTTCTAACTATGTCCAGAAAGCGGTCCTATCTGTACCTATTATCTATCTCCAGTTAGTGTTATCTGTTACTAGACAGAGGTGGACAAATTGCTTATTGGTGAGCAGACAGAGATGCTCAATGATATTTCTAATCTGTGGTTGGAAAAAGACTGGCTTGATTTATTTAGATTGTAATGATAAAAGACATCCTATTCCAAGAATAACTCAGAAGTATGTGAAAGAACCTCTACTAAAATTAAACATTTTAAAGTGATCAGTCCAAGTGTCATGGTTTAACCCCAATCGGCAACTAAGCACCACACAGCCACTCGCTCACTCCCTCCCCCAGTGGGATGGGGGAGAGAATCGGAAAAAAAAAGTAAAATTTGTGGGTTGGGATAAAGACAGTTTAATAGGACAGAAAAGGAAGGGAAAATAATAATAATAATAATAATAATAATAATAATAATGATAAAAGA
>NW_008825234.1:373231-374633 GCF_000699105.1 Pygoscelis adeliae
CGGGCCAGGGGGGCCGCTGCTCGGGGACTGGCTGGGCATGGGTCGGCGGGTGGTGAGCAATTGTACTGTGCATCACTTCCTTTGTGTATTATTATTATTATTATTATCATATTATTATTATTATTATTTTATTTCAATTATTAAACTGTTTTTATCTCAACTCACGAGTTTTTCTCACTTGTGCTCTTCCAATTCTCTCCCCCATCCTACCAGGGGGTGGGGGAGTGAGCGTGCGGCTGCGTGGTGCTTAGTTGCCGACTGAGGTTAAACCACGACAACCAGCTACTATGAAAAAAATTAACTCTATCCCAGCCAAAAACAGGACACCAAGGTAATTTGCATACACGAGTTTTAAAAGAGCAGTTTTTCCAATAAATCTGGAAATTGTTATGAAATTCAAAAGATCTAAAAGAAAATTAGAATGCCAATATTTAAAAAAGGTTGAACAAGAGGACCTAGGATTTTGTCCCCTGATACTGATCAGGGGCAAAATGAGGTCCTAACTGATGCAAGATGTTAAAGTATTTAATGAAGTTAATGCTAATCAACATGCGTCAAGTTGACAAAAGACTCTTTCAAACTACCAGTTTGAAACAATAAGTTTAGATATGACAGAAATCACAGTATTAATATATTTTTGTAAAAGATTTAATTTTACACAAGCTTAATTAACGGAGTAGTAGAAGCCTGATCCCAGTAGACTGATTTAGCACTCCTGAAGTAAATGTATGCAGTCTCAGAACATCAGTAACACAATTCTAGCAACTCAGGCAGCATCTGGAACCCCCAGGGCCTTCTGACAGAAAAGTAGGCCGGCCAGGAGGTGAGCAAGGGGTTTGAAAGAGATGTATAACCTTAGATGAAGGAATTCTGTCTCTGTATTAGTAAACTAAGCAGTACTAGTGTGCTGCTTTTGGCTGGGATAGAGTTAATTTTCTTCACAGTACCTAGTATGGGGCTATGCTTTGGATGCATGCTGAAAGAGAGTTGATAATACAGGGATGTTTTTGTTATTGCTGAGCAGTGCTGACACAGAGCCAAGGCCTTTTCTGCTTCTCACACCACCCCACCAGTGAGCAGGCTGGGGGTGCACAAGAAGTTGGGAGGGGACACAGCAGGGACAGCTGACCCCAACTGACCAAAGGGATATTCATACCATATGATTGTCACACTCAGCTTATAAACCGGGGGGAAGAAGGAGGAAGGGGGGTACATTCAGAGTGATGGCATTTTGTCTTCCCAAGTAACCATTATGTGTGATGGAACCCTGCTTTCCTGGAGATGGCTGAACACCTGCCTGCCCATGGGAAGGAGTGAATGAATTCCTTGTTTTCCTTTTCTTGCGTGCACGGCTTTTGCTTTACTTCTTAAACTGTCTTTACCTAAACCCATGAGTTTTCTC
>NW_008825234.1:374888-384230 GCF_000699105.1 Pygoscelis adeliae
GCTGTACTGGACAGGCTGGAACTCCAGTGTGAACTCGAGTTGAAGGGACTGTGACCTGTGGATGAGTCCATGCAGGAGCAGGACACCCCAAAGCATCTGTGGCCGTGGATAAGTCCAAACCAGAGCAGGTACATCTCGAAGCATCTGTGGCCGCTGTTACGTTTGTGCTACAGCAGGTTTACTTCTGAAGGGACTGTAGCCCAAGGATAATTCCATCCACTGTGACCTGTGGATGAGTCCATGCAGGAGCAGGACACCCCAAAGCATCTGTGGCCGTGGATAAGTCCAAACCAGAGCAGGTACATCTCGAAGCATCTGTGGCCGCTGTTACGTTTGTGCTACAGCAGGTTTACTTCTGAAGGGATTGTAGCCCAAGGATAATTCCACACTGCAGCAGGTACACCTTGAAGCATCAGTGGCTGAGCATGAGGTCATGCTGGAGCACCTCAAACCGTGTGACCATGGATAAGCCCACGACAGAGCAGGTACACCCCTGGAGGGACGGCAGCCATGGGTAAGGCCATGTTAGACCAGGTTTACTTCTGAAGGAACTGTGGTTAAACCACAACAACCAGCCATGGGCGCTGGGTTGTAATCGTCCATGCTATTAAATTGACACTAGGGAGTTCTTAGAGACTACAATATAGCTGCATGCATTCCCCAGCAGTGGAAATGCATCATATTGATGGTTATTTCTAAGAACAATCATAATGAATATACCTTTTGGCACCTGTAACATCAAAAGATTCACTTCATGTAGAATTTCGTGTTGCCAAGATCTCAAAAGAGGCTTCATTGTTAAATAGCTAAGATTCATACTGCTGAGCAGTCTCAGGGCTGGAGGTCGTCATTTAGCTCTGCTGTTCCTACCTCTTTCCCAGCCACTGCTAGCATGACACAGAAAAAACAGCACGCCAGCATAAGTTTATTAAGCAGTCTTCCATCTATACAATACCTTACAGTAGCAAAACAACTGGGGAATTGCCCCTTATAAAATTTTCTGAAAGTCTGTATTCTGCCAGCAGTTGTCTTTTACCATGCTGAAGTCAAGCATAATTTTTTTTAACCTTCTTTCTGAACTGAATGCTGCTCCTCATTAAGCTAAGTAATCGTGGTCAGTCAGCATGGCATGATAGATACACTGGTATGAGCCCTTGTGTTGAAATCATGCTCTGTGTCACACTCCTGTTGTGAATTCAGAAATGGTTCTCTAGTGCTTCTCTGACCAAGTTGCATTTCATGAGGAGCTTTTCTCATATGGATTGCTATTTCTGCTTTAAACAAGATTGTAGGATGCTGTGTGGCTGGCCACGTGCTTATCATGGACAGTTGATAAGAAATAATAAGATGAGCTGGGAAAAACAAGCCATTTTAACAAAGAGTTAACAGCCAGCACTGACTTCCAGAGCAATATATTGTATTTGGATCTTGGTTTTTTTCTCTGACTTAGCATGCAGTGGCAAGTTTGGTGAGTGAATGCAAAGGGTGCACAATAGCCCATACGGTAGCATGTTTAACAGAAATTGATGATCTGATTCTGGAGCAAGACCTGGATGACTTAATACATGTTGGAAGTTTCTGAACTAGATAATGGCCCAAGCCTATATTATTGTCTGATGGGTATAAAATGGTATGTTTAAGGCAATTTCTTCTTTTGCAACTGCATTAACTATTGAAGATAAGCTTTGCTATTGTGTGTGGGTGAAGAGATCAGAATCATTATTTACTGTGTCTTCTGGTAAATTGTGTGCTCGAATCCAATTCTGTCATTGTCAGCTCTAGTTGTCAGGCTGAATATTCAAGAAACAATATAGTATTGCAAGCATCTTGTTCAGCATCAGTCAAAGTATGATTTGAGATATAGCTTACAGGGAGCCCAGGAGTGCCTTTCTATTATATCTGGAGCCTCCTTTGATTGGCTTTTCTTCCTGGAAATCACAGTCTGATATCCAGACTGATGTCTGATATAGATGGGAAGTTGCTTGATATTTGTTACTCCAGCAGAGAAAGTTAACATCTGCTATGAATAAATCCAGAGCATTTGTTGTTTTGTTGCTGCTGCTGCTTTTGTCTCCTGTTGGCATTATCTGAGATAGCCAATTATAGTGTCAACAGTTTCAGTGTTACTTCTGTCATCTACTGACTGTTGCAGGGCAGCAGCTTGTTGCTGAAAAGAAAGTTGCAGAGATCGGCATGATCAGATTGACAGTGGGAAGGGTGTCACCTTTCGTTGTCTTCCTGTGCTCTTCACTTGTCATGTTAACAGATCATGGCATCATGCAATGACATGAGCTACATCTTATACCAGAAGCTGCTATGTGGTGCACTAATTTGCTCTCAGGGGAAATTATTCAAGGCATATATTGCCTTCGGCATTTTCATGGTCACTGTATTCCAGTGCACGGTCATCATGATTTAGATGTCAGTTATAGTCCTTCTTTCAAGGTGCATGATGTTGCATTCGGCTGTATAAAATGCACTTACCAAGCACTCTTGATTGCACTGTATTGCTGAATTGTCCATGACATTATTTACCTCTCTAGCAATTTTAGTGCCATCTGCCAATTTTTCTAGCAATGATTTTATATTTTACTCAGATCACTGATTAAAATATTAAACAGGACTGATCCAAGAAGAGATACCTGTGAAATGTTCAGTAAAGGGCAAAAACTCATTCAGTGACAGAATAAACAGAAATTCATATTTATGTGTATTTTGAGATCTGTTGGACCAGCTTTTAATCTTTTAAATATTGGCCACATTCACTTTATAATATTAGAATCATAGAATCATAGAATGGTTTGGGTTGGAAAGGACCTTAAAGATCATCTAGTTCCAACCCCCCTGCCGTGGGCAGGGACACCTTCCACTAGACCAGGTTGCTCAAAGCCTCATCCAACCTGGCCTTGAACACTTCCAGGGAGGGGACATCCACAACTTCTCTGGGCAACCTGTTCCAGTGTCTCACCACCCTCACAGTAAAGAATTTCTTCCTAATATCTAATTTAAATCTACCCTCTTGCAGTTTAAAACCATTACCCCTCGTCCTATCACTACACTCCCTGACAAGGTGTCCCTCCTCATCTTTCCTGTAGGTCCCCTTTAAGTGCTGGAAGTCTGCTATAAGGTCTCCCTGGAGCCTTCTCTTCTCTAGGCTACACAACCCCAACTCTCTCAGCCTGTCCTCATAGGGGAGGTGCTCCAGCCCCCGATCATCTTTGTGGCCCTCCTCTGGACCCACTCAAGCAGGTCCATGTCTTTCATATGCTGGGGGCCCCAGAGCTGAACACAGTACTCCAGGTGGGGTCTCACAAGAGTGGTGTAGAGGGGGAGAATCACCTCCCTCGACGTGCTAGCCACACTTCCTTTGATGCAGCCCAGGATGCAATTGGTTTTCTGGGCTGCGAGCACACATTGCTGGCTCATACTCAGTTTTTCATCCACCAATACACCCAAGTCCTTCTCCACAGGGCTGCTCTCAATTCACTCACTTGCCCAGCCTGTATCTATGTTTGGGATTGCCCCGACTCAGGTGCAGGACCTTGCACCTTGTCCCTAAGCACCACATCTACATGTCTTTTAAATACCTCCAGGGATGGTGACTCAACCACTTCCCTGGGCAGCCTGGTCCAATGTTTAACCACTCTTTCAGTAAAGAATTTTTTCCTCATGTCCAATCTAAACCTCCTCTGGCGCAACTTGAGGCCACATGTTTAAATATTTCCTTGGTAAGGAACATTATTGCATCTGATGATATTTAAAATCAAAAAATGTTACCAAAACTAAGATATAAAGACTAAACTAAATGCCTTATAGCTATCAAGTAAGTCAGGTTTGATATTAGACTGGAGTTACATTATTAAGTTTATGGAAGAAAATTCAGCTAAATTCAATAAAGTTTTCAAAAGGTAAGAGATGCATTTCAGTTACAAAGCCTAATGAATGGGGTTTTTAAAGTTGATTAAATGCCAAATGTGAATGATTAAATGTCATAATAATAAATCTCAATTCTTCTGCATTGCAATCTTCACTTCCAATTAAGTGTCCCTAATTCTCTAGAGGATGTAGGATATGGTTTGTGAGACTTCAGTGAGGACATCTGTTGAAAGATATTACAGACCTGGTCACCATGAAGGGCTTCTGAGGATGTCCTTGTAGGACATTGGGCAACTCATGCCAGGGAGATCTTGTGGTAAATGTTAGAATTGTGTGTGGGGGCAGATGAAAGATGACTCAAGATATCGGTAGAGAGCCAAAGCTGTTTGGATGATTGAATCGAGCTGGCTTTTGATATGTAGCACCTATTCAGAGATCCTGTTCTCTAATTTGAAGTAACACAGATGGATCACAAGTAGGGAGGAAGACTCCTGAGAACAGCAGTGAGTTTTCTCACTAAATGGGGTCTACCTGCCTCCAGCCTTCCAGCAAGAACTGATGCAGAGTTGGGTGAGTGGTGGAGAGGTCGTGATGTACTCCGTAACCAATTCATGAAGCCACTGTCTTCTGCAGAAAGCAGTACAATCTCAGTAAAATAAGAGACAACCTAATCTTGACCATGCCTAGCTATCTTCTTTCAAATGTTTTTCAGTGTTCCTATGGTCTTTTGGTTGTGGTGTTATCCCCATAAAGGGTAAAGATGCAAATCCTCAGCACAGTATCACTTGCACCTCATAGCCTGACCCATCTGCCGACACAGAAGTTAGTGAGATATAAAAGTACAGCCTTCGTTAGGACTATGGGCAAAGGAACTTGAACATCTCCTCCAATCTCTAAGGAGGCATATGTCATATGAACCCAAAAGCTGGAGATTTGGAGGAGGGTAGAAACAAGGACCCTGTTGGCTATGCTACAGTATTCTTTACAGTGGATGGGAAGGTCTAGAAGGGCTGATGCCCCCTGTAGCTTTACTCAGTCTTCTCTCCCAAACATTGGTGATGGTGGTAGGCAGCCAAGCAGAAGGACCAGACACTGTGGCAGGTGTGGTAGCAGTAGTAGCCTCTCCAGCTCCTTTCTCTTCAGCAAACAGGCACATAGAAGCATCCCTAATGAACACTATAGCTGTATTCTCTGCTATCAGGACCTGACTTTTGAATGGAGAGAAACAAGAGCTTAGAGGCAGCAGAAATTTAATCCAACCAATATTCATATATGCTATATTAGCAGCTCTTAGATGGCAATCTCTGTTCTTCACTTTGTTTTCAACATAAAACATTTCATATAATTGTAAAAGTTGTCTCATAACATTACCCATTATGCTAATTTTCTGTGCATGACTTTGAGTGCTGATTGCCAGTCATGATATTCAACTTTTAAAAATAAATAAAAAGCCTTAAAATTTAAATAGACATACTTGAAATCCTTCCCTTCAATGTTCCTGGACAATTCAAATGTGCAGTTTATATTTAAGCCATGCAAGCAGATCTTGCCTTGGAATAAGTTTTTGTCAGCTAGCCTCAGTTTGGAAAAGTTCTGACTACATTACCAGTGAAGGAAAAAAAACCCGCAAGCCCAACACATTTTCTACATCTCCAACCCTACTGAAACTCCAAAAAGAATTAATGTTAAGTATGTGTGATCGCTTGTTCAAAACCTGCTATGCTTTTGGCAAGGCAAATATATTAATATCTGTAACTAGCTTTACTGTAAAAATTGACAATTAGAGAAGCAAAAGAAAAAGAATATTCATTATTCAGCAAAAATAAAATTAAGTTCAAGATTGTAATCAGTTTCATCAAGTTTTTCTAATGTAAACATAGAAAGATGCTTGTTAATGCTTTTTTTCTGATAGTTACATTTCTTCTATTTTGGTGCTGGTATGTAGATCAAACAGCTGAACTAGAGAAACATCTTTTAGGACAGAAAAAGCTATTTTAAAATTACCTCTATACGAAATTATTTTAATGTTGATAAGCTGTAGATTTCATAAATGTATGTATACTGTGCAAAATGTTTTCCTAGTATGGTTTAGTTCCTTATACAAAGCAAACTTGTAATCATGTAAAAAGACAGATTTAAAGTCATCTTTTCCATGAAAATGTAGGGTTTTTAATCTTATTTACAATAAAGATCAACCCTTCTTGACCTGAGGATTGATGGTACAATAAACCAAATTTCTTCATCATTATTAATCTTGCTGCTTGATTGAACCTGATTTTTGTCCATTCCTCTGGTGATGTTTTTCTGTGCTTTTTGCTCTTTCCCCTCCTTTTCTTCTATTTTAACTTAATTGTCTTTTGTTAATATGGTCTATGCCATATCAGTCTTCTGAAATGCCTGTAAATAGATTGTTTGGTTTCTGTTTTCTATAGACTTTTCTCTTTGTGCTGTTCTTATTTTTCTTCTTCTAGGTTGGAATCTGTTGACACTTACAATGGCTTTTTTTTTTCTTCCTTTTTTATCTAATCCTTTCCATAGTGACTTTTAGCAAGATTTGGTACAAATATAACACCCGAGAAATTATTCTGTATTTATATTTTATTTGTATGGGAGATGTGTGTTGATTTTTCTCTAGGCATCAGGTTACCATACAGTTTCCTGTATGTCTGTACATAGTAATCAGGGAAGCAATAGCAAATGACCTCTCTATATGGTATGCGTGTAAGTTATTAGGTTTCTTTGTATTTGCCCAGTCTGATGATTCTTTTATCATATAGCAAAGTAAAATTGTGTCTACCATTGCACACTGCAGATACCTTCTCTACTTCCTTGGGACCAATTTTATTTTCCGTACATCTGTGGTTATGTTAAAAATGTGTTGCAACACAAAGTCTTCTATGTTCAGCTAATGTGTTTAGAATAAGTCACCATTGCTTTTATGGCCCTCATATTCAGGGTCAATTCCTATGAATGTCACGTATGTAAAGCTATTCTTTTTTTTTTTTTTTACTATCAGTCTGAATGCCACACACTCCAGTTACACCTGGAGAGGTTACAAGCACTCCATCCTCCCCTGTTCTGCAAACAGATAGCATACTTCTTGGCATCTGTCTTCTACCATGCTGACTCGTTCAGTTGAGGGCATAAAGTGCTATTGTGATATAGAAAGCCCCTTCACATAATTTTATCAGAAGCAGATTCAACTATCAAAAGATACAACAGGTTGAAATATTTAAGGTGTAAGGACAAAAACAGTATAAAGACCAAAAAAAAGCTTTTTACCCTATTTTTATTTTTTCATGCCAAGCTACCTGAGGTGTAAAATTCTAATAAGTAAGTGAATAACATATTCTACCCATATTATTCCCTTTGATCACTTGTTATCAGAAGAATGCTGCTACATACTTGGCTTTTTTTTTTTTTCTGTGTACTAGATTAAAGATAGTCTTTCCTATCTGAAAACTATATTAAATACATACATTCTGTGTGAAACTGAAATAAGTGTTTATGAAATAATGTTCACTTAAGCATCTGGTTTTGTGTAATTAGTGTCATTAAGCATTCCAAATTAGTATACTACTCTAGTGAAACTCTACTAAAAAATGTGTATTATGAGTAATCCCCTTGTTTAAGTTTTCAGTGTGAAAAAAACAAACTTCTTAAAGAAAGTGAAGCCTTTTCTGGGGGAAGAACGAAGTGGAGTCTGATTTATTTTCTGATTTATTTTATAGTTTCGAAATTAATTGTATTGCATTATCAAGTTATTTTAGCTTTGAATCTGTTTTACACAAGATATAAAGAAGGCAGGAGGACAGATAAAGATTTAGCAACAAACAATTGTCAAAAACTGCCCACTCATGTTGAAAATAACTACTTTGTTTTGAAGTTTGTGATCAATACTATGGTGTATATCTTGTAGTGAGTCCCACAACAAGCGTCTCTTCCACTGACATTATCTCTTAATTATATCAGAACAAGAAGGAAAGTGGACTAGCAGGCACATTTGAAGTGATTGAGTTCTTTTTCTTGAAAGTTTTATTCTAGATAAATGAAAGCTATTAGTTTGTTTCAGGAATAATCATGTGTCAGGGACAGAAGAATTTGTAGCAGTCTGTCACTAATCCTTTATCTCTGAATCAATAAAAATATGTCACTAGAACCTGTGTAATGAACTGCTATAGCAAGGGGCACAGTCGTAGGAAGAGAGAATTGAATCTGAGATTTCTGGCACTACATCTTGATCTAACCATATCTGTGTGGACATGTGATTAAGCTCGTGATTTCCATGTTTCACCATGGCATGCCAGGAAATACTCCAGATCTGTGTCTGTGCACATGGCAGTAATTTCAGCAGTACTTAGATCCCAGTTTTAACATCCTGACCTGTCCAAAATAACTGGGGGGTATGCCAATCACTACTGTCACCACAGCAAAGCCTAAGCAAGGCTAGTGCAGTTGTTCACTACCTCAGATACATTTTTCAGTTTGAAGATCATTTTGTTTTTACATGCAGCCTTTTATATTGATGTTTAATGATCATATATATGTATTTTTTCCCCTTCACTATGTCCAGAAGAATCCCTGAATGTGAGGAGTTCTTGCTGGGCTGATATTTTGCTATCCATGGGACAGCTTCCAGAAGAGTCCTGTGCACATTGGCCAGCACCTGGAGTTTAGCTGAATGCTAATTTAGTGATTATGAATGACAAGATACTGTTAGCCATTCGCCACCTTCTCTTGAAGGTCTGTAGAGAAGGCTTTTGAGATGGAGCAGAAGCCTAGACTGATGAACTAATAGTGTCATTTATGCACTGGCATATGCTTTAGCAATGGATCTACCATTCCTCACTGGAGAAAGAAAGTTGCAGTCCTCTAGACAGTGGCAGACTGAACTGTCAGTTAATAAAGCAACTCTGGCATGTTTGCTGTAGGAGCCTCCAAAGCTGTGACTGACTTGGTGCACCTTGTCTGGATAAAGGATGTTCCTATTATAATAAATGAATTCCAGATATTACATTATCCAGTTGAGCCAGAGCAGTTGATAGCATCCGTTTGCAAAGTGATTGCCTACTGAGGAATTTTCCAGAATACGCAAACAGGAGATGACTTTTTTTCCCTGAGCTCCACCTGTCTGTTTCCCTGCCTGCAAGCTGAATCTCTGCTGTTCTCTTCTTTGCTCTCCTTTGCATGAATATTCTCACTGGGTATCTTGGTACACCACTGAGCAACTGGTGTGGTCTTGAAAAGGGGAAAAATAAAAATTAAAAAAAAAGATAAATAAGAAGCATCTGCAGAGAACATTTCACCACTGGGTTGCAGCAAGCCACCTCATACACACAGTGCAGCTGCTCTCCCTGGTTGGTGTGCCAGGAACAGTGCAAGCCACTGATCCAAATACTCCCCAGATAGAATGGGCAATATTAACAGTTTACAGTGCTCAGGCAGGCAGATACAAAAAAACCCCAT
>NW_008825234.1:384281-386730 GCF_000699105.1 Pygoscelis adeliae
CAGTTTCTCCCAGTAGACCCAAGTGTTCACATAAATTCCCAAAGTAAGTTTTCTTTGGTGGCTTCTGAGCTTTGCTGGAGTGGGAAGAGCTTAAAAGAAAGATGGATTTTTTTAAAAGAGGAGAACCTGGTATGAATAACGTCTTTCAGATAATCCAGTAGCCAAAGACAGCAGCAAAGGGAATGACTTCAGCAGTCAAGCTCCAGGAGGTGTGAACCACTGAAGGTAAAGTGTACAATGTTGTGTATTAAAAAAACCTACTTCTCACTGTGGAAAGCACTGGGAGGGATTTAAATTCATTCTTGAGAACTTAATGCATCTGTGGGAGAAAACTTGAATTACTCTGGAAGGACTGTTACCAAAAAATCAATGCAAGTCATTGCTAATTGCAGGGTATTTCACATCATGTAGCCATTATGTCGCTCACATTTCCAACTGTTGTTTGTTTAATGTGGCCTGTTGTGTTTGTGCTAAGAGATTAGCAGGTTAACTAAAATGTTAATGTGAGCTCTAGCAGAGCCCAGAGAAAAAAATGGAAGCGGAGTGTCTGAATGTTAGAAGCCTATTATCTAAAATTTACAAATGCTGAAGGAAGCATCCATTGCCTGTAGCTTGCAAAGTGCTTTGAGTAGGCAAGGAATACACAGGCATCCATCATCCACAGAAAGGGTGCTGGGCAGCTAGCCATTTCATCTGCCATTGCCATCTACCTGCCAAACTCCCCTTCCCTGCCTATTCAGAGAAAACATATTGTGCAGAAACATTCTGCTGACATATAGTAGTAATAGCCCTACACATCCTTCCTTGATTTTGTTTTGTCCTTTTGTAACTGATTTTTTTTGTACCTGAGGACAAAGAGAAGCCCTGAAATGAACCAACTCCAAATATCATTTGTAGTTGGCAACTGTAATGAGCTCTGGGAGAAGTGGAGAATGGGCCTGGACTATTGATGGAACCACAGAAAAGAATAATGTGCTAAACCCTCAGCAAACATGGTTCATGCATATACTGCCTTCTTTTTTAGTAGCTCCTGCGAGGTAAGTTTTTTCCTGATTTTCAACCCCCCCCAAAATTGTCTTTGACATCTATGTGGTTCATTCAAGGAGCAATGGCCACTGACATCTCAGCTGTGATTTATCAAAGTGTGGAAGTACTTTGATGCTGTAAACAGAATGCAAGCTAATTGATGTAAAATTTCAGAAGAAAATAAAAGTCGGTTAGGAACTGCAGGGAATGCATTTTATGAGAGGGTAGAATCACAGTGCTGCTTTGATTTAGGTCCCTGACTTCACCAAAATTGCCTTTGATTTTTGGGAGTGTGGTCATATAAAATTCTAGTTTACCTTTCTTTAGGTGATGATCTACCTTTCTTGCTGCAAATTTTCAAAGAGAAGAATATAATGCCCCCTTGTTCAGTGTACTTTTAATCAAAACAGCAGCTGCTTCTTTTTCCTTGGTTATTTCCATTCCTTCCTTGCAAAACATCTGGAAAGAAGTAACAAACAATATTGACCAATACCTTATTTTGAAAACATTTTCCAAGAAAACAGATGCATTATTGGAAACTTTTTGGAGTTCAAGTTGTACATTAAATTTCTAGATGCAAGTATTGTTTCTTTAGAACCAAATGGAAACACTGGAGGTATCTCCTTTTGTTTGCTGTCTATGAACTTGACAATTATTTCCCCTATCTTCTCCTCTGTTGTGTATCTACCCAGATTAAGTCCTCCTTTTGTCACGGCTCGTATTTTCTAGTTCCCTGAACGTTGTTTTCCCTAGCAGAGTAAATCAGCTGAGACTTTGCAAAGGCTGGGGAGGGGGGAAAGTATACATCACACGAACTGCAGGCTGTGCTTATGTTTGTGTGACCTTGACTGGCATTTGCTTTTTCCAGACCAGCCACTATTTGATTATGTTCAGCATGTCCTACACTCTAATCCAGAAGACACCCCTCTTTTTCTAATTATGTTGATAATCTGGATCATGCAAAATTACATTTTTTATGCTCATGATATTTGTGATAGACTCCTCTACAATCCATGTTCCTTTGGGAAAGGCATGGACTAGCACTTGCGAAATGAAGCTTCTGTATTAGTCGGTGCCCAAAGAGGTTCCTTACTCCCAGAGCAGGATGAGAAAATGTCTTAGCACACTCTCTTTGTTGCCTTTCATCTAATAAATACCGCTTAGACACCGGTGCACAGTGTACCCTAATACCATCAAGCTGTAAAGGGGCGGAACCCATCTGTATTTCTGGGGTGACAGGGGGATCCCAACAGCTAACTGTATTGGAAGCCGAAGTAAGTCTAACTGGGAATGGGTGGCAAAAGCACCCCATTGTGACTGGCCCAGAGGCTCCATGCATCCTTGGCATAGACTACCTCAGGAGAGGGTATTTCAAGGACCCAAAAGGGTACCGGTGGGCTTTTGGTATAGCTGCCTTGGAGAC
>NW_008825234.1:390394-430778 GCF_000699105.1 Pygoscelis adeliae
ATGGGAAGTAGTGAATTAATTCCTTTGTTTTGCTTTGCTTGCGTGCGTGACTGTTGCTCTACCTATTAAACTGTTTTTATCTCAACCCATGAGTTTTCTCACTTTTACCCTTCCGATTCTCTCCCCCATCCCACTGCGGGGGGTGTGAGCGAGCGGCTGCGTGGTGCTCAGTTGCCAACTGGGGTTAAACCACGACAAAGTCTAAAATGTTACTAAAATATTATAAATACTTCACTATAGCTGTATTGCTACATTTATTTTAACATAAAGAAATACAGGTGGTGGAAGGGTGAAAGTCAGATAAACAGGGTAATGACAGTGGTTAGCAGATTAGGGTATTAAATGATCTGTGGAGGATCTCTTAAGTGAGAGATGGAGAAGAGATATATAACAAGATATTACTGAAATAGTCTTGTTAAAACCTTCTCCTGGCACCACATCCTGCTTTTGCTGATGTCCGGTGGTTTAATCAGTTCTGAAATGGTGTCAGGAGTGTGTTGGCTTCTCTTTGCTTTACTGAAACCACGCTCAGCTCTATACTTTAAAAAAAAAATTAAAAAGACAAGTGGAGTCTGTTCCTGTGTAAACATCTTTATTTCTCTGCTAATGAGTGTAACATGTTGGCTAGCAAAGTAAAGAGGGATGAAAGGTGGTGACAGGCATAAAATAGGAATGATTTGGAGAAAACATTATGGACAGCTAGAAAGGAGAAGGATGACTAAGGCTGAGCAGAGGTAGGGATTTTCCTGTTTTCTTCCCGCAGGCTGTGTGAGAGTATTTGGACTTGTATCCAAAGCAGGGTTCTGGCCTGATCTGTGCAGTGCGACAGGTTGAATGCTATAGTCTAATCCACGGCCTCTGCCTTGCTGCAGTGCCTGTGCTGAAAATCATATTCAACCACTGGAGATTTTATGTGTGGACCCAAGACACACTGAAGCACAATAGCTCCACGTTACATCTGAATTTACTACATATGCCTGTTTTACACATTAGATACTATGTCTTTGTTCTCTTTGTTACTCCTAAAACAATTTTTTTCTGGCTCCAGGTTTGCATTTCTTTAACTGACCATGGGTGAGTTGTTCATAGCCATGGACCCTCCAGTGCCAAGCCTGTGCCCCACCTCTTATCACCCCATGCCCATACTCCCCTGTACCACATCCTGTGTCTCCACTTCTGAAGGCCTGTGCAGTCATACCAGGCTTGTATTTTTTGCATTATGTCGTATGTCATATCCTGGGCAGCATAAAAAGAAGTATGGCCAGCAGGTCAAGGGGGGTGATTCTCTGTCTCTACTCTGCTCTCATGAGGTCCCACCTGGAGTACTGCATCCGGCTCTGGGGCCTATAGTACAAGAAAGACACGGACCTGTTAGAGCAAGCCCAGAGAAGGGCCACAAAAATAATCAGAGGGATTTCTATGATTCTATGAGACACCTTATTTTGGCCTTTCAATATATAAAGGGGGCTTATAAGAAAAATGGAGAGAAACTTTACCAAGGCCTATAGTGACAGGGTAAGGGGGCACAGTTTTAAACTGAAAGAGAGTAGATTTAGATTGGACATAAGGAGGAAATTTTTTATAATGAGGGTGGTGAGACACTGGAACAGGTTGCCCGGAGTGGTGGTAGATGCCCCATCCCTGGAAACATACAAGGTCAGGTTGGAACGTTTGGACGGGTCTTCAACTGACCTAGTTGAAGACGTCCCTGCTCATTGCAGGGGGGTTGGACTAGATGATCTTTGAATGTCCATTCCAACCCAAACCTTTCTATGATTCTATGATTCTATTATGTTAGTCATAAATATCTTATGCTACATAGAATAAATCTTTGTTACTGCTATACATTTAGAACTATGGTTGTACTATACACAGATAAACAAAAATAAAACACATTACATACGGACAACTGGCCAGCTAAAGAAATTGCTGTCACAGCTAAATCAAGTAAAACAAAGTTCACACAAAGCAGGCTGGATAAGCCTCAGTTCTGAGGCTCTGCAGACTCAATACAAAGCTTATATCCTGTTACTAGCAATGGTAGTACCACTGCCAGAGTTATAGCTCTGCAAGATAACTAGGAGCTCTTTGGCAGCTTGTCTTAGAAGTCATAACGGAAAACTAGGTTTGTGCAAAGTGACTCCTGAAATGTGCTGACAAGTTCCCACAAGGTCCGTGGCTGCTTGGGAGGACTGGCTCTTCTGTGGCTCTTTACTCTGGGGTGGCTTTTGAGTATTTTCACAGACATAGGTGCAAGGGATAAGAGGTTTGACTTTGTAAGTGGTTGATGAATTAAGGTTCAGGCTTGAGCATAGCTGAGATGCTCTCAGGCAGTTTCACCACCTCACTTCCCTACCTGAGGGGTCCCCTGTCAGCTATGATTCAGGTTCAAAACCAGCCATATATGCAAGGTCAACAGCTCAATTTAAATTCTCGCACAGTAGCAAAAACTGTGCTTTTCATGGCAGGAGTGTTTTCTCCACTTAATAACAGCAGCAATCAATTTATATCTAAAAGGCTGTTTGTGTTTCTAGCTCTTTCTGGTTTTACTTCCTTTTTTATTTCTCACAGGAATATCCTTTAGCTTCTATATGAAAGTAAAAAACCACACTATTTCCATTCCTTAAATACTCTCTCTAGTTTTATAATATAGTATTTTCGTATCTCTCTTCCCTAAACACTCATAATTGTCTCAGGAGCTGGTTGAGAAGACAGAGGTGTTATGCCAGGCTTTCCAGCAATTTTTCTGTCCTGTTCAGACAGCTGGCAAAGTAGCTTTTTTGTTCCTTTTATGCCACTGGAAATCCCACATCCACTGAGCAGTCGATTTTCTGCCTTTTCGGTACATTGAGATCTTGATAGTAAAGGATTTGCTTGTTGGAAATTACTGCAGTCTCAGAAAGTTTTGAATAATTCTGTGCTGTCTTTATAAAAAACATGCTGACCCAAACTATACATTTGTCAGCAATTTTCCCCCTCTTACACATGAAAAAAGATAGAAGTGGAATGTGAAGCTGCTGCTAAATAGTTTACCTGGAAGAGAATGGGTAACTTGGTGGTATTTGGGATATAGAGTCTGGGTGTTTCAGAACAGCTTGCTGCTGAGAGCTGAGGAGGTGGAAACCAGGGAAACAACAGCAGGATTATAGAACAGCTTCAGTCAAGTGAGTTTTTTATTTTACCACTGTGGTGTTGTTCAAGTATATTGAAAACTTGAGCAAATTTACTTCCAAAATTCAAAACAGGAGACAAAGGTCAATCTAAACACATATTTTATTTGAATGACTTGGAGTTTAAATAAGAGTAAACAGAAAATTCAGCAATAAAAGTACCAGGTTTCCAAGACAACAAGTAATGATCTTTTAGTTTTTAAACACTAAATCCAGCAGTTAAGTCCCACTCAATATTATTGAAATGTTGTAAAAATTAGGCACAGTCAATGATGTCTCCCACAGCATTCTCCTCGAGAAGCTGGCGGCTCACGGCTTAGACAGGTGTACTCTGCGCTGGGTCAAAAACTGGCTGGACGGCCGGGCCCAGAGAGTTGTGGTGAATGGAGTTCAATCCAGTTGGCGGCCGGTCACGAGCAGTGTTCCCCAGGGCTCAGTATTGGGGACGGTCTTGTTCAATATCTTTATCAATGATCTGGACGAAGGGATCGAGTGCACCCTCAGTAAGTTTGCAGACGACACCAAGTTGGGCAGGAGTGTTGATCTGCTCGAGGGTAGGAAGGCTCTGCAGAGGGACCTGGACAGGCTGGATCGATGGGCAGAGGCCAACTGTATGAGATTCAACAAGGCCAAGTGCCGGGTCCTGCACTTCAGCCACAACAACCCCATGCAGCGCTACAGGCTTGGGGAAGAGTGGCTGGAAAGCTGCCTGACGGAAAAGGACCTGGGGGTGTTGGTTGACAGCTGGCTGAACATGAGCCGGCAGTGTGCCCAGGTGGCCAAGAAGGCCAATGGCATCCTGGCCTGTATCAGAAATAGTGTGGCCAGCAGGAGTAGGGAAGTGATTGTGCCCCTGTACTCAGCCCTGGTGAGGCCGCACCTCGAATACTGTGTTCAGTTTTGGGCCCCTCACTCCAAGAAGGACGCTGAGGTGTTAGAGCGTGTCCAGAGAAGGGCAACGAGGCTGGTGAAGGGTCTGGAGAACAAGTCTTCTGAGGAGTGGCTGAGGGAACTGGGGTTGTTTAGCCTGGAGAAAAGGAGGCTGAGGGGAGACCTTATCGCTCTTTACAACTACCTGAAAGGAGGTTGTAGTGAGGTGGGTGTTGGTCTCTTCTCCCAAATAACAAGTGATAGGACAAGAGGAAATGGCCTCAAGTTGCGCCAGGGGACGTTTAGATTGGACGTGAGGAAAAAATTCTTTACTGAAAGAGTGGTTAAACATTGGAAGAGGCTGCCCAGGGAAGTGGTTGAGTCACCATCCCTGGAAGTATTTAAAAGACGTGTAGATGAGGCGCTTAGGGACATGGTTTAGTGGGCATGGTGGTGTTGGGTTGATGGTTGGACTCGATGATCTTATAGGTCTTTTCCAACCTTAATGATTCTATGATTCCATGTGAATCTAAATATCTAAACCATGCATGTTGAAGAATTAACCTACAGTGGTATTGGCGTACCCACACTTGTACCATCTTTTTTCCTTGTATCTCTCAAGCTGCTAGGTATTTTATATGATAGCCTGGATTCCCTAATTGTAGGAAATATGCATCACGATATTGTTGTCATATTCTTAATCTCTTCAGAATGTCTTTCCCCCTGTTACACAGACAATAAGCAGAACAAAGCAAGCAGTCATTCAGAGGGCATTATGGACATTTCAGTTGATTCTGTGTCTTAAGGGTTTGTATTGAAATTATCTGTGTAGTTCTTGGCTATTAGGTGCTACTTAATAAGTCAAAGAAGCATGTTTTAAGTCACATCACATATTCCCCAAAATTCTATTGCTTGTGAGTGACAGTGCAATGTCACAGTTAGTCTGAAGGTGAGATAGACGTATTTTGATTTAATATATCGAAGTGCCTTACTAATCAATTGAAGGGAAAATAGAGACTAAGACTATGACCAAGCTGGACATCATTTAGACAGGTCAACCTTACTGTAGTAATCTCTGGCCAGAAAACTGATGGGACTCTTGGCAAATGATGTATGTTTTTGCAATTGCACATGGGCATAACTAACATAACATTGTTTGTATATGACTAGACAATAGATTGGTTCATAAAGTAGAGTTTGCATTCTAAAAGTAAGCAATGAATCCTCCATCAAAGTCTCTGTTATCCTGGTTTCTTACACTGTGTCACTGTCAGAAATTATTTCAAGAAGCAATAGGTTTAAATGGCTCAAGTCAATATAAGCCTGTCAGAATTCTCAGACACTGCTTTTTGCTCAAAAAGGAGAGGAAAAGGGAAATTAGAAATTGAGACTGAAAAGTCTGTTACATGGAGATGCAGTATAATCATTGTATTCCTGAAACTTTTAAAAGTAATTTTTGACTAGCAGCTATGACATAGATTCCCAAAGTAGTGAACTAGGTAGCTTCTGATTTATTCTTGTCCTTGGGCGCTGATTTTGATCACTGAGTGCTGGTTTGAGACAAAAAGAAATGCATAAGACTGTATTTTTAATATGATCTTCTGATTTCAGGTGTGGAATAAGAACTCACTTTCTGTTTATGCATAGATAAAGTTCTTCAGATGTTAATGACATGCTCTGCAAAAAGTTAGCCATGCAATAGTGTAAGCAACCAATTCTAAAGCCCTGACAGTGTCTTCATACATCACTCTTAATGGTGGGTTTGTTCTGAGAGATAATTCTTTAGATAGGCACGTCTGTCCATATAAACCTATTTCACATACTGTGGGGTAGATATTCCTCTGCTAACATGACTAAATGCTGTCATGCAATGGATCATCACCTTTCAATGGAACATCACCTTTCAATGGAACATCACTTTTCAAGTCCATTTGGGCCTATCAATTTTATGCTAAGGTATTTCGATACTCTTCTTTTGGTCATGTGTCATAGGACCTCCTTCAGCTAATTTCTTTATGTGTTGGGTATAATGTTGGCTGCGTGTCATATTTTTCTGGACTTAGCAGGAGAAATGAAAAATTACATACTTTTTTTCTTTCTAGCTATTTGAATTGACAGAGACCAAGAGATTTTGTCTCTGTCTTTAACTTATTTCTGTACAAACTGCAGAAATTTGGTCAGAGGTACTTGGAAACAAAGAGTTTTGGTGCTGTTAAGATGAAAGGTCTGTTCATTTCCTTAGGCAGAGTTTTTGGCATTAAAGATGAATTCGTATTTTGACTCCATTCTCTACTTTGTCCACGGTACAGAGTATATATTGCATGAATATCAGTACACAGAAAAAAATATAGTTCAATTTTGTGCGCATACTGAAAGCTTATCCAAACACTTGTTTATAGATGTCAGTGGAAATAGAATAAAATAAGGCATTCTCCAGAAGTTTATAATTCTTCTTTGTCTCACTTTCAAATCATTATATGAACATCTGAGAGAGATTTTGGCACTTCTGCTTTGAAGCTGTAATGTTCTAACACTCTATAGGCAAATCCACACAGTGGAAGCTGATGAGATCCAGCTGTTTGGCACTTTGTGACCTGTAGACACCAGTCAGCCTTGAAGTTACCCAAAACCTTAGCATTTCATAGGTCCAAATGTCTGGTAGATTGTGGCAGACACATCTATCTTTTGCCAAAACTTCTTTTAATGCAGGTAGGGGGAAATGCTCAAAATTCACTTGAATTTCAGTGATATCTCCATAGGGTTTTGTCATGGGGGCAATGTGCATTAGCTACCTGCCTTTGGCATGACTGGCATGGAGGTGGGCACCTTAGCCATTTGGTAATGTCACCCTTCCCCTTCAAAGAATCCATAGTGAAATCTGTCCAATGTAAAGTGAGCAAGGATGTCTGTAGGGATGCTGTGTTTTAACCTCTAAGTGAGATGGGCTGGTAGAACATGAACAGGTTTATCGCAACATTTGGAAATGCACAGAGGTGTCAGTTCTTGGTCAGGTGCAGCCAATATAGGCCAGGAGGGTAAGGAAGTGAACTGGCAAACAGAAAGACCAAAGAGTGAAAGGCGCGAGTCAAACCAAACTGGAAAGCAGGCTGGGCATTGTGCTCAGGCAGAACCTGCCAGGAAAGGACAGGCAGCATCCAGATGCTCCAAAATGGGATGACATCCAATTGGATGATTCCTAAGTTCAATATACAGACCAGGCAGAAGCTTTTTTGGATGTTTTCAAAGAAATCTGCAGCCTTATGTAACACCTGAGACCTGCTACACTATAGAATCATAGAATCATAGAATCATTAAGGTTGGAAAAGACCTCTAAGATCATCGAGTCCAACCATTGACCCAACACCACCATGCCCACTAAACCATGTCCCTAAGCACCTCATCTACACGTCTTTTAAATACTTCCAGGGATGGTGACTCAACCACTTCCCTGGGCAGCCTGTTCCAATGTTTAACCACTCTTTCAGTAAAGAATTTTTTCCTCACGTCCAATCTAAACCTCCCCTGGCACAACTTGAGGCCAGTGTTTATATACTATATACTGTCTGTATGATATGCTCAGGAATAGTCTTGATCCAGACATGCTTCTCCGGGTTTCAGAGTTGTTTGGGAAGCGGTTCTCTGGCTGTTCTGGCTTCTCGACCATTTCACCAGCTTCTTACAGCAGCCAGTTTAACACTGTCACAGAGATCAAACATCATCCACTGTCACAAGGCTTTTGGCATTGTTGATCATTCAATGTATAAGTAAAATTCACACTGCACCCCAGCCCCAGGAACCTATGTTTATGTCAGTGAATGCATATGCCCCTTAAACATAATGGCTGAGTGCAGTGCAAACAGGTCTTTTTAGGTCTTGCCATTCCTGGTTTGTGATTCATCATACTCCCCCTTCAGCAGGCTGGGCTGCTTTTTTGCTTGTCAAAAACTCTGCATGCGTTGTGTAGGACCTGAAGTACATTCCTTAGTTAGATTAAACTGTCCTATGCCTTTTCTGCCTCCTTCTTTCCCACCATTGGTAAGTATCTAAAGTACCGATGCTGCATTTAGCATCCCTGGAACAGGTTAAAGTTGATTTGATTTTGTATGTTTTGTGTCCTGTCAAGATAGCACATGAATATGTAAGAACATTTTCTCCCTCCTGACTTGGTGGTCCAGGTCTAACCAGCACCTGTTTGTTGGCCCAGATTTGTGCTACGTAACTGCTCTTGAAAAAGGAGTGAGGAAGATAATGGAAAAAATCTGAATCATGCTCTGAAAGTGCCAGTCTTTCTCTACTAACTATAGAGGGAGCTGAGGACCAACAGTCTCTAATTTAGGTGTTTTAGTTAAGTACCATTATTAGGTGGGAAGGATTCAAGCTCTGGAATCCACTGAAAAAAAAAAAAGTGTGAATGTGGCCATGAGGGAAGGAAAGGAGGAGACTGTGTATGTGTTTGCTTGAATGTCAGGTGTGATCTGACATTCCATGAATTTCCCACAGCCTTAGATAGAAAAAAATGGGGGAAATTGCTGAAGTTACGCACTAAGGAAATGTCCCTCATTGTGTTATTTTGCAGCCTATCTGTCCATTTTTGAGTCTGCAACATCCACAAATCCTGCAGGCTTTAAGCTCCTCAATGTTACAGAAGTAAGGAAAAAATTCTTTTCCATTATCAAAGAATATATGTAATAGGGGATTTATGAAAATGAACAGTAAAAATGAAACAGAATCATAGAAACTGTCAATTCATCACTCAAATGATGATCCAGAGAAAAGAAACCTTTAACACCACCATCAACCAGTATTGTCCCAATTGGATCAAAAGTAAATTCATGGCAGAATGAAAGTAGGTAAAGGTAGCTGAAATCTCTCATTTCTACTTACACAACATTTACAGCTGCTGTTAAAATAAGATTTTTACTGTGCCAAGGAGAGAGACTTTCAGCAAAGCAAAACTCATTTTGTGTATGACCTTTAAAAGTCATCAGTTTCAGATGACCTCCTCACATACAATGTAGTACCCCTTTTCAGGTAGTAATGAACTGTCTGCTCTAATACTTTCAGGTAAAGAGCAGTTAAAGTTATAAATGTGGAGAAAATAAGCTTCCAGGCTTATCTTATTGGCTTCATCTTTTAAACGCCATCAGACCTGCACAACAAACTAACTTAATACAGCCCCAGAATAAAGTTATCAAGGCACCAGAAGCAGAATGCCTTGCATTTTTCATTTAAGTAAAATGTATGGCAAAACTTAACTTGTAAATATGTCAGAGTGATAAATTATTTTTATACTTGCCACTGACTAGGGAATAGATTTTAAATTTTAAAAGTGCTGTGCTACAGCTGGTTACTTCCTGTCAATATTAATATTAGAAAACAGTAAACTAATCTAGTATTTGCATGACCGGGGAGGCATACTTGGTATAAAATAAAGTATAGCATCATTTCAATTAAAGAAAGCATCAGTTTTTAAACTCTTCTTGAAAATGCAGAAGGTACTTTGATATGTATCACTTTGACGAAAACATTGCTAATGCTGTATGACTTGCTTTCAAGATAAAATCTGCTCACTAGTGTAGACAAACCATTTCTGCAAATGCAGAATATTAAAATGAAAAGAGTCAGCCAATAATAGTACTGTGAGGGGAAAAAATGATTTTTTAAAAATAAGAAGGTTTGGAACAAGGGCTTAAATTATTTACTGTGTTCCTGAGGGTTTAGAGAAATATATGTTTACATTTTTCCAGACTCTATGTGTTTGAGGATAAACTGAAGTTGAATTGTTTCAGTTCATTATAATCATTTTGGGGAGCACTGAGAATAGCCTATAGAACGGCACACAAGATTGCAAACAATTGTTATAAACTGCTGTTAGTCTGATTCCCATAAAAATAAGAAATCTCAGGGCAGATTTGGTTAAAGTTTTATCAAAAGTAGTTTTTAAAATCCTTACTACATCATTTCTATAACCAATTATTTCATTTGCTTCATGCTGTTTTACAAAGATATTAATTTTAATCTTATGTGGGTTTTTTGTCTAAAGAAGTAACTTAAAATATTACTTGCACATTGTCCTGGTTTCAGCAGGGATAGAGTTAATTTCCTTCCTAGTAGCTGGTACAGTGCTGTGTTTTGGATTTAGGATGGGAACAAAATTGATAAGGCACCGATGTTTTAGTTGTTGCTAGGTAGTGCTTACACTGGCCAAGGACTTTCTAGTTTTCCATGCTCTACCGACTGAGAAGGCTGGAGGTGCACAAGAAGCTGGGAGGGGGCACAGCCAAACTGGCCAAAGGGACATTCCATACCATGTGACGTCATGCTCAGTACATAAACTGGGGGAAGCTGGCGGGGGGGGGCCGCTGCTCGGGGACTGGCTGGGCATCGGTCGGCGGGTGGTGAGCAATTGTACTGTGCATCACTTGCTTTGTGTATTATTACTATTATCATATTATTATCATTATCATTTTATTTCAATTATTAAACTGTTTTTATCTCAACCCACAAGTTTTCTCACGTGCTTTTCCAATTCTCTCCCCCATCCCATCGGGAGGGGGGGAGTGAGCGAGCGGCTGCGTGGTGCTTAGTTGCCAACCGACATTAAACCACGACACACATTAAACTTATAATGTGGTTAGCTTTGTACATTAACATTTTCTGTTTAGTTAATTCATGATTTCTCATATCTGTAAACCCAAAATGATAAATCAGTTAATGAAACTTTTTAACATCTGTGTGTGTCCCAATACTTATCCTTCAAGTCTAAAAGAGTTTTGCTAATTATTTCACAAAGAACAGTGAAGAAACTTGGTGAAAGTGGAAGTTTTTATAAGAAATCAACTGTTCATATTCAATAATTGGAGAGGAAAAATGGATGAGTGATACCTGATAATTGTTTAATAAATCAAACCTGCTGATCCTTGGAAACTAAGTTACTAATATTTGATGTTGTCAGTCTCCAGTGCCTATGTTTAATGAAGTTGGGATGCCTAGAAGAACCGCTTCATTTCCTGTAAAACCACAATTCTTTAAATGATCAATGGCTAGCCTGTACCTGCGGCAGGAGCCCCCTGTGAAAAAAAGCACAACAGTATGTGGATACAGAAAGTACTGAAAAGTTGGTTTGGACCATTATTCTTAACTACCATATTTCCTGAATATTTGTCTTTCCAACAGGAAGAATATTATAGGTTTTTTTTCTTTCTTTCCCTCTCACTTCCCCAAAATGTCCTATCATAGGATTTAAAAAAAAAAAAAACAACAGTGTGTGTAACAGAATCACAGAATGGTTGAGGTTGGAAGGGACCTCTGGAGATCATCTGGTCCAACCCCCCTGCTCAAGCAGGGTCACCCAGAGCTGATTGCCCAGGAGCATGTCCAGATGGCTTTTGAATGTCTCCAATGTAAATCCAGTCCCCTGCTACAGTTAGTAACCACAGATTATAATCCTTTTTGTAAATGTCACCTTTCTGAGTCTGAAGTTTATTTGCACTCAGACTTGACTGCCTCCGGTAGAGCCCTGTCCTGTCTCCCACCTTCCATGCTGTTAAATCTTTTCTCTTATTTCCATCCTAAAACTATACACTGTTAATTCATACCCATTTATTCTGGTGCCTTGATCTTTGTTCCAAATAGCTATTCTCCTTTCCTGATATATATTCCTGGATGTATTTATAGAGAGCAATCAGGGCTTCTGGAATTAGTACTTTTAAAATAGATATCACACTAATTGCCTTCTTATTTCATGCAAATCTTATGAGCTGGAGGCCCCTCTCTAGCCTGGACTACTGAGTGAGATTTTCTATCTTCATTTCGGAGCTCTCTCTGTTTTTCTGATCCTATACCCTGTAGAAGCAGATTCTCAAGGGGATATAGGCAGAGAAGATGAAAGTAGGAGTATTCTGAGCTGCCAGTGCTGGCAAGGGTTGGGCAGTTACCTACCTATTACACCCATAATCCTATGGTTTTATGTTCAGTCTTTTCTTTGCCTTTATTTTTCATTGGTATTTGAGGAAATACTTTGTTTATGCAAGTGCTGAGCTAATCTAACTCTGAACACCTGCATTAAAACTGATTCATTTCTTAAAAGGGAAGCAAGAATATCATCTTTGTCTGCTACAATTACAGTTCCCAAAAGACATTAGATAAACAGAATCAGACAAAGAACATCAAACTGAATTCCTATCTGTTTATTAGAATTCCAGTGTCAATTAAATTTCATTGACTTACAAAGCACCCTTTCTTAGTTCTTTTCAAAGGCCATGATATACTTTTACCTGCTCCAAAAAAGGAGGGGGCAGTTGTATTAGCAGGTGTAAGTATTAGATGTTCCCACCGTTGATACTTCACATCAGTGTTACAACTGGATAACTGCAATCCAGGGGCACTCTCTTTTGCTAGCAAAGAGCAGAACTACACGTCAGACTTACAGGGAACAGAAGGGAAGAATGAGGTCTGAGCCAGCCTGCCTCTACCACCTTGCTAACCATTTTGCAAATGTGATTAAAGGTCCCTCACTGCAGCTGAGAAGAGTTTAGAAGGGGCTCAGATGGTCAATGTCCCCTCTCCCCATGTCTTCCCTGTGAAGCAAATAGGTCATAAGTGTAACTGCCTTCTGTTGTCTGGATTCCTCAGCTGCATAAGAAAAGCTCATCTGTCTCAATTTGGGAGTGAAACGCAGGATAGTCTCAGGGCATCACTGCTGATAAGCAGGAAAAACTCAAGAGGGTGTTGGAAATCACCTTTTCCTGGAGCTCTAGGTTCAATTTACCCTCCTAGTTCATCAGGAGGATGTCTGAATAATTTCAACCCTCCAAAAAGGGGAAAGGAAGGAAACCACAGAAACATCTAGTTGCAAAGGTCCTTGCCCAACACAATATAGGAACAGCTTAGGTAATGATGCCTGGTATCAAAAGGAAGGAGCTTAAATTAACAAGACTGCTGTCATTGTATGGTTCACAGAATTACATTAGATTAAATAACTGTAACCAAATTGGCCAGTTATTTCTTCTCTTTGTGAAATCACTGTTGCCTGCACCCAACAGGATTTGCGTCCATATCCTTTGTCAAATCTCTGCTCATTGTCTCTTGTTGTGTGTTTCTTCTAAACCAAAGGTCAGCTAGGCATCTTCATACTTAATGTTTCAAAGGATCAGAAGTGTGAAGAAAATTCTGAACTATCTAGTGAAGGGAAAGACGGGTCTATGACAGTTCAATAAAGTCAGTTAAGACTTTGAAAGTAAACAGCTTGCATTAATGCTTAGCATCACTGAACTGCTGACTCCTGGGCACCAAAGGATTAATCAGCTTTTATTCTCACAGGAGAAACACTGATTAAGGTTTGTGGGTTTTTTTTCATAAGAGGCATTTGTGATTTACTGCCAACACTAGCAAAATTGCACAAATAGACAAATTGCACTAGGGTGATATCTGTAGCCTGTTAAGGGAGAGGCTGCTTGCAACATGCATTTTTATAACATGCTATAAAAGAGATGCCATTTGCACTTGCTGACACTGAACTCCTTTATCACAGCCAACCAGATATTGCAAAGCAAGTAGCAGTGTGTGCTTTTGTGTATTATACATAATTTATATATACTTCCTCAGGTTTTATCTAATCCAGGAATTTAAATTGATAAAATGTGTGATTGGAACCACCCATACACACAGATTGCAAACATTCAGTGCTTTCTTTTCCTCTTTCTTTCTAGTCCCATTGGTTCATTAGATGTGTTTTCTATGTAAGATTTAGAAATGCTGGCTTTTGTGAAAAATGTGGTAGTAAATATTATTGTCACAACTTTTCTCTTTCACGTGTACTCAGGGTTTTCAGTGAAGAAGCTGTCACTTTAGGAGAGATAGTATGAAAGGAGTCTTTTTCTAAATTGTATGCATTTTGTCATGTTTTTCTGTTTGCTTCCTGCACTGATTCTGTAATGGAGACAGTTAGATGTTACATTTATTTTATGCTTCTCTTGGCAGTTCCTTATCATTTGTGGTTTTGATTTATTGTGTTGTTCTTATGTAATTCAGTAAGGAATAGCTGCTGTAAATAGTTTCAGGTGGCTGATTGACTATGAGCAAGGGCATTTAATGTTCAAAATGTTTCTCTTTGTGATGATTTGAATAGCCATTTAAGCTTTACAAATTATGACCTGTGATTTGAATCACATAGGCTGGTGAATAATGTAGTATTGAGTATATAGATTTCCTATGAGGTTCCTCTGTTCTACGAGTGTAATTAATATAATTTCTGTTTGGATAATGACATTTTATGTTGTTTAGCAGTCATTACTGTACTTTCTGCTAATGCTAATGGATTTTTTTTCATGGATATGCAAGTAAGCATTAGTTTACAGACTGGGTCAAACCAACAAAGGCATATGCCTCCCTACATGGAATGGTCAGATATGTTTTCCTCCCTAGAAATCACCTATCTGTGAAAATAATTTAGTAAGTGCAAGATTTTTTTAATTAATAAAAAGAAAATAACTAACGTGTGTGAGGAAAGGTCATCTGACAGTGAATACAGAGCCAGGACTTATAGTTGCTGCGCCAGAAAACTGTGGAATGAAAGGTCACTAGAAAGGTCAATTCCAGGCTTATGCAAAGAAAAATGAAGGAAAGGAAACAAAATATTTTTTAAAAAATCTCCAATATTTCATGGAAGCAACGTAAAGAGATCTACATTGATCTATTCTTTGTGGATTTCTTCCAGTTGAGGTCTTCATTCCCACACCAGTTTGAGTAGTTTGAGCTTTCTGGTATCTCATTGCTGCACAGTAATAAATTAAAACCTTTTGCTGTCCAAAGGGAGATGGAGTTGCCTATGATTCTGTGCTTTCTGTCTCCTGGTGTGTTCCATGTGATAATTGCTCAGCCTGCACAGCTGAGCATGTCTTTTGACAGTATTCCCATTTCCAGTTAAAGTAGGGGATCTTTGTGGATGAAAAGCTGGGCATGAGCTGACAATATGTGCTTGCAGCCCAGAAGGCCAACACCATATCCTGGGCCATATCAAAAGAAGTGTGGCCAGCAGGTCGAGGGAAGTGATACTGCCCCTCTATACCACTCTTGTGAGGACCCACCTGGAGTACTGCATCCAGCTCTGGAGTCCTCAGTACAGGAAAGACATGGACCTGTTGGAGCAGGTCCAGAAGAGGGCCACGAAAATGATCAGAGGGGTGGAACACCTCTCCTGTGAAGAAAGGCTGAGAGAGTTGGGGTTGTTCATCCTGGAGAAGAGAAGGCTCCGGGGAGACCTTACTGTAGCCTTTCAATACTTAAAGAGGGCTTATAAGAAAGATGGGGACAGACTTTTTAATAGGGCCTGTTGCAATAGGACAAGGGGTAATGGTTTTAAACTGAAAGAGGGTAGATTTAGATTGGACATAAAGAAAAAAAATTTTACAGTGAGGATGGTGAAGCACTGGAACAGGTTGCCCAGAGAGGTGGTGGATGCCCCATCCCTGGAAATATTCAAGGTCAGGTTAGAGGGGGCTCTGAGCAACCTGATTTAGTTGAAGATGTCCCTGCTCATTGCAGGCAGGGTTGGACTATATGACCTTTAAATGTCCCTTCCAACCCAAACTATTCTATGATTTTATGATCTTCTACCTGTTACTGGAATAGTAGCAGTCTTACTCAGTGCAGGTGTCGTCTGTTCAGTGCTCCAGTTCTTCTGCTTTAATGCCTCTTTATTTCAGCACACCAAAATCTCTTCTGAGAGACCCTGTTCTCATTAAGGTACTGAACTGGGAGACACCTGAGGCTGTATGGTCATTCTGATCTGTTATTCAGTTTATCTTATGTGGTTGTTGTCTTCCTCATAGGGTCTGTCAGATACTACCTACTAGAGCAAAAAAGTGAGGGATGAATGCTGACAGAGGATGAAATGCATTTAAACACTGTGGATTGGCTGGTTGTAACCTTAGGGATGGAGGGTGGTGACTGCTGTAAATAGGGAAATTCAAAGATACCAGAATCTGTGTTTCATGACTGATCCTTAAGTGTGGTTTGAGGACTTTGCTAGCATAGGAAGAATGAGATTTACTGGTGAGAGACAAAGCTGCCTGGCTTCACCAGAGAAGAGCAGGTATTGCTGAAGATTTCAAAAGGGAATTGGTTTGGTGTTCACAGGGAACCAGATTGCAAGGTTGGTTGTTGTTTTTGTTTGGTTGGTTGGGGTTTTTTTAATAATTTTTAGAGACTTTGTCATGCACCAGGCATATGAAGATCAGAAAGATGTTGTTCAGCCTTTTCTTCTGAGAGTAGGTGGGAAGTAGGGTAGGTGGATAGGCAGAGAGAGGAGAGGAGCAAATGTGTGTGCTCTGTGATAGCTACATTTTAAAGGTAGTGGTATGTACCATAAAGTAACATTTCCCCATCTCCTTTTTCACTTATGCACTCACTATTTACTTTTGTTCATCTTCAATCACATCTAGTCAGGCGAGAATCATTGGTTTACTGTCATCAAGACTTCATAGTTTTTGCCTTGTGATCAAATCAAGTCTTTCAGGAGATTTTCTCCCTTGTCCTCCCCTCCCCTTTCCCCCAGAGTTTGATTGACAGCTACCTTCCCAGGCACACTCTTCAGGGTGAGTGGCACATCAGAATCCATAAATTTACGTGAAAATGTTGATCTTTTCTGCACTGTACGTCATCTCTCTTGATACAACTGTACTGTCAGTAGTAAACCCAAAGTAATCTCTGACAACCCACAATTTACCATGAGGGATGGCAAGGAATTTTGATCTCTCATATTTTGTTTGCATCTGGATTTTGATAGGATAATTGTCTGATAAATGTGGAACATTTGTCTTTGAACCAGTGCTGGGTTACAGTGCCTTAGACTGGGTTTACACTGATGGTGTGGACCCTGTTTGTACTGAATGGTCGCGACAAGAGTCAGTGACCAAATATTTATACAAGGGTGGCCTCACTGCTGTCCTGGAAATACTGTCATAGCCCATTTTAAGACACGATTCCACTTGTATCAGATGGAAATGAGGATCTGGGAGAGGGAACAGGACAAAACTGGTGTAAGTCCTTCTGTGCCGGGACTTAGGGTTATCTGTCATGCAGGTTGTTCTCTAATAAACCAGTCAAATGTCATAGGTAAAGGAGTGCAGAGCTGTCGGCCTCCTTCTGCCTGGAAACAGACTTTATTCTTAGTTGATATCCATGCTGATGTGGGCTTCTGGAAAGGTTTGAAAGAGAAGAAAAGAGCCAGAGGGTAGGCACGAGTGTTCTCATGAGGAAATTCTGGCTCTTGATTAGGCTGTGATTATCTGCTCCATTTGAGAGAGGAGAATTTGGTTCTACAGCAAATAGATAGTGAAAAGGACAGAGTTACTTACCAGGAAGAATGATGCACTGCCCTGCAGGTAGGTTCCCTAACTCTTTAAAGAACCTTTTTTTAAACTGTAATTTTGCCCCTCACATACTGGCAGCAGGGTGCTAGGCACGATTTATCTGGTGCTGTACGAGACAGTAAATTTCCATTCAAGCATGCACTGCTCTGGTACAAGCACAATGGTAGTCCTTTGGATATAAAGTGCAGAGAACTTTTTTTTTATTAGGACTCTAACAAGCTCTTTGGAAGCTGCTGTCAGGCATTGTTTATTGGTGTTTGAGGAGGAGCAGAAACTCTAAGCTGCAAGGAGGTCTAGGTGTCTTCTAGTCTGGAATCAAAGTAGGATGTGGAGAATGTGTCCTTGTCTTCTCATGGCTCATTCATTCCAGCAGTTTACCAGGGACATCCTCTATATCAAAGAGCAGTCTAATAGAACAATTTCAAGCTGTAAGATGGGGGCATAGGTTGAATATGCCAGCCAACTTGCTGTGTGAGGCCTTTGAAGTTCATGCATTAGCTGGTGTCTGATCTTTCAAGGATGGTGAATAAAGTCTTGAATCAGACACTTACTTGAATTTACTGTGGTTACTGACTGGTAAAATTGATGTGGAGAGAGGCATCACAACTGCATGGAGAGATAGCTGAATAGCCCCAGTCAAGTGTTGCTGGATAGCCTCAGTTAAGTGTTGCTGGGATCAAAGTTCTGGGAAGGAAATGGTAGGAGTACCTGAGAACATGTCCACTCTGTGAGGTCTGTGCCTGTAAAGATGAAAAGAGAAAGGAGAAAGGGATTCAACAGATTTGGTCATGAAAGACATCAGACCACATTTCTAAGCAGCTCTCTGCTAATTACAATGACAACTTGAATGTTCATGATGAATGCTGTGGATCACATTTCAGGAATGATTCACCATCCCAGTTTGGGGCTATGAAGCTTGATTAGTGTTACTATGTCATTAACCTCTTATTCCCACTAGTGAACATTTCCACTGAAGTCCTTGAGGCAACTTTTGTAAGACCAGACTAGACACCATCCTTGGTTTCCACAGACTTATCTGGACATGTATTTCCATGTTCAAACCCCAGTAAAATTCTTGGGCTGTAAGACCTATTGTGGGGATTTTTTTGTTTGTTCCTTAAAACAACCCCAAACATTTCACCATAGAGTAATCCATCAAAACCTTGATTTAATTTAATTTTTGGTATTTTTATATTTCTTTTTATTTGTCCTTTTAACATAGTGCTATCAAAACTGTTGTTGATAACTTGCAGGACATACCCATGGAGACCAAAGTAATTTTAACAATAAATTCAGTGGGTCCAGGATCAACTCTTTAGTGAATAAATAATTTTACTTTCAAACAAAGTCTTTCAACACTCTGAAAATATTCTAGTGTCAAAGACTCATATTCCTCTCTTCCATTAATATTCATTAACAACTGAAAGAAATATGTATTAAGTTCCACTGGGGTTTGGCTTCTACTTTTGTGTTCTCACTGAAGTTTCTTTTACTGTATTCTGAGAAGTATTTGGTAATCTTTATGCTCTTTAGTTGTGTGCAAGCTTTTACACTTCTTCCTCCACAGAAATCATTGTCTGGTTCTGAATGTATTTTTGTTGTTTTCTGTCATACGGTGGACCTCCTTTGTAGCTTGTTGAGACTGAGTGAATCTTCTGTTCATCTTGAATGAAAGCTGGTACAGAAAATTGGACACTTTCACCAGGGTAATTGCATCCATTTGCAGTTCAACTTCCAGTGATTTTGTTGCAGTGAGAGAAATGAGATATGGTGACAGTGTTAGGCTTTTTGATGCAAAGCTGCCTGAGACTCCAGTATGATGCATTCAATTAATTTCCTTTCTATGGCAAAGAGAAGACCTGCAGTAAAGATATTTGTTTTCCCAGCTACTATCATCTAGACTCACTGTCTTTTTCTTCCATCTACTTCTGTATTAAAATTTTGCCTGCAATTATGGTGTACTTATATTTGCTTTGAATAGCTTTGTAAATAATTCTCCTGTATTGGAATATTATTATATGCTAAGAAATATATTGAAATGTGATCTTAACAACTATCAAGAATATACTTAGTAAATGTGGTGCTCAAGATAATTTATAGATTGTTGTAAAGTGATTTAATTACAGGGTAAATTTCTGATTTTCTAGGATTATTCATTTTATTGAATTGATCTTCAAAAGTATTACTTCCAATGTATCTTGACTGATCTTAGTTTCTCAGATGTTTTATTGACAAACAGATGAATGCATAAATAATGAAGAAACCCCATTTTCATACTCTATACTGATGGAGTGCAAAAAGGGACGCTACCGTATTTCTGTGAAGATTTCAAGAAAAAAGGTATTTATGGTATAGATTTAGACCATCAGAAATAGACATGCTTTTCAAGTTACTCTGATAGTGGCATATCATGTTTTGTAGGTGGAAAATTAGTTATTGAAAAACTCAAATCTTCAAATATAAAGCAGTGATGAAATCTTAAGTAAAGATCACATTTTTCAGCAATATTTGCTAAGTCAATCACTGAGATTACACAAGTTTTCAAGCAGATGGATAACCTGAAATTTCATCAGCAAATAAAAATGTACCATTTTTGACATAGAGCTCCAGCCCAGGCTTTGAGTGGTGTCTTTTAAACGATTGTTTTTGGGAAGTCATATGAAAGACTTAATGAAGATCTCAGTAGCAGTGGTACTCTCAAATTCTAAAACATCAGAAGTAGACTAATATCTACCCACTCACAGAAAGGTATTTATTGTAGCAATTAAGAGAAATTTACATCAAGCAGTTTGAAAGTCAAGCAAGATACTGAAATTAATACAGTATAGGCCTTTTAGTATTGATAAAGCAGACTGTCCAGTGACAAATGGCTCTTTAATCCACAAGCTGTTCAGAACTAGCGATAATGGCATAAAAAGCAATTGCAAGCCCTCACTACCAAACCTCACTCTTAGTCTCCTTCTGGCCCTATCAGTCTTGCACTGTGAACTACGTGGTGACACAAATCTGCTGGAGGATAATGCGAGCTCTCAGCTTGTTGACTGCCTTACTTTCCTGGGAGATGAGAGATGCGGTCTTATTCTTCCTCAAGCTGCAGAGAAGGCTCCTCTGTGTTTTAAAAGTAAAAGCATGAAGCAGCTGTATTACACAAAAGAAAGATCCAAAGGCAGCCAAGTGCAGGAACATGTCCAGGCTGTGAAACCCTAACACAGAAATAAGACCAGTCTAAGGGAGAGGGGGATTTCAGACATGCCTCTCTTTGGAAGTGTCTAGGTATTAGGGCAATTGCTGAGGTTTGCCTGATTTTTCACTCACCGAATAAAGAGCCAAAATGCCTAAGAATGGGGTTTAAGGTTTTAATTCCCAGTCAGATGCTTAAAAGTTAGCTATGGCAGCACAGAAATTCCTTGTGACTTGAGGCCTGAGACCTTTCTCACACAGTTCGCAAAATTCCTAAGAGCTGCGTATTCCTACAGGTTTCTGTGAAAAATGAGAATATTCAGTGCATGATGAATTTTGTGACTTTAGAACACCGAATGCTGCAGAAGAAAATGCAGATGATAATATATTTGATGCCTTTATAAATGTTACATCCTGAAAAACTTTGTTCATCTGTGATAATTCTATAGATAGTTAAGCACCATGGTATTATTTTGTTGAGGGAAAAAAAAACCCAAGATAAAACTCTTACCATTTCAGAATATGAAATATGCCATGAATAGTAAAGAAAAAATGTTTTTGCAGTGATTAGGATAGGCCTGATGGTGGAGGTCTAAAAGGGATATGAAACTCTCTTGCCCTCCCAAAGGAGGGGTTTGGAGCCAGGTACAAGCTCTGTTGTTGACATATGGTGGAGAGAATGAGGGGTAAATGAAGAGGTTCTGGTGGGCAATCATGAAACATTTATTTTATAGATGTCAGGGATCTGTTGAGATTTGGGGGTTGTTTTTTGGTAGACGTTTCTGTTTAAAAAGGGAAGTGTGCTAAATAAGTGGTGAAAAGTTGACAATTATACAATTTACCATCACAAATGAAAGACTGGGCACGATATCTATGTTTGAATGTTCTCGAAGTTAGTGGACACCCTTGTCTTAGCAGCTTGCAACTCTGGCATGCTAAAACCGTAGCCCTAAGAAAGGAAGAAAGTATTGTCAGGGCCCTGAGGGCACCAATAGGCCTTCCTGGCCCTGCCCAACCTCCTTTGGGGCCTCCCCCACCCCTGCCCAAGGGCCCAGGAGACCCATTTTGTCTCAGCCCAGGGCCCCCAGTCCTGGCTGTTGCTGGTCACTCCAGTGCCTAGCCCTGTTTCCTCACCTCATGGATGGATTTCCTGGATTGATCTTGGACCTGATTAGTTACTTTGCATCCATCTGATGTGGCAGTCTTAAATCTGGGATGCAAACATGAATTATGTGAAATAATCAGAGAATCAAGAGTGTGTTTAAGGATCTCCAGGAGGCAGGAGGACTGCACGTTGTCCTTAATGTGTGTCCTAACTGAAGAGCTGAAAGCACAGGAGCGGTGGGCTGTAGCTCTGGCCATGAGCGCAAGGAGGAGTGGAGCAGCTGGTGAGGCCAGGAGCATCGGGGAGGAGTGGCTGTCAGAGCCAAAAGGGTGTGGGGAGGAGGCGGCAATTTCAGACAGGCTTTTCCACCTGGCTGAAAAGGTGTCAGAACCCCACAGCTTACAAATCCCAACCTGGGTACATGGTGTTACTGCAGGAGAACAACCTGTGGGCCTTGCAATAACCTTGCTGGAAAGCTAGAGTAGGGGATCACAAAGCTATTATAGGCAGACATCAGAAGTAGACGTTGTCTATTAATCTGCTTATGTTTCTTTCCTTTCTTTAGTATGATAAGATATGTCACGCCAGATGATTCATGCCTGTGAGTGGGGAATAGCAGCTTATCAAACAATCTGAAGCTTAGGTCAATATTCTTAAGCTTCTGAGTAGAAGTTTGAGACCCTTTTTTACTGACTTGTAAACTTGAGTAAAGTTGGTTTTGCTGTCTGTAAACAAAGAATAGCATACCTCGTGGTATGATGGTTACTACTCTGCAGTGTTGTTTTATTTTTATTATTATTTTTACTATTATTAATTATTATTATTACTAATTCCAAAATGGAGAGCTGAGAATTTCTCCACGCTCTTATGTGAATGATACTTGAAGGTAGTAGTCTAGAAGCCATGGGTTATCACAAAATGAAGGAATTCAGATCTGTCACTCATTTGGAGCAAATGGCCCAGAAGTGAATGACTTATGTCAATATTTTGACACTGTCAACACTGATGAATATTTTTGTGTTAACAGCAAAATATTTCCCTTATTGACTAATGGTGATTGGTTTCATCACCATGTTAAGTAGATGATTTTCACAAGTCTTAAAAGGAGCATGCTTTAGTTGTGCTACAATGTGGACTGAAACATTGCCAAGAAAAAGAGTAAGAATACATAAACTTAACCTATAAACTTTCTTGTGTTTGTATCCTCAGTGCTGGAGATAAAATTGCTTTTTCAGTTTCCATCATGCTATCATGCTTAGCCATTATAAGGCTTTTGCACTCTGAGGGATAAATCAAATCCCAATAAATACCCACAACATACTGTCATTGCCCTCTTTGTGCTCTCCTTCTTTCTCCTTGCTAAGAAGTTTGATAGTGGATATAAAACAGATCCTTCCTTCCTGCAGCAGCAGACATCAACCTAGATAACTTCACAGAATGAAGCTGTTTCCCTTTCACTCAAAAATACCAGTGACAGCAAATCTCACAGGGCTTTCTGTAAAATGACATCTGTGTCTAAGAGGTGACAGTACTATTTGATTTTTATAAGATTTCAGCAGAAAATGAACAGTTATTTATTTGTTAAGCAAACATTGAAAAAAAAAATTAAACCAACTGGTATAGAGTTTTTAAAGCCTTTTAAAATTTAAAGCCTCATGGCTACAACATGGCTACAACAAAACACCAGTTATGTGGCTTGTGCATTTAATATTTTTCACAATGTATAAACTTTTCTTAATTTGTCTTCAGATTACTGCATCAAGGAAAGAATACAGTAATTAAAGTAGGCAAAAGAAATCTTAATCAAAGAGTGCTAAGGAAGAGAAGTGAGTGAAATGAAGTAGTTTCCTGCTTTATTATGTGGTGCCATTATCACAGGAAACTAAGAAGGAAGTGAAGAAAACTTAATCAGGAAGGAAGCAACACCAAGTTATTCTGGCTATGCAGGGGAGTATACATGGATCTCAGTTTTTTCTCCTGGGGAAGACAGCAGTCATCTTAAATAAAGAAATTTGTAGGTTAAAGCAGTGCCAGTGCAGGTCAAAAAAAGTAGGACATGGAATTATTGAAGCTATTCAGCTGGCATTATGGGGAGCTTGTCAATGTGATTTACAGGAAATGTCAACATTAACAAGGAACTTCCCTCTGTAGAAGACACCTGTACTGTAGTATGAGAACATACAAAATAATTCTGTGCGTGTGTAAATGTAGCGTGAATGAAGCACAGAGCTTGGCATGCTGTTCATATGGATGTAGTGCTGCATTGAAGAGAGCTATGGGAACCCTAATAAATATTCAGTTCTTCCATACATTGCTTTAGGAGATCCAGGTTTAAAAGGATGTGCTTCCATGGAAGATACGTGGTTTGTTTTGAGATTGGTATTGAAGAGGCTCTTTAGGCACTGCTTATAGCTAGGAAACCTCTTCTGTGTGTGCCGTTACCTGGCAGTGAGGAGCTCACATGAACCTCAGCGATGCTTGTGGTACAGTGGGGATCAACACCACTCCTTCCTGGTTTTGTTTTGTTCTGTTTTAGTTTGTATTTTGTTTGTTTTTTAAACAACACCTGTCCTCTCCAGTGTCTTTTGTCAGATTATTAAAATCACTTTTTCAGGCTCCATCCCATCCTGTGATACCGGGGCCTCCCTGTCCCAGTTTATCTTGGGATTTTCCTGGTGCTGCAGGATGCCTAGCAGAGCCAAACGCAGTGGGGATTTCTTTTGTGCTTCCCATGAAAGCCACCTGGGGACTTGCTGAAAAGGGGACTGTTCTGTCAGAGGTGCTGCTGGCCATATTCATGTTCTTGTGTGTGTATGTGCATCTCCAAGTATCAGAACACCGTTTCATGTTCACTGGGGATGTTATCTGCTTTGATTACTAAGAAAGCACCCATTTATCCTGTATAGTAGCAATTTTTCCTCAAAGATGCATGCAACACTTCTTCAAAACGAAAAGAAAATCTTTCAAGTAAAAAAATAAATACAGAGAGGGTTTTTCAAGATGTTCAGAATGCAGTTTCTATTACTTCTGACTGTTGTCCAAATTAGTCAACATACAGCTGTTGCAAATTAACTTCCTTGTTAACAAAAAATGTTATGTGAAGCATCAAAGTATATTGCAAATGGATCACATTAGGATCTTTTGCTGTCAAGAGAAATAAAATATAATATCAGAAATTGCATTAAGGCCTGCTTTTCAGTTGCTGTTTTGAGAAAGATACAAAAAAGTTAGATTATAGTAGTGTCTGAGTGCATTTTGCATATTTAACTTCATTTTTCTTTGCTTTCCACCATCTATTGATAAATGTGATGAGTTTTTCTTGTGAACAAGCAAATGTTGCCTTGTTGAGGACATGTCTCTAACTAAGAGCTAGAATGGCTAGCACCAAAAAGGAGATACAGCGTCTCATAAATAGTTTTTATTCTGAGTTTTTCCTTTGTGTAGTGCAAAGCTAGTCTAAATACTTGTATTTATTTGCCTTTTTTTACAGTTACACATTTGCCTTAGGAAGTTTTCCTTGACTGTTCTCTGGTCCAACTAATGTGTTTCAAAAATACTGTTAACAAACTGCTCTGAGAAGTTCCACCTTATTTATTAACAGCATCGTAATGCAGCAGTTTATAAACCTACTTTTTACTGTGAGGGTGCAGGTGGCCCAGAGAGGTTGTGCAGTCTCCCTCCTTGGAGATATTCAAAAGCCATCTGGACATGGTCCCGGGCAACTGGATCTCAGTGGCCCTGCGTGAGCAGGGGGGTTGGACCAGGTGACCTCCAGAGGTCCTTTCCAACCTCAACCATTCTGTGATTCTATGATTGCATTCTGGCATCCCACAGTTGTTCTGGGCTTGATTTAGACAAACAAATAAACTATGCAGCATGCCCCAAAGCCAGCACAAAATTATTACGTGTTAACTATTGGTGTGCAAGTAATAAGATCTAATTGTCTTGAAGGAAAATTTAGGAGTTTATTTCCTTAAATGATTGGTCTTGCATTGACAGCTATCCCCTTTCTCTCATGAGTGGGATAGCAGACTGACTCATGTAACAATATGCCATTAGACAGCAGCTGATCTCTTGAAGCCCCTTGATATCAAGGTTCTCAGTGGTTAAACCCAGCTCCTAAATTTTTCTTGGTATAGACATGAAAGTCAATGAAGATGTGTATTGTACCTGGAGAAAGGACTCTATGCTTAAAGGCATTGTGTCTTTATTTTCTGACTCTGTCAGTTGGTCTAATAAAAGATATTACATCTCTCTCCAAATCTTGCCTCCTGCGTAGTTCAGGAGGTTTTCAGGATTTTGACCTAGTTTCATAGAATTTGTTGTCAGCGAAGTTATTTTCAGCTTTGTGGATGGCCTAAATTCCACTTGACCTACAACTAAGATGTGCAGTATCCAGACAGGTGCAGAGCTACTGTGCTGCAAAGAGCTTCAAATCAGTATTGATTATATACTTATGAAAACCAAAATTCTTTAAAAAGCAATATATTCAGTAATGTTTTGCATTATCAACACCCATCTTTATCATAACATTGGTATTGCCACCTTACAGTATAACTGAATGTGTTATAGTTTTATTATTTCAGCTAACTAATAATCAAACTGAATAACAATAGAAGAAGCAGCAGCACTGCATTTTTTTCTTGTTAATCTTGTTTTACTACTCTGTGTTGTTGAACAATAAAATAATTGAGCAATAAAGAACAATTTCTCTTTTTTCAACATCTTTTTTCTAGCTCTTGACCCTGTACTAGAGATCTTCTTAAAAAGACTGCATGTAGTGAGTAATTGCCCTATTTGTTTCACATTTGGTATGCCTTAGGATGAAGACTAATCACAGATAGAGGCTCGGTGCCTGGACATTTGAAGATTACCTCACAACTATTTTTATTGCTGATATTCAGGGCACATGTATCTCAGAAATTATTAAAGTACCTCATTTCTTTTTCTTGTAATTCCCTTCAGAGGAGAAAATACAAGATCTTTGAAATTAAGCATGGCATCATCTTCATAAACAGGGCAATGAAGAGATTCTTCAGATATTTAGCTAAAATAATAAAAAAACACATTGAGAGGACAAGTATAGGGAAAAAAATCTGAAATGTTTTCTTTGAATTATCAGGTTTTTCTTTTTCTTTCTCAGGAAAGAAAGCTTTCCCAAAGTCTGCGTTGCCACATCTTCTGCAAGAAATTGCCTAGGTTGATGTATGTTCAGGTTAAATGGCAATAAACTTATGAGATGTGTACACCTTCTTTAATCTTTGTTGTCCTTTCACAGGATCATACCTAGGTGGAAGGTCCCTAGTGCAGCCTCCTCCTCAAGGCAGGGTGAGCTATGAGATCAGACCAGGCTGCTCAGGGCTTTATCCAGTTGGATCTTGTAAATTTCCAAGGCTGGAGGCTGCACAGCCTTTCTGGGCAACTTGCTCCACTGCATGGCTGTCCTTATGATGAAAAAGTTTTTCCTTATATTCAGTCTGAATCTCTCTTGTTTCAATTTGTCTCTTGTCACTTGTCCTACCACCATGCACAACAGAAGAGCCTGGCTCCATCTTCTTGATAAACTCCTCGTAGGTATTAGAAGGTTGTTTTTAGGTTTCCCAATCAAACTTTTCTTCTCCAGAAATGTAGAATTTATTATTTTTTTTAAATAAAGACTTCATTATTACTTTATTGCTTATATTCTATTATTATTACTTGTACTTCCATAAATGCGTGCTGGTAATATCATTTTACTGTCTTTTTAGATGAAAACTAATAGGAATATAAACTTTAAATTAAGTAATTGCTCCATTTTCCCTAGATTATATCCTTTAATACTTTTGCTTCTGTCTGTTATGTAAGGCACAAAAGCAAAAATTGTCTCCAGCTCATTTCTGTTTAAAAACTAACTCAATTACATAAAGGCACTTCTCCTTTGAATAGGTAGCAAAATGTGTCCTCTCATTAGAAAACCAGATCTCGGTTAACTTGCTAACCACACTGCAGCTTTACTACCTCAAATGACTAATGAGCAGCTGGTGGCTTCTTCAACAAATACACTGTCCTGATTGAATTATTCTTTGTCTAAAGCCAGTCCAAATAAATTTATCTATCAGGAATTAAGCGGTGGCTTACCTGCAACAAGTGAAGTTGACTGCAACAGGTATGTTTGGGGGACAGAGAATCAAGGTCTGTGGCTGGAGTCAGATGCTGTGGGATAAAGCAGAGGCTGTAGGACACAGTCATGAAATTGGCAGTTAAACAAAAAGTTCCTTCAACCAGCCTTGCTGCCCTGAACGAGCTGGAGGGCTGTCTGTAAGCCACATGGATACTGAACTGACACTGTCCTTGTTTCTAAACAGGCATACATGTACCTCCTCTTTAAATTAATTATCACTAAAAGAGGAAGAGACCTTCCAGAACTCACATTACCATTATATCAAGGAAGTAGGAGGGAAAAAGTATGTGATTTCAAAACATGAACTCCTGCATCTTTTCAAAAGTAAATAATATTCTTTTTATAACAGTCTGTTTGAAGACGATTGTTATTTACTGTTTCTTGTTGCCTCTCATTTCTGTTCAAGTTATCATAGTCACATGATATATGTAATAATTAGGAATGTACAATCATTGCAGAAAACTATAGCTTTATCCAAAAATGTGACAGGTTATGTTTCTGTGTTGCCATGTGGACTGCACACTATGATCATTCTTACTATGTTACATTTGGAACTATTTTATAGTGAAAGCTGACACAGGTTTCATTCCACATCTACCCTTTTTGTCAGTTTTCCTTTCATGAATGATGTGACACAAGGGAAGCTTCTGTAGGCAAAAAAGGTCACGATCTTTATTGAAACCTATTATACTCTGGGAAATCAGGCACCAGAAATATAACAATTACATATAATAAACATTTTTTACAGTTCTGAATATAAAAACTGACATAAAACTTATGTCTAATGCTGCTGCCTTACCAAAACTATTTTTGTATTTGTAGATGAAACTGCATGGATAACGGAAATTGCAAGTAGGAATAAAAATTTTTAAATTAAGCAGTAAAGCCATGGTGGAAACTGCTTCAGCCTTTTTTTCCCCCACATTGAGTGGAACCCAAAATATGAGTGTAAGAAAAACTGAGCACATACGACTGTGGAACAGAAGCAAATTCCACTGACAGGCTATGACATGTAACAGAAGAATATTTGTGATCAGCTAGAATAAGTAAAAATATGACTCCATCAATGTTAATGTCATATTAACCTTACAGAAAAGACTGCCTTGAGGAAAGTGAAGGATTTTGATTGGTGAGTGGCTCTCTTGATCTTCCATTTTCCTCTGTGACACACTGACTGAGCACACTATTCTGATTCAGATGTTAATTTATGGAAATGGATAATGCAATGTATCTGATTGCTTAATTATGCATCCTGGGGATTCATTCAGAATCCTTATAATACATCTTGATGACCTTTCAAAGGCAGAACTCGCAATTTGCAACTTTTATTGGGATTTAATCAACTGGACAATACTTCTCACATCTTTTTCTGATGAGGCTACTGACCCCTGTCTCTGGCACCTTTGCGGTGTACTATAATCACTAATCTCTAATGCAAAAAGCAGTCATTCCTGTGTAGCATAAGTGAATCCAAGTGTGAATAGAGTTAGCCCACAGCTCTGTCTCCTCACACTTTAATATTGAAAAAGATGCTACTAAGGTTTGGTATTGAGGGGTTTGCAATGTGCTAGCAAAAAACAGTATAAAGGCCAAATGAAGGTAGCGGTGAGTACAGGAAGCTGTACAATATACGGTATAATGGATAACATGGGGAAAATGGAAGTGTAATTCCCATTTGGGCTGTTTCATTATACAAAACCAAGGTGTTTTTACCAGAATTGAAAAGCAACTTATTGAAAATTGAAGAAAGGGCTCTTTACTCCATGGACTACAATTAACATGCATATGATTGCCAAGAGGTGTGGCTGAAGAAAAAATATGACAGGCTAAAAAAACCAGCCAACCTTTCATATGTATAATAAAAATGTCTTGAGTTATAATGGTAAATATGTAGCTGTTAGAAAGGATATAAATCCTTATGTCATCCTCCAGGGCATAACACCAAGTGTCTATGTTTGAATCTAGGAGCAACCCTCCCTTGGGTTTAGTTAACTACCAACTACAGAGATTTTTCATTTCTTTCAAAAAACCTGAGCCTCTCTACTGCTTTCAGCCTGTAAGTCTGGATGGATGCTCATCACCAGGGGATTTCTAACTAATTATGACTGACTGGTTGATTAATCATAGTAAGAAAGGTGAGACTCTTGGCTGCGACTCCAAAACAGCAAAATAAATAACCCATGCAGAAATTACATCTTACTTGTATTCTGTATTTGGAAACAGAGGCAAATAAATAATCTTGAAATCAAAACAACTGTAACAGTTTTAATATTTCATTACCCTCCTGCAAGAGTCTTAATATAAATACCTTAAATAAAGAAGATGATACATAATAGCCCTAAATAAAGACAAAAATAAGAAGGGAAATAGCTTCAGTTGGCCAATAAATATGCTTACAATACTGCTAGTCTGGTAGTATTTTAGAGTTTATATAATTCACTGCCAAGAATTAAAACTGTCACACACTTTCCTTTCTCTTTTTTTTTTTTTTTTTCCTTTTTTTTTTCTGTAAACATGTCTGTCAGTTGTGATTATTGTATGCATGGAACAGTTTCTGAATGTGTTGAATTTTCTCTTTAAGTGGAGATGTTAAGGAAAAAATTGACCCTGTTAGAGGTAAAAATCTAGGAGAGGTAATATTGCACTAAATTAATTAACAGGACATATAGGAAGGGAACAAAAGCATTTGATGGCATGGTGTTGACAAGCCAGTATGTGGCAGTTTGTGTCTGCAGAGACTTGGCATTAAATGTGTTTGAACACATTTAACATGAACATGTTTGAACACATGAAAAAATGTGTGGCTACTGACAGCACTTTAAGTGCTCGCCACCTGCTACATATGTTGTGTAATGTACATGCTGCTCTGTCATGTATTGCGTGCATCTGAGAATTACTGAATAGTTGGACTGGGGAAAATATAATCCTTGCAACAGTGGATAGGCAGGACAAAGGGACGGAGTTTTCTTTTTAAATAGTTGCAGCTGACCTCTTTGATTTTCTATTGATGTGTAGCTCTGGGTTTACATCTTAAAGCCATTATTGGCACCCAGATTTTATGAAACTTAAGGCAATTTTGTAGTAGTAAATTACATGATGAAAAGGAAGTAAATGAGCAAATATGCATTTTTCTCTCTTTGGTTCTAATTTCTTTTTATCTGGCTGTCTTCTCAAATGGAACTGATAATGGATAATACTATGAAGGAAGATCCACACATTCTAGATTTTGTTAAAAAAGGCGAGCTCATGAATGACTAAAGTTTAAAATGAAAATGTATATTCACTTGATTAGTGATCTAATTTAAATTACTAAAGACACCATCATAGCATGCAAATGCACTTAAAGTTAGTGTATGCATGCAAATATAGTCACAGCCTGTACTGGGCTGGCAGATTGAGAATAGACATTGTTCCCCCTAACAGAAAAGAGAACAGTTCCCACTGTTGGATACCTGAACCTCTGCTTGGGACAACTTTGTGTTATTTAATCTGAAGCTAATCTGCTGCACCCTGTAGCTGAGCAGTCAAGGTGAGATTTGGACTTAATCTATTTGTCAGTTACCACCAAAACCGTTTCTTTTCATGTTCAGAAAGATTCTTGCAGCACACCAGCTGTCTGAATAACAGTGAACCATCAAGTCTTCTGTTTACAAACACATTTGTTTGAAACATTTTGCATGACAGGTTACAGATTGTGACAATTACACTGGTTCAGAGGAAAGAACGTCGCGTAATGCCAGTGCTTATAATGAAGCATGCTCTGATCTGATGGATGCATCTTGATTGAACATGTCATGTTGCATTTCATATGAAAAGTTAAAAAAAAAAAGTCTATGAAATGTTGTCTCTTGCCACAATTTTGAACCACCAACACATGCTAGTTGTTTCTTAATACTGTTTCATGTTATATAAAACACTTGGCAGACATGAAGGTTGTTACCTGAATGGTGGCAGGTAATTACTCACTGTGGTAAGCCCACCCAGTGCCAGCACTGGCACACAAGTACCTCCTGTTCCTCTGGGTCATTTGCTACTGCTCCTGCCTTCTCTCTAGAGCAGAGATTTACTGTTGTCCTGGGCCGTATCTGCTAACAGCTTTTCTTAAAGTTTCTCTTGTCTTTGTTTCACTTCATATCAGCTGTTTTCCATTTACCAGGTTCACTGAGGGGACTCTTTTGTGTCAATCATCCGGTATATATGCCTCAAATAATTCCAGTCCTGCTTTCTGATGCAGAAAACCTTCTGGTTAGTAATTTCTCATTTCTCTTTGTTGAAAGGCAAAGCCTTTCGATCTAGCACCCAGATATTCTCATAGCAATTTGTAGTTAACTTCAGATCTTGATTTAATGTCTAATGTTAGTTCTTCAGCTCTCATAACTGCATGTTAACAGTGAGCTTGTGTTTGAGATTTTATGTTAAAAAATTCCAGATGTTTTGTGTATCTTTGCTTTCAGCTTCTCCTGTCTATAATGTCATTTCCTACTGAGCTCTTCCTTTCATCTAATACATTGCTGTTGAGATAGATGAATTCCTATACCTACCTATTTTTTTTGCTTTCTCCTTGACATGTGGTTTTTCTGGTGTAGCTGATTCCGAACAATGCCTGCTCTGCTATTTTTCAAACCAGTTTTTGTGTTGTGATAGTGGGGCTATCCCACTTATGGCAACACCAAACAGCAACTAAGAATCTATTTTACCAACCTGATGTGTAGTTGTTAATCACTGCAGAGTACTTCACATATCTGTAAATGGTCTTGAGCAAATGGACATCTTTAGATGGAATTTCAATGAGTACTGTTTAGTCTTTTTGGTGTACTGTTATTTTTGCCATTCTAATATTTCAGTGGTCTTCCAATTCAAGATTTTCCTTTTGGGGAATTTTCCTTCACAAGGTACCATATTTCTTTGCTTATCCTTTGGTATTCATCTGTGTGGATATCCAGCCATAACTGCTGCAGCTGAAGTTAAATCATTGCTGATTGTTGTACGCTGTTCTTCACACCAGCCTTCACTGCTTTTGGCAGGGCCTTAAATCTGCTCTTTAGTTTGTTCTAGATTTTGCTTGAAGGGTCACATAGTAATGTGATCACTGTGGCTGCTGTTGATATGTATGGCCCAGTATGTCCTCACATTTTAGGCAGGTGGTCTGAATCTTGCATTAGTAGAGAGATCCTTGGTCTGTTTTATTGTTCTGCCATCTGGTGAGTCTCTGGTTTTTTTGTATATGTCGTTTTGAGGGAAAACAATTGCTAAAGCAAGACTGGAAACTCAGCGCAATTAGTGCTTAGTTTCTGTGACTGTGGCTTCCCAGTGTTCTTTCCACCACCCAACTATCATGTCTAATTTAGTATTAAAGCCACCCATCAGAAGGAGTAAGCCGTGCTCTGGTATTGCCAATGACATCTTAGAGCCATTGCAGAACCATCATTGCTCTCAGTGTTATGTTGTTCTGTCTGAGCATAATGCTATATGACTGACAACTCCAGGGAACTAGTCCTGAGTCTGTTTGATAGGTTTTCCATTGATTAGCCATCTTCTTTGTGTTCTGTTAAGATGGGTGCTCTACCTTGAGTAAGACATATTTCTTCTTTAGCTTGAAACACTTGGCCATTTATTCTCTCTAATGTTAAGGTGTGAAGTTCATGTTTTTCATACACTGCATTATTGATGAGACTTTTAATGTCCAAAATATTTCTGCTTTATAGTAACAGAAAGGCCAACACCAAGCCCATCAAAATCAATAGATGTATTCTCTGCAGCATCAGTGGGCTTTGGATAGTGCCAAAATTTGTTTATGGAATGTCCATGCACCAGTAGGGAAACTGTGGAGACATAGAGAGTAACTCTGAATGAACTAGCACGGATATTGAAAGCCTGCCTGCAGGTTTGTGTGAGTGTGGTGTGCTATTCAGACTGATTTGTGTAACTGATTAGGAAACTTTAGAAAATTAAACTGGGTAGCTGTGAATCCAGGTTCATAGATTCTCATACCTAAACCAGTTTATTTAAAGTTATCTTGTACCTCTGTATGGTTCTACATGGTACTGTGTAAGTTTATACAACAGAGCTCCTAAAATGTTTCTTTTTCTTTATACACAGTCACATTTTATTAAATAGTTAATAGGTAAAATAGGTACACTCTGTGCATAGTGTAATTCTATCAATTTTGAATTACATAAGAAAAAATATATGATAGAAGCATATCCGAAATAAAGTAATTCTCATCCATTCACCAGCATATAATTTTTTAATGTATTTTTCCTTGTGCTTCAAGCATTTATGGCTGTTTTCCAGGATGGTTTTGAAGATGTTGGCTCCGCGATTGAATTGCTTGATTAAATGTTTGAACAATATCAGTCTTTTCAAATGAAATAAGCACATTCAGCTTGCCAGACTGTTTAGCCTTGAGTTAACTCCGTAGTGTCAATCATGAAATGTGTTTAAAAATGCATGATACCACGGCTGGACTTAAGAAACAGGGAAAAAGTAGCTAGGGCTCAGCACTGCAATCAGAGGTGATATCATTGTTGGACAGACAACATTTGTCTTGCTGGTGGGATCTAGCCTGTGAGTAGATACTGAGGTTGTGCATGCTTGTTAGGGCTCCTGCTAGCCCTGGTTCAAGGAGTGAGAATGGCTGGGTGGTTTGCCGATGACTGTCCTTTTGTAGGAGGCTTTCATGGCTTCAGGGCATCTCACCATGTAACTAATGGTGATTTGCTAATCACCATTAATGGTAATGGTGATTAACTTCAGTCCAAAATCTCTTCACTGTCTGATACTGAAGAGACATTTATTTTTCAAACAAATGCTCAGCATGCAAGGACCTACACTTTGCACACCATGCTGCTAATACAAACTTATTTAAATTAATACATCTGCTGTAGGTACCGGTTATCTCATACTTTATTAGTTGTAGGCCAAATCATTGTTTGCCACTTTGTAGACTGTTTAGGATATTATGTCAAGACCAAAAGCACAACAGAAATGAAGTGTTTCTTCTGCATATGCCATTCTCTAAGGAAGAGACTGATAAATTGCAATACAGCTCTTAAAACTTAGCTTAAAATTACTTTTTCTATAAGAAAAAATGAGAGATGGTTTTGACCGAGTAACTTCTCGTAACTGTGCACAGAGAGGTCAGATCAGCTACAGTATTTGCTTAGATCAGTAGTGATTCATAAGCAAGAAGTACCTGAAATAGGAAAGTGCTGCAAGTTGGAATGTGCTGGCAATTCCTTCAAACTCCATGTTGGAAATCATATTGCTAGATACCAAAAAGCTAATCTTGGTCCCACTCTGACGCCTTTTTTTTGGAGATTAAACAGAGAAATGAGTACAAACAAGTAGAGGCCAATGACACAGGAGATAGATGAAAAAAATATAGAAACCCATTATGTTCTCGGCTTGGTTATGATATAGGACAATCTAAGACATCCATTTTTTTTTTTCTATCAGACACGTGACTTGCTGTTCTACTGCCAGAAAGCCAAGGGAATTTTTACTATTGTCGTCAATTGGAATACAATTAAGGACTACCATATATAACCAAATCACACACTATATGTGCGTTTTCATTCTTTTTTTCTGTTACTAATTGAGTTATATCTCTTATTAAGCATAGCAGTGGCTGAACTTTCTCACAAAGAGGATTTCTGCTTTTCTTCAGGCAATGGTTCATTCTCCTTTCTTATGTTCACTTGAAAGCCTGTCATCTGAAATCATTCTGTGCTTCAGGTTCTAGGAATCAGATGAAAGTGAAGAATGCTTTCATCCCCCATAGAGTTTAATCCCATATTACTCTGACTCAGTTATTTTAAACGGAGTCTTAAAATTTTGCTATTACACAAGTTGAACAGAAATTATATAAAGGAGAACAAAAGAAGTTTTTTATTTAATTTTTTATTTTATTTTTGTGAACAAGGTAAGTGATTGCCTTTGCAGAATAAATATTTCCGGGAAATGCAATCTCTGTCCATTGAATTTAAAAGCAACCCTGAGTGTGTTTATTTTTTTCTGTAAGAACAGTCATCTGCACAAACAGCCCAGCATGTAGCATCATTAAATTGACAGCCTGTATTAAACAGTAGCCAGCTGAATGCCACTGAAAGAGACTGTATTAATCAGAACATGTTTTCACAATTATCTAGAAGACGATGCGGAGAACAGAGCTCACACAGTCACTGTGCCACATGGCTGGATTGTCTCTGCTTGCTTAGTGTAACAAATGGAGCTAATTGCACTGTACAGCAGTGGGTAACCAAAGTTCTGGATTTCATCACTCCTTGTAGTACTGGCAGGAAAATCAATAACATAGGACAGTGAAATTTGCCAATGTCTGCTACAGATCTCCTTCCTATTTCCTCTCCCTGTGTCTCAGAACTTCAGATTTTTTTTTTTTGATTTTTTTTTTTTCATTCTGGATTAACTTGGATGCCCTTTGTTCATGCATCATACTCTGATGAAAAAATTTAGGTGATGTGGAACTATTTCTCTACAGAATTTGAATAACGACATGAAGGTCAGCTCACTAAAGTACTTATAAAGAAGCAAATGCCAAGTAGTAAAAATAGTAATGATTAAAAATTCCAGGTAGTATGCATAAAAAATTCTTACTGTGTTTATGAATTCCCCTGTCAAGTAAGAAACACTCTATACCACAATATGGTAGTGTGGAACTTCCTTCCTACTTGATGTTGAGGGGGAATAAAAAGCTTGTGATACAGCCTAAAAAACTTGTAATATTTCACTGAATAGCTACAATATTTTTTTAAGGTTGATGGTTGGCACTCTCATAAAAGCAGGTATCAGGATTTCTACTTGGGCAAGAGGACATCAGAGAATATTGATGAAACAGTAGAGAATGACAGAATATTTACTAGTTATTAACCAACATTAAAGAGATTCAGAGGAACTGGAATTAATTTTATATCTTGCTGTTTAAAAAGAAAAAAGCCACAGTAAAAACAAACCTTTGTTAAGTAGAACAATGAAACAGTAAGTATTTAATAAAACTCCTGAAATTTTCTACCTTGATTATTATCAGACATCTTTAAGGGACTACCTAAAAGCATTTTGCCAGCTTTTGCGCAAAATGACCTTTCAGAAGGTTACACGGCTTAAAACGGTGGTGAGAGTGATAAAGAATGAAATTCCTTCTAGAGAGAGGCACTGAACAGTTTGTCTCTCAGAGTACAAAACAGTAAATTTGAAATGGATTGTATAGAGAAATTGTATCAGCTTCTGTGATAGAGCTGCCTCTGATATTGAACTAGGTTTAATGAGAAACAAGAGTTGAATTAGAAATAAAGCCGGTAATATATTGATAGGTAAGTGATAAAAGAGTTTCCTGACTAGAATGCATTAAATGAAGGAACTAAAACTGAAATATTTTAGTGCTGCAAGATACAAAATGAATGAATGAATATTAAGGGTAGACTAAACAGAAGATGAACATGTCATCTAAAGGATTAATTTATGAATTTCATTGCTCCTATAAAGTGCAGTATCTTGAGAAGTAGGAGATTATCTGAAATATTAAAATGGGATATGGTTGGGTCTTGTACCTTTTTGTTATCTTACTACGATTATTTCTTAGAAATTCCATTTCAATCACAAATGTCCTATTCAGCAAGAATTTCTCAGTGTTGAATTTGACAATGTTTAATGATTGCCATCATGTTATATTTTTACTATATAGATATTCCTATTATTGTAGCCTCTGATCAACAAACTTTTGTCTAGTCTAGAATTTTTTAATTAATCTTATTTTTTATAAAGCAACTTTCAATCTTTTCATTAGGTTTGAAATTCTACCAGTTCATTTTTTTTATTGTACCAGATATATACAACTAAGGAATCATGCTATGTTTTCTTATATAAAGGAACTTTTATTACACCATTTGCAAGCTGATTTAAAATTGTATTGTGTGATGCACAGACACAGCTTATTGCTGTTCTTGATCTCAATATCTATAAACAGCGCTATTATCAATAAACTGCAAATTTTATAGTATCATCTTCACATCCTACTAAACGATTTCCCTAGCAGCATATGACTTTTTTGCTACATGCATTTGGGACAGGCAAGTATATGGATGGTTTGGGGCACACCATCCAATATATTTCATAGAAATATCTAATTACCAAGTCTGATGATGGCATCATTCCCCTTCATGGAGACATTTTTTGGGGCCGTTCAATTTATTGGGAAATTTTCAGTGAGGAGAATTTGCTGTCTCTACTACACGCAACATAAACTGGCTGTATGCACAGGTACTTATTCTGCCTGATGTTTCCCTTAGATGAACAATAGTCAATAATAGTTAAAAAACACTCACAAAAAGGGAAGAAGAAAGGGAGGAAAAGAAAAAAGACCAAACTGAAATTTTTGTGTTCATTAATGAATAAGAAAAACAACAGAGCTTGTATGAATACAAATTACTGTGGTCAGCTTCTTATTTGTGATTTTCCATTTTTCATCATATCTGTCTTTTTTTTGCAAAGCACTTGCAGATGACTAGTCTGCACTGCTGGGATTGAGAGATGCATCTAAGAACACAGGGTATAAAAGGATCACTCAAACATTTTATTTTAAGGACGACAGATTGCATTTTGGGGAGTTCTTTATGATGCAGTGAAATTAAATTGGAGCACATTTTCTGTAACTTGTAGGGCTCTTGCTTTTCTGTCTGTGGAAAAGGCTCTGTGTGTGTTCTACGAAGAGCTGATCCCATTACTTATAGTTCTTGATCCTTGCTGAAGTAGAAAGGAGTTTACCTCCTAGTTTTTAGTTTTCATATGAGAACAATTGTATTAAGTATTTCTAGAATGAAGGTTTTAATGTTGTCCTGACAGAGTATTAATAACCCTATACCCTGACTGATTTTAAGTACATCACTTTAATGTGTTCAGATCCAACATGCTAGGGAGCTCATGCTGCCTGTTCTACTGGGCACTGGGCAGAGCGATTCAAGTTTTCACATTGGCTTACTCTTGGTTTTGAGAAACTTATTAACTCTCCTGCTTTGCAGAATCCCCACTTGTAAATGGAGATATTTTTTACCTAGCTCACAGGATGTTTATGTGGAGCTTTGAAGCTCTAATATGCTAGGTGAATTTTACGGAGTCTATACTTACGTTTCACATTCTTACTCTTTTGAAAGAATTGCATTGTTCTTGTAGTTGTTGAATAATACAACTAGCCCTATTGACAAGCTGTGTGATTGAGGGTGGGATGACCTACTTATCTGTACAACAGATCTATGAAGCCTGTATTGATTTTTTTCCTTCTTTTTAGTTTTACAATATGAATGGCAGTTGTGTCTTGGAAAGGTTCCTATCACTTTCATTAAGACAGATTGTCTGGTATTCTGCTGAGGAGAGCTTTAGAATTTAACTTGTATGCTTAGAGAAAAGAAGTTCTTTTTTTTTTGCCCAAGAATTTACACACAATGTGCAGCAATAAAGCAGAGCATAGTATAAGGGAAAGTTTCAGCAAATAGCTCTTTAGCTTGAATATGAGATCTGAAAACAAGATGGTGCTAGTAACTCTTTGCTACCTCTTTTCATAGAGCCCTTAAAATCTGTTTTATGCAGGTGGAATTTCAATTTTAGCTGTGATTTGTCAATATACTTCAGTAAGTCATAACCACAAGGTCTGAAGTAGTCCCATCTGCTGTATCCTGGACATATGACCCCTATGCATACATGAAAAAACTTTTCATCACATGATCATTATCTCCCTGAATTTACTAGCCTTGGAATTGGAGCTGATCTGCAAGTCTGTCATAGCTTTAACATTTTGCATATGCTTTTGGAAACGTTAAGGTCTGTATAGCTAAAGAAAGAGGGGTGGGGCCAGCAACTAAATCTGATTCTGGAGCTGAGTGTATTCAACTGGCAGTGAAAGGACTGGATTGTGACCCATGCTACTTGTGCTATTTTTATTTAGTGATTTTCTAATGTGATTGATTGGTGCAGGAGATAAAAGACTTGAATCCCTTTAGGATGAAACTAGCCTAGAATCCAGTCTCTTGCATCCTGGGTAAATGCTATGACTACAAGTCTGTCATGAAAAAAGATTATTCATAAAGACTACTTAGACTCCTGGACTTACAGATATTCTTAGTTACTAACTGAGCTTGCACTACAGATTACACCTCATCATAGTCCGGCCCATAACCCTACTACTGTCTGTTCTGGATTGATACCATCTTCGTATTTGCTTCTGACCCTATTAATTACTACTCCCATCTAGTATGGGTAATCTCATTGGGCTGTCTCTGTAGTTAATGTAGAAAGAGAGTCTTCTCCATATGTATAGAGTAGCATTAGGTTTCTGTGCTAAATTACCCTTCAGGTACAGCTGATCATAGAATCATAGAATCATTAAGGTTGGAAAAGACCTCTAAGATCATCGAGTCCAACCATTGACCCAACACCACCATGCCCACTAAACCATGTCCCTAAGTGCTGCATCTACATGTCTTTTAAATACCTCCAGGGATGGTGACTCAACCACTTC
>NW_008825234.1:431365-436727 GCF_000699105.1 Pygoscelis adeliae
GGGGGTTCATCCTACTCGCCGTCCCTGTCTTCCAGCTCAGGGGGCTGAATACCCTGAGGATAACTGGTCTGCCTGTTAAAGACTGAGGCAAAGAAGGCATTAAGTACCTCAGCCTTTTCCTCATCCTTGGTGACAATGTTCCCCCCCGCATCCAATAAAGGATGGAGATTCTCCTTGTCTCTCTTGGATTTCTCATTGGTGTCTGTAGAGGGAGCCTGGAAAGATCTGACCTCAGTAGGGTCAAATAAGTTTTTGTGAAAACCTCCACCACTCACTTTCCTTAGGTGTTAAAAAGAGTGTTCTTGTCTTTTAAGTATGTATTGGTAGAAGGCGGCTCTGGATCTCAACTGGAAGAGGTATCTAATGTGCAGCCATGACTCAGGTTTCTGTGTTCCTGGGGCTGAGAATAATTCAGCCACATTCCTGTTCTTGGGCTTTTGCTTATCATGAAGGCACAGCTTTTTGTGGGTCCTTAGACCTACCTAGTTGTCCTGTTGTCTGGCTTCTTAGACATTCAAAGCCTTGCTTTTTTTAAGTCTGTCTGTTAGAGGTGAATGTCCATTTTTTCATGTTATGGACCTTAAGTTGATGGTGTGGAGGGTATAGTCCCAACTCCTGCCCTAGGGAAAGCAGATTTAGAAATTATTGACTCTCTTACAAACGTGGAAAAGATTCCATAGAAGTAGGAAAACTAGGTTCTCAGTTCCATATTGAAATCCTGATTCTCTGATTGTTTCATTATTTTCTTAGAAGTCTCTCAATTTTACCTATTTTGATTTTGTTTGTGCCAGATGAGTTTCTCAATACTTTAGATCTCACATTATCTTACAAACTCTGGGACTGTAAATTGCAGCATAATTTAAATCTGAGGTTCTTGGGAACTTCTGTTCTTGTTGAGGGGGAAAAAAAGTAGATAACTGGTAGGAATGAGAGGTAAAGTTTGTGAACTCATAACAAACAATTTTACTCTAAAGATTAAATATAATTTAATTTATTTGATTCTTACATGGACTTAGCAGAGCAGTATGTGAACTGATTACAGCATTGCTTAAGATGTGAGATAACAAGGTGAAGTATAACATGTTGAACAGAGTTTTTTTTCAGACCAAAGCAATGCTGTTTACCAAATCACTGGCAACATCTTATCACACTAAAACAGACATAGACTTCTTACATTTAGTTTTGAGAGGCAGCTAAAATTCAATATGTGTACAGAACCTTTAAATGGTATTGAAACTGCTGGTCTACAGAAAAGCTAAATAGCATTGAACATTAATATCTTCCATGCACCTTCACTTTCTGAAACAGACTGGTTGTAACTGGGAGAAAAAGCAGTTTTTCTTTAATTTCTATGTCTATGTCATGCAATAGGATTTACTTCATAGAATCCCTGAAACCTTGACATTCCCCTGAATTCCCATTATTTTTAACTTTTTGACATCTCCCTACTACTTTAGTATAATTTTGGATACAAACAGTAGTATAAATGATGGTTTTAGATAAACAGTAAATTAAACAGTGCCAGGCCCATGTTCTGTTTCTGAAACCAGTTAGTGCAGTCTTGGTCACAACTATACAACTAAACTCTATTATCTTCCAAACCTGGGCTGCTTTAGGAAAAGCATTGCCAGCAGGTCAGAGGAGATGATCCTTCCTCTCTACTCAGCACTGGTGAGGCCACATCTGGAGTGCTGGATCTAATCCTCGGCTCCCCTCTATAACAGAGACATGAACATGCTGGAGCAAATCCAGCAAAGGCCCACTGAGCTAATGGGGCGACGGGTGCATCTTACATACAGGAGAGCTGAGATTGTTCATCCTGGAGAAGAGAAGGCTTGGGGGGATCTGGCGAAGTAAAGGTGAAAGAGCCAGACTCTTCTCAGTGGTATGCCCAGTGACAGGAGAAGGGGCAATAAGCCCCTTGAAACACAGGAAATTCTGTTTAAACTTAAGAAAGAAACTTTTTACTGTGAGGTTGAACAAATACTGGAACAGGTTACCCAGAGAGATTGTGGGATCTCCTTCCTTGGAGATACTCAAAACCTGACTGGACACAGCCCTGAGCAACCTGCTCCAGCTGACCCTGCTCTGAGCCAGGCGGTTGGACTAGGTGATCTCCAGAGGTCCCTTCCCACCTCAGCAGTTCTATGAAAACAGGGTAGTCACTTCCAAATTGCCTACTGGGAATTTTCTCAGGTCTGACCTAATACCTGAATCACACCCAGGAATATTTTGGAAGAGTGTGGTTGACCTGAGCCAAACCACAGCTGGGATCATTCTAATCTGGAGAGATGTTGAGAGAAAATACAGAAAATGTGCAGGTGTCTTTGTGATATTAAAAACTTTCAAGTACTTGACTGATATATCTGATTCCTTAGCTCAAAACTGAGCTAAACTAATTGCCACTTTAATTGTCCCATATCAGACTGGTATGTTACATTTTTATTATTGCCTTTATTTTTAATATGAGAAGTAAACCATTTCCAGTATGCTGCAGCTGAGATTTTTATTTAACAAATTTCTTGCTGTTGTGTGGCCCTGGCAGCATCCTCAAGCACATTTGCTCTCTTTATATGCCACTTTGTAACCCTAGTTTGTGGCCTCTTAGTACAGATCTAGACACACTGTAGTGTTTTGTCATGTTTCGTAAGTATTCTTGGTGCCGCATGAAATAAACATAATTGATGATCTAGGTGCTCCCTTCCATTCCTGTAATCAAAATGAGGTGTTCAGATGCTGTGACAATGAAGATACAAACCTCTTAAACCAGGTAGGTCCATGCCCTTATCATGAAAGGAATAATGTGCTGTATGTCTTTATCAGCAATTATCAGCTTGTTGTGAGGCTGATAGCAGTGTTGCTGTTTTATACAGCTGTGTTTCTGTATAATGCTATAATCCATATTAGGTGACTTTAGTGAAACAGAGATATATTAAATAATCACCATGTGGAGAGGAGGAACCAAAAACACACCTCAGGTGATCACTTTAGACCTATATGCACATGCAGAAAGAAAGAGCAAAACAGGTCTTCTGTTCCCTCAGAAAAAAACCAAACAAACAAACCACAAAACCTACTGAGAACTGAAGTCCTGATCATCAGTGGAGCATGGCCACAAATGCCTTTTAAGAGATAGATGCCTCAGGGTATTAGGACTGAACAATCTCTCCTTGACATTCTTTTATTTATTTAGTCTTTTCTTGTGATTTCACTATTTTTACATCTTTTTCCTGTTGACTGACAGAAGCATGGCCCAAGCATGAGCACAGTACAAATAGAAACATTTTTGAGGGTTTTATTTCATTCTTTTTCCATTTATTTTTAATACCAAGAGCAAGGTAAAGCCTGTGCCAATGTATGTCTTCCTCTGTTAGGTGAGTTTCTTTTCACCAGAGGAAGCCACCTCCTTTCGTGTCAAGGAGAGAGGCTGGTGTAGCCTGAAGCAGCCATTCTGCATGAAGAAAGGAAATGTGCTCTGTCTCAATCCCCTTTCATGTGTGCAATTTTGAGAATTCGCAGGTCTTTCCAGGACCCACAGAAATATCCCGCCAACCTCTGTTCTCTGTAGGAAATATGTCTCTACCAAACACCTCTGAGGCAATTCACCTCTCTGCTCCCTGCCATAGCACTCTGATAATAGAGCCATAATCTAGCTCACCAATTGCATTATTTTTGTATAAAATCCATGAAATTGCCTCAGACAAGTCAAATGTGTGATGCAAAGTGATTGTGTACAGATAAAGAGATTCAGAGAGGGCACTGCCCACAGGATGTGTAAAGTATCTGACATTTTTACAGTAACTGAACACTCCAACAGCTATTCATTGGGGATAAAGGTATTAATCCGGTATTAAATAGATAATCTAATCTTTCAGTCACAGTGTCTTCCCTGATTGATAGGATTTTCAAGTGTAATTGTTTGGTATCTACCTATCCATTCACTTTTGTAACTGAGAAGCAAGAGGAGCAATTTATCTTTACTGGTGCTATTTTTTTCCAGCCTAAACCTACAGTGAATACTTTGCCCTTTAAAAGAGCATAAAAAAAAGTGGTATTTTGATTTAAGATTTAATCCAGTCTTCACTGTGTGAATGCCTGAATATACACATACATTGTGCCCTGCATGTGATATGATCTAGCTGCTTCATTATAAAATAAAATTCTGTGATGCCTGATGTTGTGCCTGTGAGTAATAAAAATAATCTGAAGGTGATACTACTTAAAATCTGTAAAACAGAAAAGGGTCGATCTTGCTTATTTGTTCATTGTCTATTTTTGTTTGTTTGTTTAATAAACCACGGACTAATTAATAAAACTGAGAAAAGAAACCTTTAAGCATAGCAGAAATTTTTTTCCTATGATACATTAGGAATATATACTTTAAAACACCAGACAGATTTCTGTTTGCATAATTAACATTGTATTTCTCTCTAAGTGAGATACTCCTGTACACAGAATGCTACGCACTTAGTATTTTAATCACATTCTCTCATTGCTTCAGATAACAGTGAGCTAACTGCTGGTTCAAGTCACAATAACTTGTGAATATTTTATGCCTTTGTTAGGTAATAATGATATTAATCTTGTGTCTTGAACAAAATTAATTCTTAGAGATCTCTGGTCTTCTGTGATCTTTATTGTTTGCATGTGTATGCTTTTTTTTTTGTAGCTCCTTGGAAAGATTTGAAACAATTAAAGCAAAGAATGAAAGTGCAATTAATATTCTGAATCATAGAATCATAGAATCATTAAGGTTGGAAGAGACCTCCAAGATCATCGAGTCCAACCATCAACCCAACAACACCATGCCCACTAAACCATGTCCCTAAGCGCCTCATCTACCCATCTTTTAAATACTTCCAGGGATGGGGACTCAACCACTTCCCTGGGCAGCCTGTTCCAATGTTTAACTACTCTTTCAGTAAAGAAATTTTTCCTTACATCCAATCTAAACCTCCCCTGGCGCAACTTGAGGCCATTTCCTCTCGTCCTTTCGCCAGTTACTTGGGAGAAGAGACCGACACCCACCTCGCTACAACCTCCTTTCAGGTAGTTGTAGAGAGCAATGAGGTCTCCCCTCAGCCTCCTTTTCTCCAGGCTAAACAACCCCAGCCCCCTCAGCCGCTCCTCATAAAACTTGTTCTCCAGATCTGCACACGTTCCAACATCTCAACATCCTTCTTATAGTGAGGGGCCCAAAACTGAACACAGTATTTGAGGTGCGGCCGCACCAGTGCCGAGTACAGGGGCACGATCACTTCCCTACTCCTGCTGGCCACACTATTTCTGATACAGGCCAGGATGCCGTTGGCCTTCTTAGCTGCCTGGGCACACTGCCGGCTCATGTTCAGCCGGCTGTCGA
>NW_008825234.1:441156-441937 GCF_000699105.1 Pygoscelis adeliae
CCTACCAGTGGGGTTGGCCTCTAGAGCCAGGAGGGGGAGGGGGACTGCGCCCTGCCCGTTCGCCTGCCCCGCACGCCCTGTCTGCGTGAACTGCCGCGCCACGCCCTTCTGACGCGCCACGCCCTGTTCGCCGCGCTTCGGGTCGCTCGCGCTCCCTGGGGGCTGCTCTTCTACGCGGGGAGGTTTGGCCGCCGCCCCCCTTGTCCCCGCCCACGCTGAGTCAGAGCTGCCGCTCGTCAGGGGCTCCCTCCTCCGGCTCTTGGTGGGGGGCTGGGGCACCCTCTCAATCCCTGCGCCTTTGCTTCTTGCGGGTTTTGCCGCGGTTTTGCCGCTTCAGGAAGGGTCCCCCGGCGCGATCCTCCGCTTTGGAGCCCTTCGCCTCGGTGGCTTCCAAGTTACAGGAAATAGGTGTTAAGGTGTATAATAGTGGATAAAATATTTCTGTTGATACAGAATTTGAAAGGTGGTAACAGGAAGGCCATTCCAACACATATTGGCTTTATTGTCTGTTTCTATCAGTTTTCAGTGTTTACTAAGAATTTTATCCTGTTGTTTTTCCCCAGATGATTAATTTAGGTCAAGAACCTACCTGTTTGAAGAAGGACTCAAGTGAGATTCAGGTTTATACTGGAAAAGTTGCTGCCCAACTCTGGTGCGCTGTCAATCAATGCAAGGTCCCTCAGCAGGCCAGAGGCATGCTTCTGAGCAGTACTAGAGCTGCCGCCACCCTGGTGTGGCCAAGCAGCCAGAGTACTCCCAGCAGAGGTAGCAGTGCCTATAT
>NW_008825234.1:441957-448005 GCF_000699105.1 Pygoscelis adeliae
CCATAGGAAAAACAGGAAATTCAGCAATCACTTTTACATTCATTAAATGGAGGAGAAGCCATTTCTGCATTATTTTGTGAGAACTCTTGGGACTGGTAGCCTGGGATTGTATCGTTCTAGGCATTATACGAGCACAGAACAAAGATTTTCCTTGTCTCTATAAGATTAGTATAATGTATTCATCATCCTTGTTTGGAAAGAAGAGAGTTCATTCTCTGAATCTGTAAATAAAATCTTTAGTATGTAGAAAATATTTCTATAGACAAAGATAAATTAATATTGCTTAGAAAAATAGGTAGTCATCTTTGGAAACAAGGGACATCAATTTGAACAAATTCATGTTCTAGTACTTTTCTTCAGAAGTCAGTATGCTTTTAAAGACCAATTTATTAACAGTAGTTTTTGAAGTATAAAAAATAGTAACATCATTTAAATTATGGTTATTAGAACAAAGTACCTAGTACCTTGATGAGCTTGGATGAGGTAAATTGCTGGGATTTAATCCGGTAAAGAAAAAGATAATTAGAGTGGAGGAAGCAGCCAGAAGACTTGGCAGAACTTATCTTGGTGTGAGCTGTTAAGGAAATGCATGTTTTTTGCAAAACAGGTAGGAAACTTGGGGAACCTGCTACATCTGGATAACCTGGGAACAGATGTTGCCCCACAGCTTTCATCCTCATGACTTCAGACAGAGGAGTGACCCCTGTCTTTTTCATTGCAGACCCTGCCACCTGCATTTCTGTCACCTCAAGATGTGAGTTTTATGATGGGCTTTGCACAGTGCCAGGTCTGAGAGTGAGCAGAGGCGGAAGTGGTGGAGAATGCTCTATCTGCTCTCTGAGTTGAAATGCAGACTGGGGTACTTCAACCAATTCACCCTGCGCTAATTTTCAGAGACAAATGAGGCTGCTGTTGAATAGGCGTTCTACGATTTGGGGATCACTTCTTTGTCTTTCTGAGTGGTTTAAAGCCTGGATCTGTTGTGTTTCTGACCAAGCTTTAAACTCATCTCTTGCAAGCTGGTAAGAAGAGTGGGCTGAGTGGTTTGTGGTACTAAACAGCTTGATTTTCGTAGCATTTGGCATATCCATAACCTAGAGGATATAAAAGCCCAGAGACAGCCATACATTACAGCCATACATTTCAAACACTAAGAAATAACTGAAAAAGTAGACTTGCATGTAAATTAATGGCATATGAATAACAAAATAGTTTGAGATGAGAATTAATTCAACAGATACTTGGTCAAAATTACTCTAGTAATTTGACCTGTTTCCCCTCATGGGAGGAATGGGGGAATTAGATCAATGGCCCATGAAAGATGACTGCAATGCAGAACTATCCACCTATCCACCTAATGGCTGAGATATGTAGAAATCTTATAATTAGCATTGTACTTTAGATTACCTCTCAAACTGATAGTACCTACACAGCTTCACTGTGTTGTACAGATCTACTGGAATTCTCTCAAGTCAAACATTCCATGTTTGACTTTTTTCCCCCTATCCATTACATGTGGTATAGAGTTTTGAGCATGGCTTTCTTAGCATGAAAAACTAGAAAGTCCTTGGCCAGTGTAAGCACTACCTAGCAACAACTAAAACATCGGTGCCTTATCAATTTTGTTCCCATCCTAAATCCAAAACACAGCACTGTACCAGGTCAAACATTCCATGTTTGACTTTTTTCCCCCTATCCATTACATGTGGTATAGAGTTTTGAGCATGGCTTTCTTGTCCATGCACTGCAAACCACATTACCAAGTAGGAGGGTATCAGTATCTTCAACCTAAAATTGATTTTAATTGGTTTTTTAAGGCAATTCCTTTAAGACGTTCTGTGTCTGGTGTCATGACCTGCTACAACAGCATGTATAGCTTGAAGGGAGTTTCTTTCATGTCTCTCTTCATTCCAGTAAGAGTGAGTCGCCCACTGCAAAGCCATTTGATAGCTCTTCTTCAGATTTTTTTGGAGATAGTCTCCTGAGCCTTCACAGTATGCATAGTTATTTTCATGCCAGACCAATTTTCCTTGCCAAATTCATAAGAGTGCTGAATAGAGCTTTATAATGGGAGCTGGATGCAACATTAACTACAGGCCAGCTGATATTTCCATGTAATGAGAGAGTAGTGTATTCCGTTTGTATGATTCAAATAATAATGTTGAAATTGAGGAGAGACAGGAAATGTTTCCATATCATTAAACAAAATTGAAAGGAGACAAAATGCTCTAAAAAGAGAAGGGGAAAATGATAGCTATTGTTATGTTTATTTACTCCCTCTGTTCTCTTCTACTTACACTTTCTCCCTTTTTTCTCCTTTCTTCTGCCACCAACTTTCCATATTTTTAATTAGTAGGTAGTGGCATGGGTTTCAGAGATAACATTAAAAGCAAATTATCAGGCTGGGTTTTATGCTGCATCAACTGAGAAACTGCAGGTGCTGTGGTTGCCAAAAATGGTCCCAGGTGAAAGTTATTTCTGCAAAAGGCGGGTTTGTCTCAAGATTTCCTTATTCAGAAGCAGAATTTCTTTTGTATCAAAGACATACAAAAGCATTTCCCATCTCCTAAGTCAGTAAGCATAAGAGTTGGGAAACAATGTAAAACCACTTGTACTGATCCTTATGTTTTTCTTTTAAGGAAGATTTCTTTCTCACCCTGATAGAATTCACATATTGCCCCAAAAGCTGGCAGCAGTGGTGATGTAGCTGAGAATTAGATGACAGAAGCAATGGCTTTTGGGATTTTTTTGGACTACAGGTCCAGGTTATACTTGATTTCAAAGCCTCACCATTTTTTCAACCTTCCAGGTTGAAAGTGCTCTGAAAACCATTTTCCACTAAGTAACAGATGTATGAGTAACCAAAACATACTCTGGTTTGTTCAATCATGAAATTCCAAACAGAATTTCCAAATAGTCATAGGCCAAAGAGGGCACTTGTATTAATTTAGTCTAAAAATTAAATGTAGCTGGTCTCTTGACTTTTTGTGACTAGTCAGAACTGGTTAAAGTATAAAGGGCAGGTCTGTCTTTATGCATGTTGACAGTACTCCATCTGATAAATGCCAGCCTAGACTGGATTAAGTGTTTTCTCTTTTAGTCTCCTAATGGAACAGATAGACCCTGACCTATTTCATGTGTGGAAAGGCTTTCAGTCTCCTTTCTTAACAGCATCCTCTTCTCTACAGAGACCAATAGAGCTTGCTCAGGAGAACATTTTTAAGCTTTACGACAGAAAATTGTGCTTGATCTTTAAACACATGTCTATCTTCTGACTATTATGCTGCAGGAAAAACCTTTCCATCCCCTGTCCCCTTCTGGTGTGATACTAACCATCCCACATCCCTGTCTCAAGAAGTCCTCTGTTCATTCTCGGTAGGTTGCTTGGAGTTGAAGGCACAACAAAATTACCTTCCTTAAAGGGTGTAGGAAGGAAGATTAGAGAGGGAGAGGGAAAAATGTTTGAAGATGAGGATGGCTGAGGATGTGTGGCCTTATTTTTTGAAAGGTATGTGAACAGAGAGTGCTTCATCTTGTACACCAATAGATAAGCACATATTCATGTTCCCTTCCCTGGCCTGTCCCCTCCAAACACCCTGAGTCTAGAGCAAAAGCTCTTGCTACAACATATCAATGGGACAGGGACTGTCAGTGTGGTTAATGCTTGTAGAAAGGCTGTCAATAGCTATTGCAGTAGCCTTGGGCAAACAAAATATTCAGGTTCCTATTCTTGCCTCATGTTGTTTCTCAGTGCTACTTTCTGGTTTTTTGCTTTATTTTCCCAGTAGCACCTTCTTTTTGTTGCATTTATTGAAAACTCCACATAGAAACCCCAAGCAGCAGATCAACAGCAAGTCAGCAGTCAAGCTATAAATCAAGCTAACGTTTGCTCACCTGTTTTGTGCAGGACTTGTCTATCATCACCTCGTTACACATATCCCCTTCATGATAGCTCCTTCTGTGATAGAGTTTGTTCACTTTTTGGCTGACAGTTACTCTTTTAAATCTTAACCTTATCAATACTCATTGGCTGTTTCAAAAATGACTGTAAAAAGACATTGTCCAATATATTTGTTATTTGTCCTCCTTCTGTGTCTGCACAGGCTACATAATCATGGGCTTTTGAACCAAACCTGCCATTAACACTGCCATTAATTAAAGAAGAGGGAATGTTACTTGGTGGTTGTACACTGTGAATTCTTACCAGATACTTGTAAAGGACTATTGGTATACACAGTGTTTCTGCTCTTTGCCTCTAATTCTCTGAATACAGGTAGTTCAAGATAAGAGTTGTTTCTGGAGGTCATTTTGAGCTAATCTAACTTTAGGCAGCTGTAAAAAGGGGTACTCCAACTCTACCCCAATACTGTTGGTCACATCTACCTACCATTCTCCACTGTCCTGCATCAATCAGATTAAAGAGTTCATTCCCTGACAGCAGCCAGCCAAACTAAAGAGAGGTTAGCATCACACTTCGCTGACACCAATTTGAAAAAAAAAAAAAAGAGTTTAGGCTAGCACATTTCTCAAAATATCTGTTGCTATGTAATACATACTTTTGTGCATAGCAACTTCCACAAATATATGCTAAGTATAGTTGTCAGAAAGTTTCAAAACCTTTGCCAGAGTCTTTTCTGTCTAAGCCAAAGGTCTTATACTCAGGTATGGAATTCTTATAAGAGGAGAAGATTCAAAGCCATAAAAATACCTTTTGCAAGAGAGACCATAATGACTACCAATCATGAGATCACTGTTACTCAGGATAACTTTGCTGGATAATAGACTATCCTGCCTTCCCTGCAGTTCAGGCAGTTACTGCTGTCTGCTCTTCATTTCAGAACAGGGTTACTCTTACTTATCTCTTAGATTTTTGTATCTTAAGAAATCAGAAGTTATTTTTATAAAAAAAAAAAATTAAAATAAAAATAGTTAAGATTTAGTCTTGTGCTGAGCTCATAGGTTCTATTTTTCTCACAGCAGTTAGGTATACTTCTGTCCTAAATGCAGGTAATTATACTTATCCAGCTGGGTACAGAATTTTGAAATCCTTAGTTAAAAGGTATTAATCAAATATGCTTTTATTTTATAAAAACAGATAAGTAGCAAAGAGCATAAAGAAAATTTATCTTGTGGCTGTGCTTTCCTGAGGACTTCTTTACCTTGCAAGAATATGCTGGAAGTCTTATTCCTGGCACATTTTGCCACCAGAATTTACTAACTGCAGATTTCATATTAAGTCAGGAAAGGCATCTTGCAGCTAGCAGTCCTAGAAAAGAGGGAATATGGCAAGCATAATTTGGGTAAAAAAGAACTTAGATTGAAGTTCATGTCTTCCAAGATATTAATTACCAAAAGGCAGACAAGGAGATGGGGATACGGTTCTGTCTAAAATAAGAGAGAAATTCTGTGAGATCCTGAATGTGAATGTGGTGGGATAGTGGCATTAGTACCAATACCCTTCAGATCATTGACTTTGGCACCTCACAGACTCTGCACGCAGTGACAGGCCACCTTGTTGTCAGGACAGTCAGTCACATGCTTTTAGCTGACTGCAACATTCTCATGTTCTGGGACAACTTTGAGACCTGAGGCTTATCACTGTGTAGGTTTTCTAGATGGTCGTTGAGAACTTGTTAAATACTTCTGTGTCAGTTTCCGTGCTATGGGCTAAGCATATGTTCAACCAATGCTCAGGTCAAAGCTTAATGACTGTCCATCTCATGTATATGAAACTACATTCCTGTTTGTCTTTACCGTGAGCTTCAAAGCATGTCAGGACAAGCAGGGTGCCCAGATAAGTCCATTGTTTTACTACAACTCTGGGCACATGCAGTATAGATGGACTGAGCATGCTCATGCTGACAACTTTCATGTTGAACCTCTCTCAGCCCACATACCACCTTGCAATACTTATGAACCATGACACTGTAACAAGTCATGAGCAGAAAGCTGTTCCCCTAGCCCTGAACTGTAAAGTGCTGTCTCACTTGAAATGTGAGAACTTTGCTGAGATGGCTGTTGACTAGTGTGAAGCACAGTTATGCATCT
>NW_008825234.1:448033-449461 GCF_000699105.1 Pygoscelis adeliae
TACCTTTTGTTGCAGAGCACCCTTAGGATATCAAGACTTGCAAAAGGTTTTTTGCCTAGTCATCCATGAGCTCACTTTTTAATTTTGCTAGAACTGTCTTTTTCCATTTCTGCGTCTACATGTTGGATGTTGTGTTAATAGAGAGTGGTACTTTGAGTTAGATTAAATTTTCAATAGCCTATTTTAGCCTCTTGTTCTGTTCCTGCCCTTCTTGTAATTTATCATATGTAGGTAGCTTGCTGTCTGCTAATAGATATTTAAATTTCCAGTTCTGCATGACTTGAAATGTTTTGTCTGACTCTTTTTCCCCTTTTTTTGATGTGCTCTGCTAACATTGATGACTAAAGCAGCTTTCAACAGAGAACTGTCCCCATTATCTGCAACATCCTACATTTTTTTACTCTTGCTATTTTTAAAACAACTAATTATGTCATAGATTTTTTAATTCTTTCCCAGGTTACCCTTGCCTCTTCTTAAAACCCTTATGGATTGCTTTTCTTAATTTCCCTCTGTGCTCATAATTCATCCATCTCTGGTGTAATTGTTAAAGAGTGGGAAAGAGATTTCATAACTCTCTGCCATTAAAGGTTGCAACCCTATGAGGGGGACAATTTGCCATTAACTGAATCATCAGTTGGAACTACCAGTATCAGCCACGTTGTCACTGGTCACTAGACTCAGTAATCAGTGTCATCCTCTTTGTTGTTGCTGTTGCCCTTGTTGGGAGTTATTGATGTGTTTGTGTAAGGTCCTGAACATTGTGATGCCAGCAAAGTTGCAGTCAAGAGTTCTCAGCTCTCTGACTTGACTTGAGGAATGTCCATAGATTTGCTACAGTGGCTAAGATTTATTGAAGGCAAGCACGGTTCCAACACGCTTAGCCTAATGATTATCAGGACAGGAGTTAAGGGATATGTACTGGTGAAAACATTTTCAGTGATATCACTTACCCTGTATTGGTCATTGGCAAGTTTTTTTTCCTCTTTTGTGATACGGTAAAACAGCACAACGTGCCTATCACATTGCAGCTGTATCTTTGTTTTCTAACTGTCCTGTCCTATATGTTCCCTTTCTAGCCCTATCTCATTCTACACTTAGTACAATATTTCTTTTCAACCATCCCAGTAAGATTTCACATATGAGTCAATGCCTTAGCAAGCCTTTGTGTTGCCAGTACTCCAGTGAGCCCTACATTGGGCACCCACCAGAACATATTTCACTGTCAGGAGCAGGTCAGAAAAGTGGTTCCATCAACGCTGGAACAAATAAACTCTCATTTCTTATTGTTTTGTGTCTTGCGTTCACCTCATGGACTTTCTTTTGTCCAATAAAGTGTGAAATCACACTGCAACCCCTTCCTCAAACGGGATTCTTATAGGCTCTCTTTCACTCATTTGCACAAAATCTGTAAGGAATTCTAACTTTCTG
>NW_008825234.1:449532-454213 GCF_000699105.1 Pygoscelis adeliae
AAAGGAGGTTCTGCATCCCTAAAAGGCTGGTTTGCAATTAATTTGCATAGGGCAAAAGGATGTCTGGAGGCCTTATGGACACCCTGAAATTCTTCCTGAAAAATTCTTAGATCAGTATCAGTAACTGGAAAACACAGGTTTTGGTGATAGTTGAGCTGGGATATTTCAGGACTTGTGCATGTCATGTGGATATGGGTAAGTCTATACCCAAAGTGTAGGTGTAGCCAAGGGAATCAGAACAACAGTTTCTGTCTAAAATAGGACAACTGTCATTACATTGCTTGCAAACCAAAGAGTCTCCTGAAAGGCCTACATGGCTTTGAAAATTATTTCCAGGGAATACAGAAATAGAGAAACCAACTGAAGAAAGAAGAGGGAAGAAAATAATCTGAGATGAAAACATCCATCCCATTCTTGCAACATTTGTCATAGAAAGGATGACTGACAGTTCACAGAAAAGGCATGAAACTCTTTACAGTGTTGTTCAAAATATGTTCCAGATGATTAGTGTAATCTATTATGACAGTTTATTTCTTACATCTCTTGAAATGTGAATAATCCTACAAAAAATCCACATCAGAAGGTGTATTCAGTTCTACCCAGAGCTATACTTTGCCAGATGTTTGGATTCTTGATGTGGAAGAAAAATAGGAATCCACCCGTTAGATACTTCTTTTAAGGGTGAAAATGTTTAAAAAAACCCCAAAACTTCCCAAGTTGTGATGAGTGAAAAGTGGAGGGAGAAACTGCCTTAAAATGTCCTCTTACTGTTCACATTCCTCCGATTACTGTAGTAATTTCTCCTTTTGGTTTGGCTTGTTTCAAGCTCTACCACAAGGAAGGCTATCTGTGTGAACTCTCTTCTTATTATTAACACAATGATGAAGAGGTTGACAGGTTATCTTCTTTTGCCTGAAGCTAGTCAGTCTGGCTGATGCTTCCTCTATAATTTTTTCTTGCTTTATGCTCGTTTCCTGTGGTTTTTTCTTCTTTACTACATGACATTCGCACAGATAAAAACCAGTAAAAGGAAAAGAGAACGGAGTCAAAAATCCAATTCACTCAGTAGCCATAAATAATACACCCTTAGGAAGAAAACAATGAAACTGGCTGAGGAGTTCGGCACACAGGAGACTGCTAAAAGGTTTAGGAGTATCTTATCAAAATCGATAGTCAAGATAGTTTTGTAAGACTGTCATGTGATCACAACAGCAGAAAAATACAAATGAAAATGGGGACTTATTCAAAATGAGCTTTTTTCTATTACAGTTCACAGTATGATGACATTGGCTCTCAAGACACCCAAGTTCCCCACTTTGCTCAGGAAGAAATGGCAAGTATTATTACAATATCTGACAAATATAAAAATGACAAGTCATTACTAATTGGTATATATAGTGAGTTATAAATGTAAGAAATAAATAGATAAGGGAATCTAAACATAGCAGGAACAACTTCCTGTAAGTTACTGTTGTGAAGGCAATAGTAATGTGAAAGTATAAAGTTTAATAAAGTTAAAGTATATCTGGAATGAAAGAAATGCCAGTACCACTCCAGGTTACCCTAAGATTTAGACAAGTGAATGATGATGAAAAACAATAGTATTTAATAACTTTTAATTTCCATATTTTAAAAAAGGGGGGATATAGAATCATAGAATCATTAAGGTTGGAAAAGACCTCTAAGATCATTGAGTCCAACCGTCAACCCAACACCACCATGCCCACTAAACCATGTCCCTAAGCACCTCATCTACACGTCTTTTAAATACCTCCAGGGATGGTGACTCAACCACTTCCCTGGGCAGCCTGTTCCAATGTTTAACCACTCTTTCAGTAAAGAAATTTTTCATCATACTCATGTATCAGAATGACAAAGTGCTTTCCAGTTCATTTATTAAAAAATAATATATATTATTTAAAAATATTTAAAAATATGTAAAAAATAAAAAAATATTGCATAAAAGACCCATAATAGAAGAAATATTTCAGATCAGAAATGCCAGATAGCTTTGCCCAGAAGTCTTATAAGATTCAGTAAATGTTCTTTTTAGACCTGAGAGTCTTGGTGGACAACAACATGAACCAACAGTGTGTCCTTGAAGCTAAGAAGACCGACAGCATCTTTGACTTTATTAGCAAGAATGCAGCCAGCAGGCCCAAGGCAGCCATCCTTCTGCTCTATTCAGCACTTCTGAAACCTGGAGTACTGTGTCTGGTTTTGGGTTCACCGATACATGAAAGACATAGGCATGCTAAAGTGAGTCTGGTGAAGGGCTACCAAGATGTTTTTGGGGCTGGACATGATGATGTTCAAGGAAAGGCAGAAAGAAATGGGTTTGTTTAGCTTTAAAAAGCTATTTATTGGGAGGTTGTAGAGAAGGTGCAGCCAGACTTCTCAGAGGTGCACAGAGAAGGATGGGAGGTTCAGTACAGGGAATTCCAATGAAGTGTAAGGAAAAATTATTACTGCGAGGGTGGTCAAACATTGGAAAAGGCTGTCAAGACAGGCTGTGGGATATCCATCCTTGGAGATAGGCAAAACTGAACAAGGCCCTAAACAACCTGTTCTAACTAGGACTGCATTGGGCAAATGAGCTTTGGAGGTCCCTTCCAACCTGTGTGATTCCATGATTCTGTGGTTAAAGGATACTAATTTTAAATAAATATGAGATTATCAGAGGTATTCTAGAATTATAGAAGAACCCACCAGTTAGGAATTAAACTGGGCTGCATGCTATTTACCTGGTTAGGTATTGGTTAGTTAGCCAGACAGGAGTCCTAGGCAAAAAAGAACAGCTGAAACTGGATGCAATGAACAAGCAGCAAATTCCATGAGTAGCAGAAAAAATGAAGACTTGAAAGCCAAGACTTTAGGACCTACAAGGTCTGATGTCTAATAAAAGTAGGACTCATGGGTGCATTAAAATGTCCTTTTTCTTTTATTGTACCCTTTTTTTAACAGAAACATGAAACTCCCGAAATCTCTAGCACCCTGCCAAATATGTTTGAAATTGTCAGTCAGCTCATGGTTTCTTAGGTGAGATTGATCAACAAGCAAGCAAACACGTAGACAGTGTCTCATTTCCATAGAAAATCAGGCTGCAAATGAAAGGATGAAAATAGAATTAAGACCAGGCAACTTAATATTATTGAGAAGAAGCTTTCTGAAAGAAACATTATTTCATTCATTCATATCATTAGAAGTGGGATTCATAAAACTAAAATCAAAGAACAAATGTACTTAGGTGCTTTATTAGTCACACATAACACTTTGACTACAAAAAATATGCATTATGAAGTATCAATAAAGAGCATTTTTAAAGGGATTAAGAACTGCCTTGTTGAATAGAAGTAGAAAATGAGATGTCAGTGGGGAATCATAGCTCAACTTGCATAGAAGCTCAACTAGTAGGGTTCCTTAGTATTAAATAGTTTCAGTCAATGACTGAAGGTGAATATAAACTCACTGATAACAAAATAAGGCAATTCAAACAAAAACAGGACATGCATTTTCAACATTAAGAAGTATAGTCTGCTGTGGAACAAACTGCTAAAGGAAGCAGCAGTGTTTTAATCCCATGATGTCTTCAAATCAAAGGTAAAACCACTCTGCTGGGGTGTTTCTGTGTTAAGGCTGTTGACTTACATCAGCTAGAGTGACTGAACCACTGTAGTCTTTTCTCTTCAAGAGTTGAAATCAGATAATTAAATGCTCCTTTCCTTTTCTAAAACCCTAGTCTTTGAAAACAGTGACAAAAAGTGATTGATGAGCCCAGAAAAATACAAAAATGAGAGAAAAAAGATTCAGGAAACAAAGAAGACCAGTGATTAAAAACAAGATGACTATTGTGTCATTTTGCATTAATAAAACAAATATTCTTAAAATGCATCTCCAGCTAGGACTGTACTTCTCCAAACTTGGGAAACAAAAGGAAGGCTAATTAGTAAGAAATTATTGGTGCTTTGTGGTATGACTGTAAAAATAACCCACAAAGAGAACAGATCTGCAGATTTTCCTGAAGGACAGACTTGCTTATACAATTTTCTTTGTTTGAAACTTTTGTTTGGACTAAAACAGAGCTCTGGGGTATCTTGCCTGACCTCCAGCTGCCACTCCAGAAGGGAAGGGGTTTTCTATAGGTCTTGTACCTGTAGCTATATCCCTGAGGATGTCTTTCATGTTCTAAGTTAATTTAGCTGCTCTGAGATGTCTTTAGGCAACTAAGGAATGGGCTTGATGCCTACATTGGACCCCTAAGGCATGTGGTATCTAACCTTCTACATACTGTAGATGGGAATGAAGTCCCTGTAGTGCGCATAAAGAATATGTTGGGGAAAACAGTTTGGGTTATTCCTGCCTCGGGCAAAGGCAAACCCATCCGTGGGATTGCTTTTGCTCAAGGACCTGGGTGCACTTGGTGGGTGATGCAGAAGGATGGGGAAGTCCGATGTGTACCTCAAGGGGATTTGATTTTGGGTGAGAATAGCCAGTGTTCTGAATTATGTGATGTTAAGTACTAATTATGGTTATAATAGTTATACTAATAATATTATATGCCATACTAATGTTATAGAAATTAGTATAGCAGGAACCACCCGAACCAGTGGAGGACAAGCCTTACAAGAAGCAGTGCAAGTCCAGCAGTGACCCGACCTCAGCTGGCTTTGGTGCCCAGTAA
>NW_008825234.1:454542-464091 GCF_000699105.1 Pygoscelis adeliae
ACTAGTCAAGGACTTTCCAGCTTCCCATGCTCTACCGACTGAGAAGGCTGGAGGTGCACAAGAAGCTGGGAGGGGGCACAGCCAGGACAGCTGACCCAAACTGGCCAAAGGGATATTCCATACCATGTGACGTCATGCTCAGTATATAAAGCTGGAGGAAGAAGAAGGAAGGGGGGGACGTTTGGAGTGATGGCGTTTGTCTTCCCAAGTAACCGTTATGCGTGATGGAGCCCTGCTTTCCTGGAGATGGCTGAACACCTGCCTGCCCATGGGAAGGAGTGAATTAATTCCTTTGTTTTGCTTTGCTTGCATGCATGGCTTTTGCTTTACCTATTAAACTGTTTTTATCTCAACCCACGAGTTTTCTCACTTTTACCCTTCCGATTCTCTTCCCCATCCCGCTGGGGGGGGGGAGTGAGCGAGCGGCTGCGTGGTGCTCAGTTGCCAACTGAGGTTAAACCATGACATTTGTGTAATAGGGGTTCAAAACAGAAACATGTGCTGAAACCTCTGCGTACAGATTACAGGTTTATTGCTCTTCTGTGCAATCTTATGGCCATTAGCAGCTTCACACTTTTGTACCTGCATTATTTTTGGAAACAATTGTGTTGACAGTTTAAAAAACTTTCTCACTAAATCAGTCTCATTTTGTTCATTGCAATAATAATTTTAAGTCTGGTTAAGCTATTCCCAACTGTTTCACTTTCTATCTGTTGGTAGGAGTCCAGTTTTCTGCTTTGAAAAAACACTACAAAATCCTAAACCTGTATTTAACCTTGTGTGATGCCTTTTTACTTATTAAAAGCTGTGTTTCAACCTAGACTGTTCATTCTACATCCAATGTTCAGTAACTAGCCTCACACATACCCTTGGTCTTTTCGTAAACATATTCCCTCTTATGTTTAAATGCCCCAGAGCACCAGCCTTCTTTGAGGAGTCTTCCTGCCAGCCTGCCCATCAAACTGGGGCCACATTACTGAAGTGTCTGAAAATACACACTCTGTGTGGGGACAGTGTCAGAGCTTCTCATACCCCTGTGGAAATCAGTGTCTCCTGTTGCTTTTTAGTTTTCTGGATCTGCCTCTGCTTTAGCTGTTTCCTTTCACCTTCTCTCACTATCAAATCCTGTATGCTAGCAGCGTATGTACTTATGTTTTCTCTCTCTCCTGAGTCTTGCACTGACTTGTGAAATTATGCTGTAGACCAGATGTCAGCTACATAATTTTTTGCAAGAATGATCCCCATCTGAAGCATGTACTTCTGTAAACCTCATCAGAAATATTTGCTCTTTACTGTGCATTCTTTAAACTTATGCTTTTCTTTAGGGGTCGAGAATGGGCTCTCTGTAAGAAGTTTTGTATATTGACTAGTGAAAATGGCTGTAAACAAAAACTATTGCCAAGATCAATTTTTTATTATTATTTATTTGTATGTAGCCAGGTGTGTGTGGAGCTTTTTGATGTTGCAGTCCTCTTTAACTGCATGAAGTGGTGATAAGTCTTAACTGTACAGGACCTTCAAACTCTGGCAGCATTCTGCCAGAAAGCTGTCACTGCTCCAGAGTTTTGCTGTGGTCAGTTTTCTAAACCTAACTACTTGGATCCAGAACTAGGATCTCATTCTTTCCTGGAGCATACCTTCTCACAGGCTCTCCACCACACTCCTCTCTGCAGTTTTTTACTCTCTCTGATTCCTAGCTGAACAATGCTTTATCTCCATAGAATTCCCTGGTCTGCTCATACCAGGATGGAGATACAGATTGCCTTCCTCCAGGCTCAGTGGGACTTGCAATTACAAGCAACGAGCTGTTACATGGAAGGCAGGTGTTACAAAACTTCTCTGTCAGGCCAGCATTTCACTACGAGTGGTTGTGTCCTGCTCTGCTTTGTACCACACTCAGAATTGTCAGTGCCTACTAGATGAAGCCCTTCAAAGACACTGAAGCTCTGTGCAGCAAATGGTGCTAGAGTAAACAGAGTAACGCAGTGGTTTCCCGTGGGTCTGTGAAGTGAAATGGTTGATGTTGAACACCCAGTGTCCACTCTGTATGCATCTAATGTCTCTCTCACTTATGTACTTAATTCTACTTAAATTTAATTTAGATGTGTTCTTTATACAAGCAGAATACAAAATGTTGTGGTTTTTTTCCAGTTTTCTGGTGGTGTCAGCTGTAATTGCAAACTTTTTTTTCATAAACATAGAATAAAATATGACATTCCTTTACATAGCAGCAGTATTTCCAGATAAACTTTTCCCTGGGTTGCTTTAAAATCACCTGCTTTAAGACCATTCTCAGGTTCAGCCAGTGGGATAGGCACGATTTCATGGAAGTAGAGAGCTTCAGGCTGTCATCTTTGCATGGAAGTTAAACACTGAATTTATTGACAAGCTTGAATAAATAAGGGCTGGAACAAATAAAAAAAAATCAAGATGCTTGTAGTTTAAATGAGCTATCATCCAAATGCTATAAGCATAGCCAGAGTAATGACTAGTGTATGCACAAGCCAAGTAAACAATTAGCAAGTGTATGGTACCTGGAGTTGAGATGTGTAGTTTATCAAAGGAGAGCTATAGAGGTCAACCTTCAGACTCAAACCATTGAATACCTAAATCTTAGGATGTTGCTGCTTTTGAAATTACTTGAATAAGCTGAAACCTGTATGTAGAGTTATGTTTGTGGCCAAAAAGGTCAAAAGGTCCTGGTAAGTGAGAAAGGCAGTCTTCGGAAGGAAACTGTCACAAATGATTGCAAATCACCTCCCTCTAGCTTCCAGCACATCTATGCCCGTGTTCTTTGCTCTTAACATCTGTCATCATTCAACCTCTACTTCCACCTCTCCCATTACACATTCTTTTGTATTTTCAAGTTTTGAATGTAATCTTTTAGTTGTTATGGAACATTAATTTCTGTAGGATACTCTCCAACTCCATAGATCAACTGTAAGTTTATTCATCATTACTTTTACCAAGCACTTTTGTCCACCATTTTGACGACTTTCAGGTGCCCAGCAGAAAGCTATTTCTGGGCAAAACCACAATCTCCTCTATAAAAAAAAAATAATTGTAGATTCTGTATGCATTTATGTCTCTTCACTAACTTGGTGTCCACATTCGTAAGTAATTTTTCTCACCTTTAACTCAGAGGAATCAAAACATCTTTCCTGGACCTTGTTACTTAGTTAAATACAAAGTATCTACCTTGCAGATTGTGCTAGCTAATAGATTTCTGCTACATAATTTCTTAAGAATCTTCATCTTCTAGTGTCACTAGTGGAAGCATTATGAAATATTTCCTTCCCATTACACTTATAAACAGAACAGGGTTCTCAGACTCCTGACATTTCTTTTACTTACAGTACTCTATAAGACTCTTAAGCGCATTACGCTAAACTATATTTCATCTTTCCAAGTGCAATGATGCTACGTTTATTCAAATGTTGCATATGTATTCACTCATGGTGTGGACATCTCTACTGTAATATATGTGAGCAGAGCTAAGCCCAGCTGTATTGTCCTTCCCTCGCCAGCATTCAGATGATAATTGTAATGATGAGTCAACAGTGCTGGGAAAGTGCTTTAGAAACGTAATCCCTCTAGTTCTGCTGCCTTCAGCAACTTCAGAACAGGTCCTTGGTACCATAAAAAGTTGCAGAAGAATCTCATATTACTGACTAATTATATGATAAGATAGCATGTAAAATTCAAAGTTACTAAGTTTAACACATGGGATAAAACTACCCCTCCAGTACATGACAAATGAGAACGGCAAAATTTGCATTCAACGCTTAGGAAAGAAACCTTGGAGTCATGATGAAAAGTTCAGTGAAAAGATCAGCTTGATGTTCAGTGCTGGTCAAAAAAGAAAAGGGAATGATAGGAGTTATTAGGAAAAGAAGAGACAACCAATCAAATATATTATGCCACTATTTAGTTGATGGCATGCCTGTTACGTGCAGTTCCCTCAAAATGGTTACAATAGAACTTAAAAAGACTTAGAGAAGGGAAGAGACATATGGGAGGGGGTTGTGAGAAAAACTAAATAAAGCTTGGAAAAGAGACAATTGAATGCCAAATAATAGAAGTTCATTGTCATGAGAGGTATAGAGGAGCTAAGGAGGGAACAATTTTCATTTTTTCCTTAGAAATAAGCAGAGGGAAAACAGACATTTGAAGGCAGTCATTTAAATACACTAAAAGCAGCACTTTTCCATATAATATAGTTGATGGTGGAACTCATTGACTCAAGATATGGAAAGAAAATATTCTCATAGTCTTTCCTTAAGCATCCACTGTGGTCAATACTGGAAACATGATACTGGGCTAAAAAATAAATTCCTTTATTTTTTACTCTGTCAGTGGCATCTCAAAACACAGACGCAGTCTGTAGGAGTAAAGAGACCACGACTTCTCAGCTATTAAGAAGAATACTGTGGGGAGGGCTTGTGCCTCCCTCTCTGCTTCTTGGAGTAACTGGACCCCAAATAAGCTCACAGTAGCTGCCTGTTTTGTTGAAATAAAAGAAGCTGCTGACAGGATCAGAACATTCATGCAGGTACAAATGATGAGAAAAGGCATTTCTTTTCCATGTTGCTTTCAATGACTTGTCAAAAACCCAAAAAGTAATAATCACAAGGGCAGTTCTGATGATTGTCTTGCTCATATTTTACTTCACTGGTTATAGCTGACCAAGAACTGAAAGGGAGTGGACCTGCAATGCTAACAGTGACAGCCCCCTAAGGGGAAAAGAGAACTTGAAGTGAACCCAAATGAGGCAGAATGTGTGTGCACGGGGCACCTGGCAGCACCTGTGTTGGGCAACAAAAGCACATCAGTGAGGGATTCAATGCTCTTGTGGTTTAACCCCAGTTGGCAACCAAGCACCACACAGCTACTCGCTCACCCTTCCCCCCACGGTGGGATGGGGGAGACAGTCAGAAGAACAAAAGTAAGAAAACTCGTGGGTTGAGATAAGAACAGTTTAATACTTGAAATAATAGAATAACAACAACAACAACAACAACAATAATAAATTGTAATGGAAAGTAAAACAATGAGAGAGAGAGAGAGAGAGAGGAACAAAACCCAGGAAGGAGAAAAAAAAAAAAACAACCAAGAGGTGATTCAACTGCTCACTGCCGGCCAACCGATGCCCAGCCAGTCCCTGAGCAGCAATTGCTGCCCCCCGGCCAGCTTCCCCCAGCTTATATACTGAGCATGACATCGCATGGTATGGAATGTCCCTTTGGCCAGTTTGGGTCAGCTGTCCTGGCTGTGCCCCCTCCCAGCTTGCTGTGCACCTCCTCGCTTGCAGAGTATGGAAAGATGAAAAGTCCTTGACTTAGTATAAATGCTGCTTAGCAACAACTAAAACATCAGTGTGTTATCACATTATTCTGATGCTAAATCCAAACCACAGCACTATACCAACTACTAGGAAGCAAATTAACTCTATCCCAGCTGAAACCAGGACAGCTCTCTTTAGAAATCTGCAGTGAAACATCATGCCTTCTTCCAGGGTCATAGCTGTACTGTATTATTGGCAATGCTAACAAGTGTTTTATTCATGTATTGTTTTGGTAATATTGGAATGCTGTTGCAGTACGCTACATTTATACTTTCCTTCTCCACCATTGGAGAAGGAGGGTTTTTTTTACTGCCTTAAGTTCACAGTTTTCATTTTAATTCTCATTCTGAGCACAACAGCTGAATTGCTAATGTGTGGAAAACAAAGCATTACCCAGAATTAATATGACTGCATTCATGCCATCCCCAGCCGTCTTCTTGTCAGCCCTTATAAACTTAACTTACACTTATTTTGGACTGACCTTTTCTCTAATTGGACAGGAGAGTACAGAGGAATATCTAGGTGCTAGAATAATGCCTTACTATAGTAAGGAAAAAGAAAAGGGGCAATCTTCTATAAGAAGTGTCATTTCTTGGAGGAAACATATAATCAAGACCCTGGCCCTCTTGCAGGAGCAGTGTCTCTGCTTTTGTGTCCATCCTAAACTCTTTTTTAAAATTTATGCATTTCTCTATCAAAACATTGATTGAGGGGTTATTTCTTTTCTTTCTGTTCTGAAATATTGCTTACTGTCATTCTGGGTTGATTTAAAATCTGTCAGCTTAAACTGTGCTGATGGTTGCATTCCTTTATGAAGATGGGAATTGCTGGAATAGATCAGGGCTAGTAAGGTGCTTTCACTCCTGTCGATGATCTGTAGCAAACACTGCAGAAGAACATGCCACAAACCCCAGCCTGCATGTGTAAAGTGGTCTTCATTCTAATCCTTATTACTTAGAGATTGGTTTAGAGCTTGAAGTGTAGGCTTTTATATCCTCTCTTCTTATTTTTTTTAAATATAACAAATTGATTTTTGCCTATGAAGCCTCAGCTCTGCCTTGTGGTCTATTCAAATGCACAGCTGTGTCTGTCCTAAGCTTCATGCAGATCAATAGGGTTCAGCATAAGGGCACATTGCCCATTTGTACAACTCTCAGTACAGGATGGCAGCCATCGCTTCAAATCAATGCTTTCGGTGGGAGCTGCAGTTCATGCTGGGTATGCCTCTGCTGGAAGTGTTTTGATGTTTGCTTAGGAGTTATTTGTCCCTGCCAGGCACCACTGCTGCTGAAGTGAGGCTTTCTCCCCCATGTTTTATAAAGTTGAGGGAGCTTAGTGTATCACTATACTTTGCTGTGGGGTGAGCAAATATGCCACGGCCGTGCTGAGGAAAAGAGCATGTTTATCCCTCTCCGACCCTGAAGAGAACTCAAGGTAACTAACACCACCAAGCAAACAACCAGTTTGCTTCTGCCCCACAGCTTGCAGTTATCTGTGTGGGAGAGGAGCATAAGGTTGCTGCTGCAGCAGCCTGGGACAGCTTTTTGTTACCATTAGTATTTAGCGATGGAGCCCAGCAGTGGAAGTTGCCTTCACCTTGAATCTTCATGTCAATGAAAAAAAAAAGTGTTTCAGTGCCTTATGCATTTGTGTAAAATTGTGGTAGCACTTGTAAGAGCAGAGCTCTGGGATGTGTTTCAGCATTGTGGCCCATTAGTCGGGGGAGCTGCAAGCAGCCAAATCACATAACCTTTACATTTTTGCTTCATATCCAATGTCCAGGAAAAGGCATGTATTATTACAGTCACAACTAGTTGCTGGAGTCAGTGTTCAGTTTAATTAATGCCACTTTCCTTGTCAGTACATCTAAAGCAAAAAAAAAAAACCCAACAACCCATACTTAAAGCAAAATATAGGGTCTCAGCAACTTTCTAAAAGGATCTTCTACCAAAATATGGATAAAAAGCAAGTAAAAGGAGACCTACAGCACATAGGCACAACACAGGTTCAAAGAGATCAGCATGACACCTTGAGCTACTCAGCTCTTGTCACCGTTGCCTGCCAACTTTCTGCATGTGTTTACAGAGCACATTTTGCTCTTGTGTAGACTGAGAATGAAATTCTAAATTTTAATGCGGCATGTATTTTTGATTGTCAGCGTTAGTTGCCAAAGGAACAACCTGTGCATTGCTTAATCTGCTATTACACTGAGAAACTAAGATCAGGCAGGGGATGATTAGAATCACAGATCAAAACCTGGTACGCAGAAAGAATTGAACTTGGTGTTTTCACTCAATGTACAGGGATTTCTGTCACAGAGATATTTTCTCAAAATAACTCGTACCTCATTCCTCATGAGATATGGCAAATGTCAAGACAATCTAAGTAAGTGCTTGAATTTTAGAAGATGCACTATAGCTATACGGTATAAGTATAGCAGAAATATTGCTGTAGCACTCTAAATCTGACTGCATATTTACAGGCATCTCTCCTTGACATGGTTAAAGAGAGGTTTAAACTTTTCAAAAAGTGTCCGTACAATCTTTGTCTGCCCTGTTTAAAGCAGAGGTGCTAAAATAAAGTAGGCAAGAGAGAGTCAGGAAAGAGCAGAATATTACACGACATTTGCTAAAGACAAGAAATAGACAGGTGCTATACATCTTTTTTCTTTCCTGTGGAACTATATATATTGTGTTGTTACAAGTATAAGTACTGGTACTTGGCTTCACCGGAGACAGTTCTCACTTGTTTCAAATTGTAGCACACATTATAGTCTCCTTTTTTCTTTATACTGGCATAAACTGTAGCATTCTTCTGAGACCTTGAAATGAAAATCCTAGAAGGATCTGGGGCACTTGTGTTTTTTCTTGTCTGTTGAACAGGCTGCATTTGTTCAAATCTGACATAATACAAATGTTAATAAAAAGAGAGTTCTTGCCTGGAATTACTTTTGTTCAAGTACACAATAAGAGGCTGTTTGATAACCCTGCTTCGGTTTGGAACAAAAGCAAAATAAAATCAGATCTTTATGATCAGGTACTCTAAGATTTTTTTATTTATGCTGATTGAAGACTTCACCAGGTTGTTTTTCTACTGTTTTAAACAAATGCTGTAGACATCTAAATAGGTAATATTGCTCAGAATTTTGGATTTATGCTCAGTGCACTCTCCATTAGGCTACCTAAGGTGAAAGTCAAGGCAGAATACGGGCCTGTCTAGCCAAATTTAAATGTTCTCTCTGTTTCTGTGCTTGGAAAGGTAGTGAAAGCTGGAGGTGAAACAAATAAATAATTTATTCTATTTGGAAGGATTAACTTTTATCCACATGCAGGGAAGGAGGATTGCCTTCTAAGCAGAAGGATAAGGAGCTCAGACCAGTTCTAGTAACCTACCTAGAAAAGCTCTCAGCAGATTACTATGTTGTCATGGTAAGTAAGAATATAGCGTAGTACCATCCAAAGTAATTGTCACTGGTTCACTTACAATCTTAACAGCAGAAAATTTCTAACTATAGCTGAGCTACAAGTTAAGGCTTTCATTAGCATCACATTCATTTAGAAAGATCATGAGGAACATTGAATTAGAGATTAGAACAAGGGCTTTTATTCTTGTTCCTCTACCTTCTCAATTACAGGAATAATTTTGACTCATTTGATGTTACCCTTATTTGATTAGACTGCAGTCTTTCTTGACCTAACAACATTTAAGGCATTCAGTTAGAAACTTGAATATTAATGTCTGTGCTGGCTGTGATTTGAGACTTCTCTAAATATTTGACATGTTTCTTTTCCATTTAGGGGCAAGATGAAATAGCCATGACATGAAAAATATTTTTCATACTTTTCAAAATGTGATTGCTTTAGCTACAAGGTGGCCCATTGATTTAAACATGATGGAAAGAAAAAAAAATAATCTATTTGCCTCTGTGAATGTTTAAGGGACAAAGAGTAGAATTTAAAATAAGAGTATTTGTATAAAAATAAAAATAATTAATTATAAAGTAAAATATTTATAAAACTTTGTGTTGAGACTAGACTACTGTTTAAAATTTCCATATGGGTTACATTTTCAGAGCTGTTTACCTGTCCAGTATTCACCATTGCTTTCCATTATGATCATCTCATTTTAGAACTACCATGTTTCAGGGTCATTTTTTTTATCCAGACTTCTGAAATACAAAATTTGTGTACTTTTCCAACTCCATC
>NW_008825234.1:464165-465117 GCF_000699105.1 Pygoscelis adeliae
TGGTGGTTTGTTTCTGTTCAGTTTTCCGGTGCTTTAAATGAAGAAAGCAAGGTAAATACATTGCTTTAACCTGACTTCCACTGGGAAAAGTCTGTGAACTATTGACAAAAAGAATGTACTCAGTCATGGCTTTCCATGTGCACAGCTAACAGGCAAGATAACCAAAAAAGACCAATGAGAAAGATTATGATGAGAGAGATTATAATCCAGGATACTGAGAAAGACAAGCCTCTTATAGGCTTCCAGGTACGTGAGCCATTTTTAAAGCTGAGCTCCTGCCTGCCGCTTTCAAATACTTGTTCCCAAGTGTTTAGTCTTTGGGGTACTTGCTTATTTCTCCTGACAAATTTTCTAGCTTCACTGGCTCACTCTCTCTTTTTCCTTTCCTATGTTCAAAATAAACCCAGTGAAATACAAATCATTGCAACAAAGTTATGTATGAAGCACAAAAAGTTGACACTTCAATGCTTTGGGCATCATGTGCCATTTATTTCAACACTTTATGTTCAGTGTCAAAATAGTTTGGGGAAAAGGGGATGCACAAGACAGCCTTGTTTATAATAAACGTTTCCATAACCAATAGATGGCATTGTATTTATCCAAGCTGTTGTTTATATTATGGATTATTGTGTCTCTAGAAAAATGCTGAACTATTGAATAAAACATGACATGCAACAGTTCAAAACAATGTTGCTAATTATTAACTGCAAACTTAGTGCTAAAATAAACTTATGTTGCCTTCTTCCTTATTCCTCTTTCTTCAGATGAATTTAAAACAAAATAAAATTGCTTGTAGATTTTTTTCAGGAGGACTTTCTTGGTGAACTGTAGGTTTAGGAGAAGGACAACGAATAGCAAATTCTCCCAACACCAGAAACTCAAGGGAGCACCTTGACAGAAACAAATAGTCCCTCCCAATTCCACTGACATTAATAGGAGTATGGTAATGCCG
>NW_008825234.1:465128-472176 GCF_000699105.1 Pygoscelis adeliae
CCTCCCTTTCTTTTCCATATTACTTACATGAAAGACCTTTACTACTTACCTGTCCCTTCCTGCACAATTAGTAACTCATTTTTCTGCACTGATCTACTAAAATATCTATTCTAAAATGGAGATCCTCCTTCTGTTTTTAATTCAGCTAGAAAAATAGTATTTGATGGTGATTGGAATCTTTATTTCCTGTAGTATGTTTTTGAATCTTTCAGTATGTAATTTTAATGAGAGTATGTATTTTTTTTATAACTATGAAAATACACTGGCAGAAGATGCAATATGAAAGTGCTTCGTAATATATAAATAACTGGTAAAAGCCTAATGAAGGCTCCATTGTACTGACACACAGCACAGCCAGGAACCACTGTTTACAAATTCACTTTTCATTAGGAAAAAAATTCAAGGCAGATTTGATTTTATCAGACAAAGCAGTTCCTTTTTTTTTTTTCCTTTTTTTTTTGTGTTCATTTTCTTCTTCACTCTTTTCATGTCAGTATTAAATATAAAGACAGGTTTTGTGTTTAATTGTAAATGAGCTGTGAAATGCAAGCCAAAAGGGCAACTTAAGAGCATCGAAGATTGCAGGTAGATGAGCTCTCACCTCTTTTGCTAGACATTTTGTAGCTTCATTATAATTCTTAGGGTCTTTTAGTTTATGACACAGAATCTGTACCTGTGTGATGCAAAACAATTGCATGCTGCAATGTTTTGTTTTGTTTTGGTTTTTTCTCTCCTGTGGATGTCTCTGTGTTTATTTGATGTACTGTTAGGAGAGTATGAAGGGATGCAGCTCCTATTTGTATTCTGAAGTTTTGTTTGGGTACAGTTTGTAACTATAATGATTGATAGCTCTGGAGGAGTTGAAAATCATGAAAGTTAACCCTAGCTACCTTTTAACTTCTATTTTGCATATATTTTCAAAAACATTGTTAAAATAATGTAGATTACCTGAGGCAAAGGTAAGCAATACAATACAATAATATATGAATGATCTGTCATACAGATAAAATAGTGATTGAAGCTGAGGATCAGGTTATGATTCTGTGTTCACAGCAACTAAAAATGTGTAAAGTACCTCATAGCATGGAAAAGACCTCAGATCTGATGGACATGCAAACTAATTTCAGGGGCTTCAATGATGGCATAAAAATGGTTTATCTGGAGTTGCTGGAGGACATCAAAACTCTGATGCATTTTCTTGACACCGTACCTGAGCTGTGCACATACTGGGAGTATCCAGCACCTGCTGTCTGTGTTGTAATTGCACATGACCTGAACTCCAAATAAATCTGGATTGCCTAAGAATTCCTCCTGGCCAGTGACTTAAGCCGCTTCTAAGAAGTATCCTAGATCAGTTTGTCCTTCTGACGCTGGGTATGTATGTGATGCCACTGCAAAGGGGATGTGGTGAATGGAGGTGACACACAGTATTGGCTCTGTCTGCACAGATGGGAAGTGGGCTCTGCAGTATGCTTCAAAGTACAGGCAACCCCTGAGTCTGTCTCATGAGCTGGACGGCTCCAGAAATAATTGCATGAATCGGAGATATAACATTCATGAATAAAAGTGCACTTTTAGGTAATGTAGACATTTATACTTGGGAAATGCAGATACGAAGTTTCTTGTCAGAATGATACTTTTCTACTTCCCTTCCTCATTCCTCTTCTGTGTGTGAAAATAACAATGCATCGTACACTTCATTATCCAGACTGTTTGCTGGGGCCTATTTTATTGTCCTATAGCCTATGCAGAGTATACTTGCCAGAATATATATAAGATTTTTATTTCTATTCAAACCTCATTCTATATGGACATCATTGAAAACCTCAATGTCTATTGATTGCTAAATTATTTTACACTTGAATAAGAGGAGAGTTGTAGTCTGGCATTGTAAAAACACATACATTGAGGAAAATGCCTCCATTTTATCCTCTGTGATTGCACATTTTCTCCATTAGATTGTGCATTTTATCTACTGTGAAGTTCAGGTTTTCCAGTGTCTCTCTTCGGGACTTTCTCTCTCTTTTGTCAAACCTGAGAGCTGACGAACAATCTAAGCTGACTTTGTTGTTGGACACATGAAATGTTTGACACAAATGAAATCTGTATTTCTTACAAAACAGGATTATTTTTGTTTATTTTGCCCCCACAAGCAGTATCTTGTTTGAGCATCTGTAGCTCAGATTTAATTGTTTCTTAATGCTGGAATGTTGAACACTACCCAAGGCAGAGATTTATGCAGCCCAGAGTATGCAGCAGAGAAAAGCAGAAACTGAACTGTGGTTTCATGCTGCTGGTGCAGACACTCTTCAAGTCGTGTTCCCTTCGCTGAAGCAATGTCTTGACACTCTGGATGGTAATATGTTAATATGCTTCCAAGTGAAATGGAAATTCTCAGTACAAAAGAATGAAGAATCCAAGCAAAAATTATTGAAAAATTAGAAAAAAAAGTAGAAAAATTATGCTCTACTCAATTTCATATTTTCTTAAATATACCTTAAACTCTCAGAAAGCTCTTCATATAACCCGTATTCTGAGGGTTCATATAAACTGCATTAAGAAAGTGATAGAAAGTTAAGCAGATTTTATAAACTTTTTTTTGTCTAGCATGCTTTATATGCAAATTACTTACCATACATATGAGCAAATTCCTGACAAAAAATCTTTCATACCACTGAGTTTTTGTTTTTTTTTCATTTTACTGACTTTTTGAAGCACTTTCGTATGAAGAAAAGTTTCTCTGTGATCTCTGGAATGTTTTATATTGATCAGCCTTCAGTCATCCATTCAGTGAATCAAAAAAAATGGGCTGTGACTGTGGAAACTTGCCCATATTTGAAAAATACAAAAGAGAGGTTTTTTCCATCCTTCCAGTCATGTAATTGTGATGGCCTAAAAGGGATCAATGCTACCTCCACAGTACTGGCTTCTTTTGATAAGCTGCAATTTTTTAAATGGTGTCTTTAAGCAGAAAAGGTGAATCAACTGACCCAATAGTGCACTTAGTATCTGCTCTGTTGTGGAAGTTAGATGGGGAGGTTTGGCAGGCTGAAAGGTGGCTCCAGAAATAGGGAGAGGGCATTTATTCATTTGACTATCTTAACACAGCGTAATATATCAGACGTCCCTTTCTCCCCCCACTTACCTGAAACCTATTAAATGTCTGATGATTGTTATGGGATCAGAAATTAATCACCCACACCTTGGGATGAAAGTTTGCTGCATTTTATTTTTATTGTTACAATACATGGTTGAGAAGCTCTGAAATCCTTCAGTAAAGGCAAGCACAACAACAGTGAAAGAAACAGGAAAAACTGGAAAAGTGCTGGAAGCACTGCTTTTGGAAAAAAGCACACAAATAAGTAAACATCAGGGACTAGAACAAATAGTGCTGTGGTAACAGGGGAAATGATATAATGGGTTTCAGGGAGTAGAAAAATCTTTCTAAGACATATTTAGAATTCAATAATGTAGATATATTAACTGGACCTACTGATATATAAAGTATATATTTATATACTTCTACAGAACAGGAATATATTCACTTCTATGTCATAGTTTTAATGGTTTTATTTTAAAAAAATGAGGTGAAGTCAGTGCAAATAAAAAAGATAATTTTAAAAAATAGACTCTGCAGAATCATCTAACTTCAGCTGGCACTGCAGAAGCTTAGAAATTTTGCTTACTGGCCTTTTTTACTATAAAGGAAATATCTGATTTATTCTATCCATGTCCTAATAGCTCAATCCAAACAGAATTTGTAATGAACAGTGAAATATTCTCTGTGTATATGTAAATGGATGAGTCTAGCAACGCCCCCTCTTCAGAGAATGGTCATATTCATCATTGAGAAGGACAAACTTTCCACTTTCAGATTTTGCTTTCAGCAGTGTAGCCAGCATGCACAGAAAAGTTACGTTGCAGGTATTTACTTTTGCTCTGCTTAAGTTCATGTTGGAAAGCTTTGACTAAAACTGTTGTGTTTCCATGAATGCCTCTATGAAAAAAGAATTTTAGCTGTTAGAAATATTCTTTAAAACCTTTCCCTATTGCCTTCACTCCTAAAATATCCCCAAATGGCAGCCCATTCCTTGTACCTATACTCCTTCTCAAAATCATCGTTCCTCTACCTCCCTGCTCCTTATGGCAATGCTACCCACCCACATCTATATCTATTGCCTTCCTGGTGATATTGCCACTTTTTTTTGCATGTTCCTCTCCTCCTTCAACCCTGTGATGCGGTTCCAAAGTTGAGAAAGACCAGGGACCTAAACTGAGGCTCTGCAACTTGCTGGTGCCCCAGCAAGCCCAGTTTACATATGGGACTGTCTGGGAACATACTTAGCTGATAACCAGGTGAGTAATTTGTTTTAGCTTTTGCTTGGCTGTGTAAGACTGTGTGGTGTAATGCCTATTGCTATTGATTTTTTTTTTTGCTCACAAATACGTAGAAATAGCAAGTAGGTGCTCTGTGTAGAGGAGACCCTAGAACTGCCCCAGAACTGTAAACAGTTCATCAACGGCCAATTACTTGTCATCAAAGGTGTGCAAGCTTGGGAGCTGGGTAAATCCAATTTTAGTGATAGCAAAGAGAGCAGAGAACATGGTCCATGGTCCATGATGTCAAGTACCATACAGAAGTCTACATAAAGCAGTAGGATCACAGAAATCAACTCATGCAGCTTTTATTGTGCAAACCAGACCCTCACTGATACATTCAAGACTTACATGAAATATGTTAAAAACATAATAAAATTAACAACTTAACAAGTAGAGTTAAAATTGTCCACCTGTGTGTTCTTTAATTTCTCTTTTTCAGCTATTGTGATAATAAGGATACTTTATAAATCTTTAAATCAAATTTCAAAACTTAACCTGTAAATGTGCTGGTAAAGGAAGCTTACAAAAATATGAATATTTTCTGCTTTAAAAAATATGAATATCTGACTTGACCAGAAAGTCTAAAAAGTATGGTTGAAACTGCACATTTTGTGAAATTACATTTCTACCAAACAATGGAACAGTTCTAGAGATTTCACATTGGCCATTTTTCTTTAAAATCAATGGAATTCACTAGGGTTGCAAGCATTTAATAATATTACACATTTTACTTAGAAATGAAGATTGATTTATGTATGTTTTAGTGTTTGGTGAATTTTGTATAATAATTCTAATTTTCAAAATATGATAGGGATGGTGGTTTTGCATGCTTTGATAAGTTTGTCCATTATTCTTTTCATTTTAACAATCTGCATTTTAATAATTTGAGGCTGCAATGATTTACAGTAGTTGAGGGTTTGTTTCTCTGTGTGTTGATTATAAAACAAATATTTAAAAATAGAATAGATAAATGAAAAAATGATTGGCATTCCCATCAAATGTATGCAAATACTGTGGCTAATTTATTACGATTGTCAAAAAAACTTAGACAAAATCTGCCACAAGGGTATTAAGGAAACTAAGTAATAGGGCTGAGGGACAAAATGATGGCATGGATCTGAGACTAGCTAAGAGTCAAAAATGGAGCTGGGTTTGCTTATTTAATATAACAAAATGTTAAGAAGGAAATGAAAATGCAGATAAACAGAAAATAGCAAAATGTACATAAGATAGGAATTAAGTAAGTCAATGCTTCAAAAGACATTAAAATCTTCAAAGTGACAACAGGAAGTTAGCCAACAAGAGAATATATTACACTAATTTTGTGTAAATGCAAGAGAATTACAGCTGTATAAATGGCTTTTGATTAAATGGATTGTTTAGCTCATTAAAAAAATCTTAAATTTTCCACAAAATGTGGATACATGTATTTTTACATTGATATATTCACACATTTCCATTAAAGATGTAAGTAAATTTTTGACCAGTCCTTAACAATGCATGTTGGAATAACAGAAGTTCAATACTAACATTATTGGATTCTAGATCATTGCAAGCTATCCATATGAAAAGAACAAGAAAATTTCTCAATGTCCTTAGCAAATCTGAATAGTGAACAATGTGAAAACAAAATATGCAAGATAATGATAATTTCATTATGTTAGTCAGTGGTACATTGAGTGAACAGCTGCATGGGATTTAGTTTACTGTATTGAGAAAGCCTAGACATGACTGAATAATGGCCATAGGCCAAGGCCTGGCCTAACCAATTTTATTAACAGAGATGACAAGATCCTAAGAGAGTGTTTTGTTGTTACTAATACTTCATCTATTAAATGGTACTTTCTCAGAATAGAAATAGTAAATTTCTGTTTAGGAAAAAAAATTAGTTTAGATTGGTTAGGTAAGGAAAACTATTTTTGCCAGTATTAATTAAGAAATAAAATACCATGTTAAAAGCACTTTTTTCTTTTGCTATATTGCTTTTAGTTGTACTTTAACCTCACAAAATTTAGAGGGCTTGTAAGAGATTTAGTTTTCTTTGCAAGGTGTAGTTTAATCATCTCTGATAGATCCTTATTTAAATTCTTAAACAGAAAATAAAGGCTTTGTGTTTTGGTTTTTATTTCTAATCTGTAAGTATGAGTCTGCTGATTACAAAAGAATAAATAGTAATGCAGATAAAATATATTTTATACAAAAGCTTCCAGTTAAATTGAGTGCGCCTTCAAGGAAACAATGGCACGTTGTTCATTGAAATAATCTGCCAATCTTGTCCCATTCAATTACTAAAATATTCTTTTGATGTTTAAGCACATAATTAACACAATGCATTCTGTTTTATAGGTCACAGTTTTTCAGTTACCATATTTTAATCACAAAGGAGAAGCTCACTCTATTATGCTCATAGATGTTGTCCTGGTTTTGGCTGGGATAGAGTTAATTTTCTTCCTAGTAGCTGGTACAGTGCTGTGCTTTGGATTTAGGATGAGAATAATGTTGATAACACACCGATGTTTTAGTTGTTGCTATAGTGCTTACACTAGTCAAGGACTTTTCAGCTTCCCATGCTCTACCGACTGAGAAGGCTGGAGGTGCACAAGAAGCTGGGAGGGGGCACAGCCAGGACAGCTGACCCAAACTGGCCCAAGGGACATTCCATACCATG
>NW_008825234.1:475382-475616 GCF_000699105.1 Pygoscelis adeliae
CAAAGATTTTGGAATATCTCCAGAGGAGGAGGTGACGCGTGCTGAGGACGCCCCAATGTATAATGAACTACCAGAAAATGAGAAATAGTATGCTCTGTTCACTGATGGGTCCTGTCGTCTTGTGGGAAAGCATCGGAGGTGGAAGGCTGCTGTATGGAGTCCTATGCGACAAGTTGTAGAAACTGCTGAAGGAGAAGGTGAATCGAGCCAATTTGCAGAAGTAAAGGCCATCCA
>NW_008825234.1:475729-497789 GCF_000699105.1 Pygoscelis adeliae
CAGCGCAGAGGAAAACCCATCTGGGCTGCCGCATTGTGGCAAGATATTGCTGCCCGGGTGGAGAACCTGGTTGTAAAAGTCCGTCACGTAGATGCTCACGTACCCAAGAGTCAGGGCACTGAAGAACATCAAAACAACCAGCAGGTGGATCAGGCTGCTAAGATTGAAGTGGCTCAGGTGGATCTGGACTGGCAACATAAGGGTGAATTATTTATAGCTTCGTGGGCCCATGACACCTCAGGCCATCAAGGAAGAGATGCAACATACAGATGGGCACGTGATTGAGGGGTGGACTTGACCATGGACATTATTGCACAGGTTATCCATGAATGTGAAACATGTTTTGTTCCCTATCTGTCTGTCTTGTTCCTGACCATCTAGTTCTTACATCCTTAGACAGATGCTACTGGCTAGATCCATAAAGGGCTAAATCGAGCTTCGACCTGACAGGATGCAGCCATGCTTATGGTTAAACTATTATTACACATTTTTTATGAAAAGACCATATTTACTTGTTAATATTTAAATCCTAAGAAGTACTCCCCAAGGCTTTATGACTAAGGAACTACATTTGGCTGCTGGTTTACACAACCAGACAATATATCAAAAGGTTTTGGTTTTGCAGAAGTCTAACCATTTCCATAGACTTCCTTGCTGGTGTTCAAATCTTTCACACTAGGGAAAGGAGAAATGATTACAGACTAAGAAATGTCCTCCAAAACTTGGTTTTGTAAATCTGAATTGAGGCTAGCATACCTGACCTGACAGTCTCTCTTCCAGTTTAGATACTGCAAGACAAAAAGTTGACTTGCAAAGAATTGTTTATGTGTTTCTTAAGCATATCTCAAAATACAGAATAAAAATTCCTTCTTAAAGTGTTTTACAGATCACCTATAGATCTAGATTTGTGCATAAGAAATGAGGTAACAGTAGATGGTTAAGCTAAGCCCTGGTTCTGTTAATTTTAATTAGCCAGTGGAAACTACCACAGTGTATCAAACCCATGGTCCGGTTACTTTGGTATTATGTTTAATGTTGGTTAATCATTATCAGGTACTTCTTTGAAAAATTTAAGTAATTCACAGTGGTAAATGTGAAATTATCTTCCCTTTAAATTCAATCTTCTTCTGACCTCCAGATTTCTAGAAAGCCCTTAGGTAACAGATTCAGAGTATGCTACAGAAAACCTCTGAGTAGAAGACAATTTGTATCTAATATTACATTTGCAATTGTTGCAATAGTGCACAAAACAAATCTGTATTCTGGGTAGTCCTGCAAGCGCTTGCTAGAGGTAAAAGGCAAATACATTCTTTCCCGAGCCCTCGTGTGCTGTCCCTGAACGGCTAGAGCACTCCTGCTGCAGGGGCAGACAGACTGTCAGTGATTTTGTCCATAGCACAATGTATGTGTGTGTGCACATGCACATGTGCATAGCCCAGGTGGGCTGGATCTTACATAGCTGTGTGCAGTAGCTTGACAGACCCTCCAAAACAGTAGATTTTGTGTCAAAAGTTCTCTAATGTGATACTTGTCATAGAAAGAAGAGGAGAAGGAAAAACGTGATACTGCTGGAAAGGCATTTTGTATTGTTTTATTTTGTTCATATCAAACTGGTATAAAATGAGGAAAATATATCTTTAAGTGCTGTTGTTTTATTTTAGTCTTTTGGTTATAGACGTTATTTCCCTCTCCTCAAAAGTTCACAACACAAAGTAATTCCTAGGAGGAAAAAAAATAAAGAGTAACTCTCCACCTCTGCCCTTCTCTTTCAAGCCCTCCAAAATTTAAGGCCAAAATGTCATCGCTGTTTGCAATGAGTAGATTGTCTTTTCAGCTCTTTTCTTCCAGAATAAATTCTTTCAGTTTCTATGCAAGAGATGGAAAAGAAAAGGCATTGCTAGTTAGAGTGCAAATTTGAAGGGCTTGTCTGCTATATTAAAAAATACCAAGCAGACTCAGTTCAAGACTTCCCAGGAATGAGGCTGCATGGAAATTTTCTGCTCAAAGAAGGAAAAAACAAAACAAAATCATTCAGAGGCATTCAGTTATGCAGCTGTAGCATAGCAGATGTGGAGTCAGAGAGGAGGAGTCAGGGAGGTCGGGGGTAGGTCCATGGTAAAGGTCCTGGGATGGATCACTGTAATTTCAAGAGGTTTAGCATGGTTTAGCATGGGAGAGAGAGGTTGAGGGTCAGTAAAATTTTGAGGCAGCTGAGATTGGCCAGTGGGGTCTTTGCTTGCACAGATTGTTTTCAAAAAAAGGGGGAGTCAGGTTGCTCTGGACAAGGCGGAAGGGAGAAGGTAAAGCTAGTACAGACGTCTACTACCTGTTGCTGTCAGCATGTGGGACAGGCAATGGTGAGTCCTGTTATGGGCCATCCTCTGAATCTGCCCAGTCCCATCCGCAATAGCACTGCTTTAGAAAATGTCTGCCTTGCTTACACCCAAAGCTTTGTCTGCTTTCCAACTCTGAGTGAAGAAAAAAACCTGATATAATCCCTAGTAATTGCTTAGATATTATTGATTTGAAAGATATTTTTTTAAATTATTATAAATCAAGAAACCCAGTTTGTCCAGATTCAAGATAGTGGTAATATGCTCAGTGTACTTATAATATCACCAATCTTGTACCCGTTTGTCTTCTGTCCTTACAAATAGGTTACTTATGTGTTTCAGTACAAATACAAATCCCAAAGATAAAATTCCTGGAGTTCTGCTCCCAGTTGGAGTTGATACAAGTTAATTCTATTATCAATTTTGCAGGAGAAATGTTAATTTTATGTTACCTCTCCACTCAGTTGCTATGAAAAATTAGAGAAAAACCCTTTTTAAAACTGCAGAGATTCACACATGTACCATTTGGCACCCGCCTGCTTGCAAGAGCTTTTTTAAATAGTCAGCGTTCTAATGGACTCACTGAGCTTAATCATACTGTCTATGTTTCCCTTGATTTCATTATGCTTTATATCAATGAGACGGAACGTTAGCATATTGCTACACCAAGCATATTCAAAGTATATCATCTATCAAATTAAGAAAAAAATAATTAATTGAAGTAAGAGAGTTTGGTCACATGAGACTAAAATAGGTATAACATATATATATATATAAATAATTTCCCCTGTGTTATGTTTATAAAAAAGATTAAGTTTCCAAATAAATGAATCTAATATGATGGCTGGATTCCATGTTTTGAAAAGTAAATCAAGAGAATAGAAACCAGTATTTCTAAAACATAAGAAAAAAATTGACATTGTCCATAGTGAAAAAAAAAGAGATTGTATTTTTTTGCTTCCATGCTATAATTTGGTAAATCTCTACTGATTTTGATTCCTCTGTCTGTTCACTTGTTTTGGTAAAGTATATACAACCAAGCGACTGTTTATACTACTACCACAAGAAACAAAATGACCATGGTAATGCCGTGCAAGACCCTGTGGTATCCAGTATATGCAATGTGTTCCTCTCTGAGTGAACTACTCAGCAATTAAACAGTCCCTTTAATCAGTGTAAATGAGGTTTGTTTTTAATAGAATTTCAGTATGAAATACGTCATTCTTCTTTTCCATACAAACCATCTGGAATACAACAGCAGTTTTTGCAGCTGCCTCCCCTGGTTTCTTTGAGAAAGGGAAGATGTTCTGCCACAAACACATAACTTACTTTAATTAAAATCAAGCCAGCTGAGACTGAAGACATCTCTTTCAAAGCTGGTAAACAGTTATGACATGTAAAGATATTTGTTTACAGTAGGGGTTACTTGTTAAAGCTTTTGCTTAGTCAGAAACCAGAATTCAAGATTTACTTTCACTCAGGCTATTGTGCTCAGAGAAAAAATAATCCAAACTATAAAAAATATTTCTGCATAATCCTAAAGTCTGGGTTCATAGCCTTTGTTTCATTAGCAATATTCCTTACTAAAAATAAAAAATAAATACATTTTATTTTCTTGATTAGTTTATGAAAAACTTCTTTGACAAAATCTAGTGTGTTCAGATTCTCCTCTTGCTCCTTTTCACTAGTTCAGCTTGGGAATAGTTCAGGTGGCAAGTCCAGATTTCTTTCCAGTTCTCCCTTAACAAAAAAAAACAACTATGGAGCTATGTCCGTGCAGAACTGGAGTGAGACAGCAGCAAATTAGACCCAATGGTAAAGAATGTGTAAACATCTGAGCTGAAGATCACAGGGAGAGGAACATTCAACAGCCATTGAATTCACCAAAGAAGGAAGAAATTAAAACTCATAAGTTAGATCACACGACTGTGGGGCTTCACTAATTGCTCATAACAAGTGTACAAAGAAAGCACTTGAAAGGAACTTCTTTGTATCAAATATTCTCACAGTGGATTATAAAGAAAATGGAGCAGAGGATCACTGCCACTATGTCATGAATATTGTCTTTCAAGATCATAAGTTTGATCAGTTCCTTTTTTCTCCCTGCACTTCCCTGAAAATGTTTTTCTCTTTCATTAAGTGTTTTTCTCTTGGATAAAACTTTCTTACACAGACTTGATACTTAAGAGGAAAGGGAAATTGCATTTTGGGGAGAGCTGAGAACATGTATGTATTAACTTTAAGAGATATTCCCAAAAAAACTGAACTAAGGTAACATATCTGGCAAGACGGTTTCACACAAGATAAAAAAATCAAGCAACAGTAATTTTCTTTTTAAAAGTAAAATTGGTTTGGTGTGTAATCTATTGGCTGTTTTCTTTCTTTGCTTTTCCTTAATTTTTGCTCCTGTGTCTCTTGTTCTTTGCTTTCTCAGCATCCCTTGGGAGCAGCTGGTATAGTTGTCACAGAGCAGTATGGAAATGTGTGCAATGAAAAATTAATGTTCATCTCTAGCAACCTCTGCCGCTCTTAAGGATGCTATACCAAATTTCTCACCTTTTAAGTCACAGATATAAAAAAAAAAGTAGTACATTCATTCTCTCCTGCACTTCCCTGTGAGTTCCTCTCCCTGGCTGGTTAGCTAAACAACTCTCCGAGCTCTATTAACTATGATGACTAGATCTTCATTGACTGTAATTGGACATTTAACAACCAGGGCATATTTTGGTACCTACATTAGCCAAGTAAATTTAGTTTCACACTGACTTGCAGATAAAGTGTTTACAGAGTTCTTGATACTGATAAGAAAACTGGAAGGGGTACAGCATTTCTTGGTCCATGAACTTGGTTTGTAATATGTTGACAGAGCAGGTCTTAGCAAAACACCTGCTGGTAGCTGCAACACAGTAGGTAAAGTTATAAGTGGGGGTTCAGGCCAGGTGCCAGACCTTAACACCAAACATTTATGATCAAAAGACATTGCACCATGGAGAAGGAGATCTGTATCCCTCCCTTACAACTCAGTTGTAATCTAGCACCAAATTTGGAGCGGCACAGTTTTGTGACTTTGGCTAAATCTTACTGAGAAAAGTGTTGTTAAGATATGAGAAAGCATTTGAACAAAAGTCATACAAGAAAAGAAAAAGAAAAAGTGATACAAATGTAACTGTTGAAGCAGTAATAATTAGCAGCTCAAGGCTATGAGAAAAAAAGTTCTGACACAAAAAGGTCTAAAAGACTAAGTTAAAAAAAAAAGCAACAAAAAAGCAGAGAATTTGGAGAGACTGCAGTTCTGCAATATCAAGGCACAGCCTTTTCTGAAAAGCAGCAGAGGGTGATCCTTCCCCATCTGATTGACATCTCTCTGGCCAGCGAATCCTCATCTAGCATCTAATCAGCAGTGGTGAGTATACTAATGCTTAGCCTAGCAGCTCATTAGCCATCTATTGTGTGTGTTGGCCAATACATAATGACTTTGTTGTATATATACTCTTGCACAGTTTCTTTGCTCATGATAAAAGAGGCCCAAGCGTAAGTGATCAGAAGGGGAAGGTTATAGCTGGATTTACAATGCAGGCGCTTAAATGCCAGTTGATATGCAAATTGGTTTTTTATAGCTTCACCAGGCACCTCTATTAGTACCAGTCCAATGACTATGCCATAGTTTTACTTAACAAATCTGATTAAATTAATTTCACAAAGTGATAAATTCATGAATATATTGTGGGAACCTAGTGAAAGGTCCCACATCTATGCCAATTAGAAAAACCTCAACGACACTGCTGTTAATGTTATGAGCTGAAAATTGGCAGTAGATAGTGTTCAGTTTTCTAACAATCTGGCAAAATGCTAGACAACTGTTCATAATTACAGTGACGGCATCTTGTTGATAGTGTCTTAGTAAAGCACTTTCCTGTTTGTGATGTCAGGTTTTCTCAGACCACATTTGGTGCAGATTGCTGGTCAGATCATCAGTTAGCAAGCGATGCAATATCCCTAGCTGTCTGATGCTTGCAGAACAGACAGTAAATTCTCATTAAAACACTAAATACTGTGTCATTCAACATGGCAGTCACAAAAAGGAAAATGGTTGAAAAGTAAGCTTGTTATTGTATCTATTCAAATACAAAATAATTGAAAATGAAAGGTCTCAAAGATGCACTATAGAATGCCCTAGCAAAGTACCTCTGTTTTGTCAAAGATGGCTCTTGGTATGGGTTTGATGGAAATGGTAGGTCCAACAGTTCACTATTATATGTGTGTACTTCATAAGGTGGGGTAAAAGATTTTTATAAACCTTCTCAACACACAGTTCAAGGAAGCACAAGAAAAGTTTCCTGTCCTGGAAGATGAGTGATGTACAGGGAGGAGATTCAAGAAACTATTGATCAAATAAAAATGTTAATTAGTTCCCTGAATGCTTCAAATCAGTATATGTCCCTAAAACCCCACTGGTGTTGTGCCATTTCATAGTGAAGATGGTCAAATACGATTAGGGAGTGAGAGGAATTCCCAGCAGAAATGTTTGACAGTTTATGCAATTCTCCATCTTCTATCTCTGATGGAATGACAACTGAAATCCAGAGGGCAGCAAACTGCAGTACCGTCTACTGTGCTGGAGACTTTTGAAACCATGAAACAGATGTCACAGTGCAAGGCTAAGTACTACTGACATTTTTGCCAAAATAAACAAATCTGGAGGTTAGGATCTAATCACAAATGATTGCAGCTCTTCCCTGTTATATGTTAAATGAGAGTCCACAGTAGCTGAAGGATGCAGGTGTCACCGACCTTCTCAAATGGAAATCTGTCCCATCATGGTATAATAATGACTGGGATATGTAATTTCTGCCAGTTTTTGGGAAATCTTTGCTGCAGCAGATCTCTACAAGCCTGAGGCTGAAAGTGATCCTTGGAAAGCCCTTGTTAAGGCATGGTTCATGTGACTTTTAAAGCCATGAAGGGTTATGAGCAGAACAAAAGCGACATCTGTGAGTGATCTTTGTTAGTCAGGGAAAGCCTTTGGCCCTATGACTATACTGTGACTACCTGTCAGGATTTCTTGGAGACAGCTTCACTTCATTCAGCTATCCAGATTATTGCACTTATTTCACAATGGCATGGCAGCCACAATCTTTAAGTAAGAAGCAATGTCAGGATCTTTTGCTGTCTCACATGGTCTTCAGTAAGGCTCCATTGTTCCACTAGTATAAGACTGCTGTGAGCAAAACTCCTTCCACTTAGGCACAGTGCGATGCAGCCCCACATCCTTTAGTGTGGATGGTGGCATGTTCGACCTACAGAGGCTCTGAGCTGACCTAAAGGCCACAGAGCAAGCAGGCCCTGCCAGCACAGGGCTGCCCCTGGTACAGGCTGCAGACCTCATTACTGGCTGCTTTGTCTGCACCATTGAGTATCTCAACCTGCACCTCAGCATGAGGGAAACAGCGGTCCTGTCTCTGCCTCTCCCAGCCATGTGTACTGGCAATACAGTATGGAAATCTGTAGACAAACTCTGCCAGTCTGGCAGCATCCTCTCTCACTACCTCTCTTGATGATGAAGTCACACAGAGGCTAGCAAAAGCTGGTGTAGCTTTTGAGAGATTAAATCTGCATGTCTGGAATTAAAAGGGCATCTGACTTCAAACAAATGTTAATGTGCACCATGCGGTTGTCACCATTTTTCTTTATGGTTGTAATACTTGGACAAATTAACACTTTTCAAATCAAGCCTTCCAGCCAGTTCCATGTGAGTTATCTTTCTGCCCTTAATGGTGTTAAAATGTATAACACAATATGATCCCAAGCAGTACTGAGGCAGCATTCCTCCAGGGCTGAGCTACGCTGGTCCAAGCATCTGATGCTTATCTCAGAAAAATGATTTCTCAGAGCTATTTTCTTATTTTAAAATGTGTGAACAGCTGAGAGGTCAGCCAATGAATTGTTAACCAGACATGCTAAAAGCAAATCTTCAGCTGTGTGGCATTAGCTCTACAACATGGGACACTGCAGCTAAAAAATGATCTGCTGTGCCAGTGATTATGAACTGATGCTGTCAAAGCCAATGAGCAAAACTGACTGCCATTGTGCAGCACAGAACACAGCAAGGGAAAGCAGGAGGCTACCTTTCATGCATGTAGCTCTTTTGATGAAAGTATCAGGCATATACTTCACCAAACTATCCATAAAAGCAGAATCCTCATATGATTAAATAGTGGAAGACTGGCAATAGCATTTTCTGTATTTACCATGTAAATGCTTCAATTTTGAAGGTTATGAAAATGAGCATCTTTGTTTTCCTGTGAACAGAACATGCAATAGAAGGGCTGATATCAAATAATGCAATAGGTGTGTTTCTTTTAATTCTGTGAAAAGTGCACTTGAAGATATTGACTGGGAAGGTTGAAACCCTTTGGTCAAAAAACTTGAAATATTTCAGTTTCCCATGAGGATTTTTTCAGGAAAGATGAAATCTGCCCTCATCTGGTTTTTAGAGAGAAGTGGAGTATATGGCAGTTGCTGCAATATTTTTTAATCACATTTCTCACTTGTTAACTTTTTTAATGTTGCAGTTCAATATTCTGCCCAAAAATAATCTATGGAAAATTGACATAAATTTACATTTACAGAAAAAATACTTCCATAGAAGAGAAAAATATTTTTGGATCATTTCAACACAATCTTTTCAGTAATCTTGGGATTTCCAGGCATTTGTTTTTCACAGATCATTTCTGTTCTATGAAGGAATCAATGTAAGTGCTTTGATAAGACAAAGAAAATTCAGTTTCTTATCCAGCGATGCTCATTATTTCCTGGCCCATGAACAGCAATATTGATTAATTGCTGTTCTTCATACTACCTTATACTTTGCTTTTTCTTTCTTGGCCTTAATTTTAACTTTTTAATCTCCTGAGGTAACAGAATGAGCCTCTTGCTCACAAGGCTTGGTTCAAGTCTAGTCCAAGATGATAATCCTGAACAATAAATTGCTAAGATTTGCTTAGTAGCTTAAATTAAACCTTCAGTTTCTGGCTCAGTAGTTCAAACACTGGTTGAGGAATCAAGAGTTCCTGACTGCCAATCTTGGCGTAGCTTTGTCCAGCTCTCCCAAACTCCCTTTCTCCTATGTGGAAGGACAATATTAGAATAAATAAAAGTGCCTGCTTAGGAAGGAATACTAGATTTTTTTTTTTGGCACATATTTATCATAGAATCATAGAATATAAACTATAAATAATATAGAATATAAAATGGTAAAATATTTTGAAAATAAAAATACCATTGTTAAGGGTAAATATTAATGATATTAGAGCAGTCATTCTCTTTATAGCACAGGTAGCTCAAATACATTTCAGAAGAGACTCAAATGGTACCCCAGAGTAGATATTATGGGCTTAGTCTCAGTGGTAGGAAGTTCCTGAGCTTCCATCTAAAATTATATCAATTTGAGCTTTTGTGAATTTGCATTGCTTGTAACAGCATGTAACTGGGAATAACTGACAATGCAAAGATCCTTGGTTCTCTCAGACTTTGGTTTTGTTTAAATAAATTTATAGTGGTGAGGTGAGGGGAAACACAGTGTAGAATAAATCCAAACGTTACCAAAGCAGATGCCTTTCAGAGCAGGATTTCGTCACACTGAATTCCCAGCCCAGTGACACAATAAAACCAGTTATGTGAATTATCATTTGGAGATGATAATACCTATAAACTTCAATAATCTCAATAAAAAGGAAAGGGAGAAGGCTGCCTGAGCAAGCATGTGCCCAAATAATCATCTAGTCTTGATCTGGCATAGAAGGAGAGGATTGCCAGCACATACCAGATTTGTGGCCCAGGTTAAAAACAAAACAAAAAATTCTAGGCAGAATTATGATACATAATCTGATGAAAGTTTTGATGTGTTTCTGTTTCAAGAATGAGAATTTAAGATAAGAGAGGGTGATCAATTCAATATTATTGTTTACACAAATAAAAAGATAAATATAGCAAATTCTGACATGCTTGAAGTTTTTGTTTTGGTTTGAGGTTTTGGTTTTTGGTTTTTACGGGGTTTTTTTGGTAAAAAGACAATTAGGATTTCTTAATATGCTCATACCATTACATCAGTTTTCCAGGGGAAGATAATTAAGAAGCAAAAATGTTGTAAGTACCAAACCAGAAATTTATAACATTTTTCATACATTTTACTCAAGAGAAAAAAAAGAATGATATTTACAAGAAAGTGAAGATAAACTTTCATATGCATTAAATTCATAATGTCATGTAGATGGTGTTTGCCAGAAATTATTCTGGAAGTTTGCAATAATACGAGGAGTTATAGGCGAGATGTAATGTCTCCACAGGCATTATAGGAGATGTAATGCCTCCACTGCCAACCACAGTCCTTATTTATAACTTGGTGGGATTATAAATTGGTATTTTTCTCTGACAAAGGGTTTTGCTCTCATTGCACATTGTTTATATAGACGTAGCCTGGTATAGACTATAAATTAGAAGATTGATTCTAAACCTCATGGGAATTAATTCTGGAGTAGCTTCCAAGTACCAGGAGAGGAGGAACCAACCTGCATATATTAAAGTAGATGTTGATAAATTTATGCTTGGGGTTAGGTGATGAGCTAGGCTGGAAACTGCATTCTATGACCTAAGAAAACTCCTCTCCTGTTCCAAACTATGTTGCTGTTGATCTTTATTCTATGCCTAATAAATTGTCTGCTGGTAGCCAGCCTTAAATACTTCAAGAAAACTAATGCACTTAGAAAAAATTACATAGCTTCATGCTACCTTGCTTTAGATATCTAAGAGTTAGAGAGGAATAGCTAGTTCCCTTTTTCCAAAGACATCACAAAACTTGTTTCTAGTGTCTATGAATGCTACTTACAGAAGCAGCTGAGAATTAGATGGCTAACGTATATTTGCCTGGTTTTGGTACATCAAACATAAGAAACTGCTTGAAAAATACATATAGATCACACTAACTAGGTACAAAAATGCATTATTTAAGGTCTATTTGAGCAGGTTTTATACTTAAAATCAATAAAATTGACTTTGCAGTCATACTGATGTTGAAACATTTTGTCCCATTCACCATATCAGTTTGCAATTAGATGTAGTCAGCTGCCTTATGATGTTGGAAGAAGGGAAAATATATATCAGAAGTGTGTGGATTCAAAACTGGTGGATTCTGTTAGTATTTTCTTTGTCTTTTCTGCAGCCCCTGCTTCAGAAGTATACACTGCCTCATTGTGCCAGGCTTTCAAAGTCAAAGAGTTTTTAAGGACCTGCACTTTTGCATTCAGCAAGATGATCAGATTTTGAGTCATCTAAAAATCCAGGTGGCCACAGCCTAAGTTGCTGAAAGTCATCTACTAGCTAGTCATGCTTCAGAGAACCTGTTCCCTTTCTAGGGCTTTCATGACCTTTGTGATAAGTGCTGGGTGCAATTTTATGTACAGCAGTGTAATAAAATAGTGCATTTAATGCTGTCGTCACTATAGCAAATGTTCATTTTCCTTATGAATGAATAAGACCAGTTTCTGCTCACAGATTTCTTACTATGGAAAATTATTTTGCCTTGATCAAAATCTTTCCCTTTTCTCTACTGACTGCTTGCCCCATTCTTTATATTTTTTCATATCTGTATGCTTATGTTCTCTTCTCTTGTTGCCTCTATAAGAAAACTGGGACTGGTCTTGAGACAGGTAAAAGCTTCTTTAAACTGTAAAAGGAATTTAGCTATGAAACATTCATTAGCTATATGTCTAAACCTATACATTGTTTGAAAAATGTTAAACTTCATGAATTCAGCTTGTTTATTTGCTAAATAAAAGTTGTCTCCATCATCTTATAACAGTTCTCCAGCTCTCCAGTAAAATGTGAAAATTTAGAATTCATAGCAGCCTCTTTAATTTTAGGGCAGAATGTATTCATTGTTAGAAATGCATCTAAAAACCTACAGATGCTTGATTACAGCTTCCAGGGGCAATCATCTTGTTAAATTGTAAGTGGCTTAGCATTTGCCGAACTTTACTGTCTCTTATAATAGCAAACATTTCCAAAATTGATTTTTGCATATAAGAATGTGCAGGTTTCTGTAAAATGTAGGTAACATTTTCAGAAATTATTGACAGCAATACAATCCTCCCCAAAACTTCCCCTCATTTTATTTTCTTCATGTGCTTTTAATACATTTCTGATAACTTTCAGAATCAAGGGTGAAATATGAAGCCCTAAAATAATAAAAATATCATTATATCTGTTCCATTTCCTTGGTTTAGATTAAGATAAAAATTACAGTAATTTATAAAAAGCCTAAAAATTACGACAAGCCAGTACATTTTCTGTTCATATTTCAGGCAACAGTGTAATCAACATCAATAATAACTTTGAAATTGTCAGCTTTTTAAAAACATGAAATATTCCTTTGAAGCTCAAAACATTTTTAATGTAAAAATTAAACTAGGCTCTGCTTTTATTAGCCACTTACCCAGCCCTGATTTATGTAATCTAGTTGCATGTCAATATAACTTTTTTATCCGAAGTAGACTAGCTCAAATCTGTATCTCTGGAGAAATGATGTAAAGCTTGTTGGTATTAGAGAACCCTATATGACTGCTGTGTACCATAGCAACACCTCTTTTTGCATGCCCTGTGTTCTGAAGGTTAATATTAGATATGTCATTACCTGACTGATATTATTTGGAATAGGTATGCATACTTGTGAAATGGAATGACTAAAATACCATTCATCTGCATAGTAACTGATTTTCACAGTCTGTTCTTCAAAATTAATTCAAAATTACTGGCAGTGATTATTTATGCATGAATGTTGTAGACAAACTGCATTATGCAGCTGACTGCTTAGTCGGTATACACTGTAAATCAAAGATGCATTTGACAATACATGTAAGATTATTTTGGAAACTAATTAGAAATTAACAAATCATAAATATGGATATGCTGCTCACTACTGTGAATAATGTCTTTGTTTATACTGGGGCGAGGAAGACCCCCAGTCTTTACTGAATTCTTCAGATTTCTGACCATGTACTGACTTCAGTGACAAGTTTGGCTCTTCCAAATTAACTTCTTCAATTAAAAAAACCACATTCTCTGAAAGTACCTCTTCCACTTTCATTGAATGATGTTATTCTACTATCTCCAAGGTCCATTTGGATCTTTCATAAGGTTATGGGAGGAACTTCTGCCTCTATGCTGTATATCTCCCGATCCTTTATAGGAGCACATTCTTACCAGGTTATCAATTTCCAAGTCTGCAAAGCTCCATAACTTGGAGCAGTTACACTTTGTCAAACATCTACACATGACAAATGCCATAATTTATTATGGAGGTTACAGCCAGAAGTGCATTTACATCTGGACAGGGTGGATTTTGTCTTTGCTAGTCCATCTTTGCTGGCCACAAGTCTGGTGGAGCCAACAACGGACACAAAGGCTGAACAAAGCTCCTTTTCCAGTGGCTGTTCAGAGCTAAATGGGATCACACCTAACTGAAGAACCAGGAAAATGAGGACCTTAAAGGAGACAGAAGCTTGGCATATATTAAATCTTTAGATCAAGAGGAAGGATTTTTATTATTAATCTGAAATAAAAAGATGCTATTAGACTGATCTTAAAAGTAATAAGGAAAGATTAAACCTTATTGAAATAGTTTAATTGAATGTGTTTGATTGGCTTATATGGCTCTGAAGACCTAAGCTGAGAGAAGAAGCAGTATTGGGATTTTTTTTTAATTTTATTTTTGTATTTATAAAAGAGCTAGGGAGAGATAAGCAGCCTAGACAGATTCCATAGTCCCAGAAATTGTTAGCTTTGTATGGAGTTCAGACGTTATTCAGCTGATGTGTTTTAATTCTATAACTACTCTTTTTTAACGCAGCCAGATAAGAAAAAAAGAATTTAGATTCATTAAATGTGAATTTAATATAATGTTTTTCAGGCAGTTAGGGCTTTAGAGTGTGATACCTCAGTTAAACAAAGAGACTTGTGTAATATGCTCCTATATCATTAGAAGAAAAAGTCAATAATGTTGAAGAGACTGTTCAAACAGTGTATAAAACATAGAATTTAATTGGTATATGGAAAATGTGTGAAATGTTTTAATCTACTTAGATTGGAGATATTCTTAATTGTAAAATTGAATTTATGGAAAATCAATTAAATAGAATCTGATTTGAGTTAACAAAGGGGCTGACAATTATTGATATTCAAGCTGAGTTTCAGTCAATTTTAGAAACTTTTTTTAATACTAGTTCTGGCACACATCATCCCTTTTATTTATGTAGAAAAATAACTTTCTTAAATCATTTCATACCACAGTCTCTCTTTTAGCCGCTTTACTCAGCCATGATTCAGAGTGAATAACTGAGTGCCTTATCAAAAATAGTTATTTATTAGAACTTACTCTTTTCCTAGTAACTGGGATCAAATATTAATTCTTTTGGAGACTGAAAATCCACTCAGTGCATTTAAAAGCATAGGAAGCTTTAGATTTTTAGACAGATGGAGATCAAATAGAGTTTAAAGATAGCACAACTATATATTTTAAAATTTTGAATTTAAATTCAAATCATCAAATGTTTTCCTGAAACATGTTTTTGGGTTTTTTTCTTCCCCAATGGATGCTGATAGGTTTTATTTGATATAAATGCAACCCTGCTTTTCCTGCTTTCATTGTTTCAGTCCTCAAAGTTTTTATGCAACGCAATACAAGGCTCACTGTATTTCTTTAATTACAGAGATTTTAATTGTATCAAATTTGTATCTGCCACGAATGACTCAGCTGAAGTGTATTTCTTGGTAACTGGGTGGTATCAGTACATGCAACCTTAGGTTGATGGGATTCATTTTGTCTGTCTCAAACTGTGTAACAGTCAAGGTGAACAGTTGAGAATTTAAGCCTCCTAAGTCAGTGAACAGAGATTGCAAGTGGCATGTCCTGACTGTGTTTTATCTTAGCCTAATATAAATATTTAAGATGATAGGTGGATAAATTGTTCTCTGAGGATATTTATCTCTTTTCATGAGCAATAGGAGGAGTCTAACTGACAAACTGAGGATGGGCACCTCGGTGGTATGCTCCATGTAGAACATTCCCCAACATTTTAAGATAAATATACATTTTCATTATTCCCTAAGTATTTTCTTAATTGTTGCATTTTTCATCTGGACAGAATTTCTGAAGGAACAAATAGCACTTTAACATCACTTTTTAACTTCAAATAATTTCAGGTTATTTTTTAACTCTGCTCTTTCTCAGTTTCTTAAGAAAATATGAAGATCACATCTCAGTGATCAATTTCTTCCTTAAGTTTTCTAGGTTTTATGAGTGAGTGAGAAAACTCTCTCAATATGGAATATTCAGGGGAAAAATAAATCCCTTAAAACAAAAGGATGTGAGAAAGAAATTATTCTTTAGGGACACTTTTCATCAGCCATGTATAAAGAAGCAATACTACTCTGGTAAGAAAGTCTTGGTGTCATCATCCACAAAAGAAAACGTTGATGAAAGGACTAAGAATGACTTTTATGGTGCTGACAATTAATTATGTATGATATGAATGTGGGAGAAGGATCACATGAAAGGGTATCAGTATTGTCACATGGAGGCCATCAGAACAATTCCAGAAAAATTATATTAATGTACTTGCAGAGCCACATCTTTGAACCTAATAACCTATGACTAAAGTAAAAGTAGTAACACTTCCATGACACATCAATTAGACCATAATCTGTTTGCTGTTATATTCATGCTATCAGAAACAGTAAAGAAAAGGCCACTAAAGATTTTACAGCACAGTTTTAGCCAATATAAGACGGTGAGGAAAAGAATGACTTTGATCCTAATAAGCATAGAAATTAATTCTATTAGAAGAGAAGGAAGGATTTCAGCAACAATATGAAATAATTACATTTTCATTCCGAACACAATTTCTCATAAGTACCACTAGGAACTTATCTGGCTTGAATGAATTCTAAATCAACTTTAACAAATAACCTGTAAACTCTAAATGTAATGCTATTTTCTTCTACTTATCTTTAATAGTTGTGCATGAAAATGTGCAGATACTTCATAGTTAAAATATATGCCTTGTAAATCATTGCCTCATTATATCACTATAGGTGAGTCCCAGTAAAGGATTCATGCATCCAAACAGGTAGAACCTAGGACAAGGAATCATTTGGTCCCTATGCAGTGGATGACTTAGGCACCCTAGTGGGAATCAGAGCAGTCACATTAGTGAGCAGTAAGCAGAAAAGCATCTACAGCTAACCAAAAGGGTAGGGCACACAGCATGGCATATCCTACATTTAATATTCACATTCCTCACTTTGAGCTGCAAAAAGACATTTCTGCTGCCTTGGTACCCAGAACATAGGTTTTTTGAAGAAAGATGGCTTCAGGATTAGGAACTACAGGATTAGGATTACAGAACTACAGGAACTTCAGGATTAGGATTAGAGTTTAGTCATTGGGTCTGGAGAACAAGTCTTATGAGGAGCGGCTGAGGGAACTGGGGTTGTTTAGCCTGGAGAAAAGGAGGCTGAGGGGAGACCTCATTGCTCTCTACAACTACCTGAAAGGAGGCTGTAGCGAGGTGGGTGTCGGTCTCTTTTCCCAAGTAACTGGCGATAGGACGAGAGGAAATGGCCTCAAGTTGTGCCAGGGGAGGTTTAGATTGGACGTGAGGAAAAATTTCTTTACTGAAAGAGTGGTTAAACATTGGAACAGGCTTCCCAGGGAAGTGGTTGAGTCACCATCCCTGGAGATATTCAAAAGACGTGTAGGTGAGGCGCTTAGGGACATGGTTTATTGGGCATGGTGGTGTTGGGTCAATGGTCGGACTCGATGATCTTAGAGGTCTTTTCCAACCTTAATGATTCTATGATTCTATGAAGTTTTAATGATCTAGATTCTACCAGACAGCATGATCTTTGAGGCTATGACAAATTTGACTTTAAGAGTGCTGAGTGTCATTTATGACTGGGCTCATTAGCAGCTAATCAAGTAACGGTAGGAAAAGAGATGTAAAGATCTAAAAACAGAATTAGAGAAGGGGTCAAGGGAGAGCTTTGTCTGGTGGTGACCCAGTGGCAAGGATTAAAAGATTTTCCAGCTGGGGAAGATGATTTAGAGTTCAGACTGGTCTACAGATCTGAGCTGAGACTGGAAAAGCTCACAGGTTGTGATAGTTCTGATATTTTATGGTCTACCAGACCAGTGTTGGGACCGAGATTAGGAATAGGATTTGACCAAACAGGAACCAACAGGAACAACTGCGGTACCAAAAGGGTTGAGTCTTCCAGAAAAAAAAGATGAAAAAAATTTCAGGCAACCAAGTTTGTCTTAAACCCAAGTACAAACAAACACATAAACCAGTTAGAATTAGTTTGAGGTCTAGTGAGGGACTGATGGAGAGGTATTTGGAATGAGTCTAATAAGAATTGTTAAACTGTGATTAGTGTCGGTGTTGGTGTAGACGTTGGCACTGGGTTTGGCCCATGAGCCAGCAGGAGCTGATAAATCTAAGTTATGTTTGTTCTTATAGCTACAGATAAGTGTGGGACTAGGTAGGCAGAGGCCACTGGCATGGAGGCTGGGGATCTCTCATTAGTGCTTGGACTTCAGCTGCCACTCTAGCATTATTGAAAGACTTGATGGAAGATGTTGAGCCAGTGTTAGGACTTGAGCCCTTAAGGGACTGCTGGGTAAGGTTTACTGCTGGTTTTCAAATTCCCAGATCATTTGATACCATCCAGAAGAAAACCTCTAAAATCGATTAGTCACTCATTGGTGTGGGTGCACTGCAGACTTTGAGTGTGTTTGTGGTTTTATTTGGTTTTCTTTGATTGGTAATGAAATAATATTCCCCTCAGATTGTATATAAAACTTGGTAATTACATTGAATAAAATAATTATGTGCAATTCAGTGAAAACCCACTACTGAATTCACAAATATTCAGCCCATCTTTATAATATATTAATTTAGAAAACATAATAAAATACAGCACATAGAAGTTGAAATAATTTTACTAAACAAATAGAAACTGTTGTTTGTGCCTTGTCTTTACAGGTTTTGTAAACTGGTGATCCTCTGATTAGTTTTCTTAGGAGCTTTATAATTGCTATGCCCTTATGATGATGATAAGCAGAAAGAGGAATAATATGAAATAATACATCTTTGGTGCATCCTTTGATAATACCGATTATTGTAAAATCTCAAAAATTCATTATTTTAAGATACTACTCATTTCAATGACATGTACCTTCTGTATCCACAGGTTTATCAACTCCTTTACCCACATTTACTACAAAATGAACTGAATATTTTCCATGGATTTTTCCTTTATAGAATAAACTAAATCTTTTCCTCATTTTCTAATGTCAATAGGAGGGAGAAAATTGCAGAGAGTACCAAAATTCAAAATCATTCAGTAACATGGGGAACAATCCATCAGCCTTTCCTGTCACAGCCTGCACTCCAAACAGCAAGCACTGAAATAATCCCCACCGGTAACTATTAAACTGGTTCCTCAGTGTGCTAGAAGCAGAGGGAAAAAGTGAAAAAAAAAAAAAAAATAGAGGGAAAATCTGAAAAGGAGCACCTTTTTGTGGTAGTAATCCATGAATCAAACTTCTAGGCCATATTTTCCAATTAATATTGTAAGATTTCAAAGGCCATAGGCTACTTCTGGTCATGATTTAATTATATTAATATTTTCACTGGCAGACAAAAAGATGGATTGATAAAAATAGATGAAAACTTCTTTAATTTTGCTCCAGAGAGATATTGGACTGAAGTAAATATTGACCTAAATGTTAATTGACTCAGTTGCCTGAATTTCTAAGAAAGCAGAATTAGGAGCTCAGAAAACAGAGCTAACGATAATGTAATTCAAGGTATACGGTCCTTTTATTTCTTTTCAACCTGGTATAACTTCAGCTGGAACACAGCTTTTCATTTAGCATGTCACAATGTTGTCAGATGGCACAGTCAGGCTCTGTCATTGTAGTGTTGATGATAAGGAGATGAAGATGAAATAAGCATAGAAATCAATACCTTAGAAGGCATGGTCTACCCAGAGATCTTTGTAGTCTTGCTGATATCACCCTGTCAATTACAGTTTTGTTGTCTGAAAAAAGTAGAGATGTTCATGTGGTTATCTGAGGGAGGCAGAGAGAAGTCCAGTATGTGATATATTACATACATTGTATGGCTGAGGAGGGAATGTTATCTTAAGATTTGGCTGAAAGCTCATTTAGTGCTGCATACAATAATAATGTCCACAAAAATCACTCAACAAATACGCCAAGATACTGCTAATATAAAGTTTTGTGATATTACTGTAAAATTTAAATGACTTTGAGATCGAACGGAGATGTTCCCTTCAGCTAAAGTTTGAAATGTCATGAGAAGTGTAAATAGCTCTGCATTGCAGGTGATCAGCTTCGTTTCATTCAAAACTCACAATAATTCCATAACTGCTGCTGCAGTGCATGTATTTGACATCATTAATGATTGCCTGGAGCGAGCCACTGCTATTGAGCTGAATAGTGAGTTCAAAGGAAGTAATTCAACAGGAAGGACACTGTTTGTATTTAAAAGTTAGCCCAAATACTTTGAGTAGGATTCCTGTCTTTCGATGTCACCACTAGAGATGAGTATTTCAGAGGTAATTGTCTGAATTTCTTTTATAGTGAGGGAAGAGAAATAGGCACTTCTAGCTTAGAATTAATCTGATTTTTAGAACAAAATTAATTGTGCCCTACAGGCACATTTCCAAACTGACTATAGAGGGGATCTAGGCAACTAGCCCAGGTGGTCAGATAAAACCTGCCTCAGGGTTCAGGGCAGCTTATAAGAGTACCAGAGATCTGTACCCCTCAAGATCAACAATGGAAAAAGATGTCTCCAGTTGTTCAGATTTATAGAAACATCAATGTAAGACATGACTTCAATTATTTTCTATTAAGCATAAGAGCAAATATGAATAAACAGGGTACTGAAGGGTGTGAGAGCAAAGCTCTGAAGGTGCAGGATAAAACTGAGGATAGCGGAGCTTGTTCCATGGCTCTGCAAATACACAAATATGCTAGAATCTGGCTTGATATAATATAGGCTTAAAAATATGATCTCACCAGACTTATGTTTTAGTGAAAGTGGAAATTTAATGAACTGAAGTGAAGGGAAAAGTCCAAATTTTTCCTTCTGCTAAACTACAAGAGATTCATATTACCAAAGGCAGATTTCTGGTACATAGCAGAGGTTTATATCTGAGCTAATTGTCTATATGTCCTTTATTGTCAGCACTTATAAAGTGGAACTTCTGTGGTAATATTAATCTCATCCTCAAGTAGACTTCTAAAATAAGCCATATGCTACCATGGGAGACTACTGTCATCTGATTTTGTCAGATGTCTATACTTTACGGATGAAGTGAATAGCAGTCGGAGGTAATGCAAGAAAAATATTTCAGTATAAAAAGTCCCTTTAATTTATCTGTTAATTTCTTTCAAAACATCTATTCTTATAGGTACAATATAATTAAATACATATAAGCGCAAGGATTTCTGTGTTCTGTGGGAACATTATTGGCAAGATTGTGACAACAAACTCCCTTCACTAACTCTGTGAAATTCCTTACAATCTTGAGGTCACTCTTTAAAAAGTAAGTCTGAACCTCATCTTCACAAATGCAAAATTCATGGAATTACACATATGTGAAAGAACTTTGTCCCATTATTTCTCATTGTTATAGCTAACAGATTGTTGATAGAACACAATGTTAAATTTCACATAAACACTGTGTTGTATAGTAAAGACAAAAATCCAATGAACTTCCCTACGGTAGGAGATAAGACAAATTCAGGCATTACCACAAGCTTCTGCTGACTCAATACAGACCTGAATCTCATTTTCTCTACCACAGATATCCATTATTTAGTACTGGTTCATGTCTGTTTGGTACTTATTATTCAGGAACAGGCATTTGCTTCTTGAGAATTTTGTGGTGAAGGGTAAGTAGACAAACAGGCAAAGGTTAGAGAATAGGGAACGGATGTACTGAGATCTAATATTAAACTTTTAGTATTAGTGCTTTGAATAACATTAATTCCTTTGTAGGCAGCACACTGCAAGAATAGGTCTATGGGTGATGTTTAATGAGGAATAGGTATGAGTCTCACAGATAAGACCTGGGAGTTGTACCACGCGAATGAGCTATGTATAAGAGGACAGTGAAATAATGACTATGGAGAAAACTGACAAATGAACTATGTGGATGAATACTGGGAGTGGGAGTGTATAAGAAAATTAAGAAGGATAATGTAGGAAGAACAAAATTATTTATAGCATTGAAGATAAATACATTTTAATGCAAAGATGTTAAAAATCCATGAGGTGTTCAGAGACTGTGGTAATGATACCACATAAAGTCACACCACGTGTAGACAGAGAACTTCACAATTTTTTTTCATGGTGGTTAGGAGAAAAAAGACCCTGTTCTAAGAAAAATGTATGTACTTAAGATGCTGTACCACAAAAGCAGTTTTGCCTTCATGACTTTTTTTCTTTTTTTTTTTTTTAATTACAATACATCAAGACATGTCATTAACACTAGGACTGTTCCCAAAAGACAACATGGGTGAGAATTCATCAGTTTTGCCTTCCTTCTCCTTGCACAGTTGTCTAACACTGCAACAG
>NW_008825234.1:497819-508907 GCF_000699105.1 Pygoscelis adeliae
GCTGCCAGCTGCCTAACAAGCCATGGGCACCCACTTGGGCACCACACTTTCTGTCTGAAGCCAGTTGCTTCACAGGGCTTGCAGGAACTCCACAGAAAAGAGGAGAAGCTGCCAGGAGGGACCTTTCTTCAGTGCAAGCCACCAAATCCAAACTCCTTCTGCGTCCCTGAAGAGGCAAAAGCTGCAACATAAAGTTGAACTGCCTCTCCAATTTCCACTGTATCATTCCCAACTCTTTTCCTCCACTTTCAGCACTGTATACTATCATCTCCGAAATAGTTCATTAATCCTTCTTTGCAGGTCCTTAAAGGGCAAGATGTGCTATTTATACCGAAGGGCGTTTCACATTTCACAAAGATAAATCGACCTATCTACAAAGTAGAAGAGAACTTCTTGAAACATGGACTCATGGAATGGCTGAGGTGGAAAGGGACCTCTGGACATCATCTAGTCCAACACCCTGCTCAGAGCAGGGTCTGTTAGAGCTGTTTGGTGTTAAAGGGGCTGAGTCGTGCAGCCCAGGAGGCAAGTATGCCTCAGCTCCATGTCCCCAGGTCCAACCAGTAGGGAGGCTGAACATGTATCCCCTGTAGGCACACACAAACACACGTCTAACACATATGCATATATACATGGATGGCCACACAGATAACACAGACAGACACAGTCCGCACTCACACAGACACAAACAGCACCAACAGCTTCATCTTATTCCCTCTCTAGCTGAGCAGGATGGAGGTCCATTAGTGGAAAATACATATATGCATATATTCAAGGTGGATCCCTCCAGCAGCTGGGCTGAGACACTGTCTGCCCAGTAGCTGCCCCTGGATCTTTTGTTTCTCCAGGTGCCTTACCCCTAGGCACACTTCCACACAGAAACACACAGAGTTACACCACCTTCCAGAAGCTGGCAGGGACACCTCGGCTGCCCACTAGCCAAATGCCTCATGATCTCACCCTTAGAGACACACCTGACTCCCAGGCTACTTCACATACTTGCCAACTACTCCAGCATCATCTTTGCCAGTGATCACATACTCCCTTGCAGACCCACACTCACTCCAGTCATTGGCACAATGGACATTAGGACCTCTGACCCCCGGTCCCTCTCCAGAGGCTGTTGCTTGGTTTCACTCACTCCGGTCTCTCCAGTTGCTGGCACCACAGACACAGGTGCTCCAGCCTGTGGTCTGACTCCAGCTGCTGCCACCACAGACACTCCTGTACACACTCATGTGCTCAGGAAAGAGATTTTCCCCACCTTGTTCCTCCCCAAGTCACCTACATCCATACTTTTCCCCACTTTTGTTTCCTCCCCTAACTATCTCATAATAGGTCTTGTGCAATCCCCAAAATGCTCTTCCTCTGCATCCTATAATGTGTCCCATACCCCTAGGCAGTAACCTCCCATAGTCCAAAAGTCCAAGTCTAGTGTTGTATCATCTTGATGGGTTTCATGCCGGGACACTGGGGCTGAGGTTCTGTTGGGAAAGCCCTGGGAGGGGCCCAAGCAGGGTGTCCCTTCTTCCGAGTCTTTAATTTGGGTTCCTGCCTGCCTTAGAATCATAGAATCATAGTTCCTGGGCTTAGAATCATAGAATCAGAGAATCATTAAGGTTGGAAAAGACCTCTAAGATGATTGATTGAGTCTAGCTGTTGACCCAAGACCACCATGTCCACTAAACCATGTCCCTAAGTGCCGCATCTATATGTCTTTTAAATACTTCCAGAGATGGTGACTCAACCACTTCCCTGGGCAGCCTCTTCCAATGTTTAACCACTCTTTCAGTAAAGAAATTTTTCCTCATGTCCAATCTAAACCTTCCCTGGCGCAACTTGAGGCCATTTCCTCTCATCCTATCGCTTGTTACTTGGTAGAAGAGACCGACACTCACCTCGCTACAGCCTCCTTTCAGGTAGTTGTAGAGAGCGATGAGGTCTCCCCTGAGCCTCCTTTTCTCCAGGCTAAACAACCCCAGTTCCCTCAGCTGCTCTTCATAAGACTTGTTCTCCAGACATCAGACTTTTGAGATGGACCTTTGATGGGCTGATCACCCTCCTGTGATGGCCTTGGAGTAGCTGGGACAAGGTACCATTTGGTTTTCCGCACCTGCCTTTGGGCCTCTGTGGGCCTCTGTGGATTCAGAAGATTTTTTATCACAAAATCTAACAGTTGCACAGGACTGTGTCCAGTCAGTATTTGAATATCTCCAAGGATGGAGATCCCATAACCTCTCTGGGCAACCTGTTTCAGTGTTTGACCACTTTCACAGTAAATAGCTTCATTCTTATGTTTAAACAGAATTTTCTGTGTTTCAGTCGGTGCCCTTTGCCTCTTGTCCTTCACTGGGCATCACTGAGAGGAGTCTGGCTCCAGTTTTATGCCCCCCAATCAGGTATTCATACACATTGATAAGAAGCCTTCTCTTCTCCAGGCTGAACAGTCCCAGCTCCCTCAGCCTCTCCTCATATGTCATATGTCAGTCCCTTCATCATCTTTGAGGCCCTTTGCTTGACTCACTCCAGTATGTCCATGTCTCTCATGGACTGGGGAACCCAGAATTGGACACAACTATCCAGATGCCTCTTACCACTGCTGAGCAGATGGGAAGGATCACCTTCTTTGACTTGTCGGCAATGGTCTTGAGGTGATGAGAGGTGGCAGAAACTCTCTTTTGTAGGAGGAGCACACGTGAGCAACCCAAAATTAGTTTGTAAGGAAAGTGAAATCATGTGCATAACATCCCTTAATATATGCCCTCTATGATGTCACACACCATATGTGATGAGTACATCAGTAAAGGGAACATCTGTGACTTTAAATAGCATAGGTAGAAACTGCAGATCCTCACAGCAACTGAGCAAACTGGATTATTTTTACAGGGCATGTGAGATCTTAATTCCCAAGAATGATGAACAGAAGAAATTCTAGAGTCTTTTACCCAAATGCACCAGTTTGTGGTGGTATAGTGCAGAAAATACATTTTTATTTGTTGTTTATTGTCTTACAGGTTATGATTTTTTTCTTCTGCCTGACTTTATTCCATAGCACATACTTCATCTGCACCCTCTTAGACAAACCCTGAGAGCTGCTGAGTTTGTGACGAGCAAGTGGCCTCCAAAGACCCCCAAAGTGAGGCTATTCATTACCTCTGAGTTTTGATCCACTAATTATTTGCCTATTTAACTCCATGTTATTCCTTGTATGTACTAAGTTGTAATTGCATTATTGAACCACTTGGAGCATAACATTTTTCTTTAAGAGAAATGAACTACAGTATTCTTCAAAGCATTACAGATCTTTTTGTATGAAAGAGATGTTATTTACTATACCACAACATCTTAACTCTAATTTTTGAACAAGAGCTTGAAATATTAATCTACTCCTCTAACATGTAAACTCTCCATACAGCTTACATATTTTACTCATTTTCTATTTATCTATAGTACAGTTTGAGCTCAGAATTAAAATATATATATACACAATATAATATATATACATATCTTCATATATACATGTGTATATAAATATATATAATCACAGCATGCAAGAATTCAGTTAAAATATATTCTTTTCCTAATGTACCGTTTCCCTTGCAAAATTTGCTGCTGCAAAACTGTATTGCATCTGATTTCTGTAAAAAAGTGTAGAGCTCAGGTAAGTATAAAACTCCGCTCAGCTGAGCAAACAGCAAAGAGTAAGAGGAGGAGAAATTATGAACATCACTCTGATTTTTAAAGGTCATATAGAAAGAGAACAGTTATTTTATGATTAATGGAGTTATGCGTCAGTTTATTTTTCTGCCTGCTATAAACAAAAATGAGGTTTGGAACATCATCATATTCTTTTGACTCAGTATTTTTTTTTTATTTTTTATTTGTGTAGTATATTATTTTGTACCTAAAGCATAAGCAATGGTTTAATATAGTTGTTATGCAAAAGAATAAAGAAAAAATGGGGGTCATATAGTAACATTTATGTATACCACAGTAAATTAGGAGTACATTTGCTGAAAATTATGATTAATACAAGTGAATTCAGAACAAAGACCAGTGTCACTGTATAAGATATTTAAAAATTACCAGAAATACACAGCTGTAAGAAAAATGGCAGTGAATAAGTAAATTCAGCGTGGCTGAATGACCAAGTCTGATAATATTATAATAGTTTTTATGTAAAAGATGCTGTGCATGGTATGTAAGTCTAGCTTACTCCTAATTATCAGAAGTAAGCAATTCATATTTTTGACAGGTACGTTCAAGTGGAAAAAATAGTAGAGAAGAACAAGCTTATGATGACTGTTGATGAGTTTAGTCTAACGGTAAGCGAGAAGGACGAGTGAAATAAACAAAATGATGCAGAAGAAAGGAGGGTACATGGCATAATCATAATAAACTTAACATAGCCTTGTGTACAATCTGTAGGAGTAATACCATGATTAGTAGTAGAAAAAAAAGAATAAAACAATCCACCATCTGCTGAAACACTATAGTATTGCAGCCATCTGCAGCCATCCCTGCAGAGCGAGATATGAACACAGGACAGCAAATTCTGGTGTATATGAATGTGTCTGTAGACAAGCATGAGTGACTTCTATTTGAAATATATTTTGACTATACATGGAAATTTGTCAGTTTTAAAATCACAAAAAAAGGATTCTTCTTGTCCAATAAATCATGGCATGTGTTTGCTTAAAGAAGTCCTTGTAGACAATATTACAAACTGCATTCTAAAACTTGATACTCCATCTTAAAAAGAAGAGCATTGAAACTTTTGCCTTTTGTTTTAACAGTGTCCCTAGAGAAATTAAAACAACCAAACCAAATATTTCTTTTATCTTTTTCATTTTAGATTATGGCTTTGTCCTGGTTTTGGCAGGGATAGAGTTAATTTCCTTCCTAGTAGCTAGTACAGTGCTGTGTTTTGGATTTAGGATGAGAACAATGTTGGTAACGCACTGATGTTTTAGTTGTTGCTAGGTAATGCTTACACTAGCCAAGGACTTTTTAGTTTCCCATGCTCTACCGACTGAGAAGGCTGGAGGTGCACAAGAAGCTGGGAGGGGGCACAGCCAAACTGGCCAAAGGGACATTCCATACCATGTGACGTCATGCTCAGTACATAAACTGGGGGAAGCTGGCTGGGGGGGCCGCTGCTCGGGGACTGGCTGGGCATCGGTCGGTGGGTGGTGAACAATTGTACTGTGCATCACTTGCTTTGTGTATTATTATCATATTATTATTATTATCATTTTATTACAATTATTAAACTGTTTTTATCTCAACCCACGAGTTTTTCTCACTTGTGCTCTTCCAATTCTCTCCCCCATCCCACCGGGGGGTGGGGGAGTGAGCGAGCGGCTGCGTGGTGCTTAGTTGCCGACTGAGGTTAAACCACGACAGCCTTAAAAGAAAAATCCCTGTCTAGCTACTCATTTGCAGAGATAGTTTCTTTCACTATAGTGCCCTGTAATTAATGGGTTCAAAACTAATCAGCGACATAAAAGACTTTAATGAAAAGTTAAATAGAAAGTAGAATGAAAGAAAGGTACAATAATCATCCTTAAATGGGTTTATATTATTTTCAAGAGAGAGCTGTAATAGATGGATTAGCTTAATTGATAAAGGTGTGATCATTTTTTCACTTTTGGTGTCTAATTTAAGGAGATGAGTCTTGGAAACATACCTGTTAATCAACTCTGTTAGACATTTATGAGTAATCTTACTTGTCTGTCTCTAAGGACTACATTAAGAAAGTGAGTTTCTGCTCTTCATTTAAACCATTGTAGCGGCATGTTATCTGAAGTGCTCTAAAGGCTTTCTTGAGGGTTTGTGACACTAAATGACAAATGGGAACCATGCAACGCAATGAAGCAAAGATGAGAGTAGCTGCCAAATTTGTGACAACATGTGATTATGCATACATCACTCTTGCTTATAGATCCTGAAATAATTTCAGTAATATCTGGAAGTGAAGTGGACTAGATTTATCAATTTATTCTATTGGAGAAATTCGCTAAATTCAGTGGTATACATAGCTATTAAGATTTATTTTCAGCATTTTTAAAAATCAATTTTCTCTTAATAATTCTTGTTATGGTTCACTGATTTATATTGTTTTCTTAGTTCTTTGCTGCCATGCTGACACTTAAAGGGGCCAGAGTTTCCTACTCATTCAAGTTGAATACCACTTATTCATGTGAGTAGCTCAATAATTTGCATTGGAGTTTATTGCTAGTAAATCTTTGTTATTCAGTACATGGAATTATTTATTTTGGGCCAGACTTGCACCTACCTTGTGTATTAGCTACTGTGATAACTTGCAAGACTAAGTGCAAGTCTGTCTGGTCCTAAATAAATGGTTCCAAAGTTCTACTAATGAATGGACTTACTGGCAACAATCTTAAATGCAAAGTATTTTCCATTCTTTATATAAGTAGGATTTTCAAAGTACCATAGGGAACAGCATCTTGGCAGAAGATTATGTTTGCTAAAATTGCACTAACATCATAATTACTGCAACAAAAGAATGTGATGTTCATTTTAGCAATGTGGACAAAATAATACTTTTGAGTATCTTGTATTTTACATATTCTCAGGAAAAAAATAAGGGAGAGAGTGTTGACATTTCTCATTCCTGAAAAAAAAATCATCAGCTACTTTGTTTTAATATCTGAAGTGACAATCAAGAGTCAAAATACCATAAATAAGAAGTCCAACTAGTTCTGGCTCAAGGAATCTGTCTTCCATACCTCATACTTGATATTACCTTAGAGACACTTTCCAGCCTGCCCATGTTGCAATCCATCTCTACTCCATTCTGTCATTTCAGTAATTATCACTGCATAGAAGTGTAATAAGGCAGGAGAAGAGGCCTTTTCTCCAAGCAATTTTAATAAGGACATTAGTTTTTTAGAAACTAAGCAGGATGTAGAGGTGGATGCCACCTCAGCATAATGTGCTCATCTGTGTCTTTCTGCTGTATCACATGGTAAAGGAATATATATTGCAGTAAAGTCCTTCCCTTTTCTTCCTCTAGTTAATTCATGTCTGCATGGGAAACTGAGATAGTATTCATACAGCAAACGGCAGTTTTCAGTACAAATTCCCCTGACATGGACATATACAGAAATGTTAAGGACTGAACACCTTGTTTTCTCCCTTTAGTTTTGTGAAAATATATTACAGTGATGTTATGGGCAGTATTGTAACCAGAGCTCATACAGTTGTGTTTTTATGTGGTAGATGGTATTTGGGAGAACTCAGCACCTTCCTGTGAAAAGGCCTATCACAGCATCCATGCATTCTTAAAGTAACATATGCAATGTCGGTGACCTGAGCTACAGAGAAAAAATAGCTCAAATGAAGTTCCTTTACACTAGTACTTACCCCCTTCTCCCTTCATTTTCATAGCAAAGTGACCCACCTCTCTAATACGAATGACTTAGTGCTGGCTCACCGTCTGCTCTTTTGATGCTTGCCTTTGTGCCTCAGTGTTTTATGGTTTTCTAAGGCATTTCTAAGAGGGCAGGAAGGCTGCAGCATAGGGTGAATATAGCGGGGCCGTTGCATGGCAAGAAGCAGGCTATATAAGGCTATGTTGTCCTCCCCTTGCATTCACACAACCCATGGGACAAGACAGCATTGCTCTGCAGAAACAGCAGCTATTAGTGAATGTAACAGGCCAGGGAGATTTTTCTGCCTCTGAAGCAAGCTGTGCCATGGCTCTGCTGTGTCCACACAGCTGCCTAATAGGATGGCTGAACTCTGCCAAAAGCAACCTGGCTGGTGTTGTCCCTCATTCGACCATGACCTCCACTGTGTCGAGAGACAGCTGTTGGCTCAGGCCAAAACAGAGCTCCAGATCTTGCTGAGCGTGCAACAGCCCTGAAGACTCAGCAGTAGCTCTTGGGCCAGTGTCTTGGCCCTGTTTAGTTAGCTTGTAGGGTCATAGTGAATTTGTCCTGTTACTAGTAAACATATCTGAATAGTCACTTACAGCAGCATTAATCATCTGAATAAGTGAGCAGCCCCCACTATTGCATTTCTGGGGTCTTTTCATCTGCTTCAAACTGTATATGTTACGCATATACAGTTCCATTAAAATATCTAAGGAATAGGAGCTCGGTATACTCATCCCTTAGAATAAATTCAGGAAAATAATCCAGACAGGATTCTTACTTTTTCTAAAGAATAATACCATTAGCACAAGGCATCAAATTCTTTACTCTAAAATTCTATACTGAAACATAGCTATACCTAGGCTGAGTTATAGGTAAGACCACCTTACAAGATATTTGTACTTAGAAAAATAAAAAAAAACAACCTAGCTTTTCTGTAAAAATTCAGGTTCTATTCCAGATGGTGACAGGTTTGCAGTACAGTGGAATTTCATAATCATCTCCTTATGCTGCCTGGATAATATAACTATTACCCTGATTTGACATGTGTCAAAATATCCCTATAGTCTCTGTCATGCTGGTTAATACACCTCAGATGACAAGCTGCCTTAGGTCTTCAACAGTATGAGTGAAGAATATTAAGTGAGCACCATGTCAACGCCTAGTTTTATAAAGGTTAAGATATGACATTTTTTATGAACTTATAATACATCATCACAGTTAAAATCTAGTGCTGCTTAAACTTGTTTCATAATAATGATAACAACAATAACTTGTATGTACATAAGGTTTTAAAATCTAAAAGCTTTTGAAACATTTTACAGTCAATATTTTTAGAAGCCACTTTCCCCAATATAAAAATTTGGCCATCTGCTAGGGTTTTGCCTTTCACTTGCAACATTAGCACTAAATTCATTATTTTAGGAAGAGAAAAGAACAATATTAACTGTGACTAAATTATATTCTTTTTGAATATCAAAGTAGGTAAAATCCAAGAATTTTCCAAACGTATCAAGTTTGATGTCAAGGTCAAAACCATACAAAATCAGTCATCATTGCAGATTTTGACTGTACACCATAAAGCATGTTACAATGTGGCTGACTGGCCACAGTAAACCCTGAAAGATTTGCCTTCCGTAGTAAAAGAGAAAACATCTTCCTGCAAATAAAATGCAGAAGAGTATCAATTGCCATGAGTGCAACAAAAAAAATCAGTGTTTTCACAAGTTGAAACACGGGATTTTTGTGAAACTAGTTTTTGGGATTGCTGAAAACAAGAATAAATGGCACTTTTATTAGTAAAATCATCTTGTCCTATATATGCAAAGTTATCTTTAGAGATCTCCTCATTGTAGGCTTCAGAAGTGATTTAACTTTCCAGAACTCATTGAATATGATAGATTGGGACAATGATATTATAGCCTAACAGCTGGACTCTCTGCATGAAACAATTACTGCCAGTGAGGAAAGATGTGAGCAATTGGGTACAAGCCTAATGGAGACAGAAGGGAATGTTTTCAACTCAGAGGTAATAATAGAGGGATATGATTTAATTATTTCTAAACTGAGTAAAGCCAATAAATCTTCTAAATCTAAACTAGGCTTGATTAAAAATGAACTACCGAGAAAAAAAAAATAATTCTGAGGTTTTGATTCAAAGTTTTTCCAGAGAGAAGACACTTCATATTAAAATGAATGCTAAAAGTATTTAGAATTCTTTTTCATTAGCCTTCAAATCCATGCCATTTTTCCCTGTTAAGAAGTGATGTTTTGTGTTCTCTTCTGGTACAAAGAGAAAAATCTATTTTGAAATTCTATCCTCCCATTTATCCCAGTAAGAAATATGGCCAAAATAACGAAAGAATCAGAGAATCTCAATACAGTATTTAATCATGTAGGCAGAATTTTTGCACACATATCCTCATGATCAATTTCTCACATTCTTGTGTGGGGATTTGGACAGCTAATCCTATTAAAAATTAACACTTTCTTGATACCAAAGGAAAAAAAAATCCCAGGAATTTAAACAATAACGTGCAGGGCTTTATTCCTGATTCAGGCTGCTTCTTTAAGAAGATACTGTGCATGAGTTATGCAAGATAATATTCCAAGACAATAATAATAATAATTCTGTCCTTCACATCTTTAATATTTAAACCTTCATGAAGTGATAGCATCAGAAATGTTGTTGCATTGACAGCAGATGAGAAAAGTTTGAGACAAAATAGAAAGTTATTTGAAAAAGTTGTCCTACACAGTTTCTCTGATGTGGTATAAAACTGAGTTGCTGAAATATTTTTGATGCAAGAATCACTTCATCTTGTGAGGTGGAAGTTAGAGAAGCTCTTGTATGTTATTGCTGTTTGGTAATGAAAAGGGGGAAGTTAAAAACCCAGCAAAATTGGAAAGATAGTTTTATAATAATCAACACTATAATGCAACTATTGATAATAAAATGAAAGTGACCTTTGGATTTGCAATTGGCAAACAAAATGCTTTTTTTCTCTTGGATGAGCAGTGGGCCTTAGAAGGCAGAAAACATTTTGTGGCTTTTCAGACATCAGACTTTAAACAGCACCAAGCACACTGCACTTCCTAGATTCAGTAACACTGATCTATTCAGTAAGGCTAGATGGATTTGTCTGGAAAAACTGTGGAGTTCTATTATAAGACAGCTGAAACTATCAATTAATCCAGGTAAATTTTACTAAAAAAAAAGATTTAAACGAAGTTAAAATAAAAATGAGAACTTTTAAAGTTATTATACATTTCTCGCCAGATGTAATAAAATCCAAGCCAAAGAAGAAGAAAAAAAAGCTCGATCTTTGGGGGTTTTTAGTTGTTTATTCGAAAAATGGGCATCCCAAATTCAGTTCCCTCTTCTGTGTTCTGAAATTTCAGCCTATACTGCCTTCCTCCCAGGAGTTTAATTTACCATGGTCCACCACATTCTGGGAAATGCCACTCCCTAGTCTTTGCTATCTGTTAGGAGTCTTTTTAACTACGGATTTCCTAATCCGTTAAAAGCCAGGTAAATTCTTTTCTCTTTATCTGAATGATGAGGTGAAATACACCCTAAGCAGGCCTGCGGATCACACAAAATTGGAAGGAGCGGTCACTGTGCTGTATGGCAGGTCTGCCCTTTGGAGGGACCTCTGAGCAAGCTGTAGGAGTGGGCCAGCAG
>NW_008825234.1:508923-513769 GCF_000699105.1 Pygoscelis adeliae
CCCAGTGAGTAGCTCTGCTGAAGAGGCCCTGGAGCTCCTGGTGGGCAGCAAACTGGACTGGGGCAAGCAGTGAGCCCTGGCAGCAGGGATGGCCAACAGCATCCTGGGCTGTGTTATGAGACTGTAAAGCCAAAGGAAGTGAGGAGACCACACCAGTTTTGGGCCCTCAGTAGAAACCCTTACAAACTGGCAAGATGCCAGCAGAAGACAGTTAGGGAGCTAATGCATAGAATGTACAAGGAGCAGCTTGGGGAGCTGGGTTTATCCTTCAGAAGAAGAAAAGCCTAAGGGTCCATCTGTCTCCCATGTTTCACTACCTAAAGGTGGGTTATAAAGCAGATGGATTCAGACTCTTCCCAGAGGTGCAGGGTGAAAGGACAAGGCACTGGTAACAAGTTGCAGCAAGGGAAATTGCAACTGGGTGCAAGGAAGCAGTTCTTCACCATGAGAGTGGTGGAGCAGGTTGCCCAGAGAGGCTGTGGCATATGTATCCCTGAATTCTTTCAGAATTTAGTTTACGTAACTAGCTTAGCAGCACCTCCTTTTAAGTTTTTCCCTCTGAACCACCGGAATGAGGACTTCTGAGACAGAAAAAAAAAATCAGTTTGTGGAAGGAATGGAAGAATTTTGTACCTGTCACATTTTTCTGTTGCATGTACCTCTGTGCGGTAGTCCATTCATGGTCTTATTTAGTTCAATACAATCAATGGACATTCAAGGAGCCAGTAAAAATTTTCAACTCCCTGTCACAAAACTCACAGAAACTTATAGCATCAGAATTAGTGTTATTAATACATTTTAAAACATGCTAAAAAAAAGAAACTCTGAAAACAATTAAATATTAATATGCAAAAAAATTTCTAAATTACACAGTACATAGGACCCCAGTTCAGCTGCTAGAAGTTTCTGACTTAATCTGGGCATGCGCTAACTAATCAACAGTCAAGAAAAGCAAGGATGATAACACTGATAGTTCTGCCTACTGAAATTCAAAACAGAGTATCTTCTAATTTCTTAGGGTTTTCTCTTAGTATATTATATGTTTCCTTATTTTCAATTTTTCATACACTTAAGTTTTACCCTCTAGACTATGAGAGATATTTAAGAGGAAATTCAATTTTTTTCCTGAAATATGGAAAGGTGTTGTGAGTCCCTGCATGGCCACCTCTGGCGAGTGGCCTGGATAGCAACACCTGCAAAGATTAGACTGTGACACTGCATGTGGATCGAATACACAGAACTATCTGGAAGGTGTTTGCCCCAAGCTGGCCATTTAAAGCGGAAGATGGCCACCAGAAGGATTAAAGGGTAACCAGGACACTTCAGAGAGACTGAAACAAAGAAGGGGTCAGCTGGAAAAGAAGTAGAAAAGAAACACAGAAAATTGTAACAAGAGGAGAGACCTTGGAGTGGAAACAGCAGCCGCCAGAACTTTGTGTGGCACTGCCAGGACTTGCCCCATGGTGTTGCAGCCTTGCCACGGGCCATGAGCCACCTGCACAGAGCTGGGGGGGTGGGGATGGGGAGCACACATGGGGACCCATGCCTCGGTGTACCTGAGGGACTTTGCGAGGAATTTTGCACCAGCATGAGCCCCAGCGGGCTGTGGGGAGCTGCAGGGGCACATGCAGAACAGGAGCACCCACATCTCCAGTGGGAGATGAAAGTGTATAGTGTGTGAAGGGGGGAACCCAGGAAAGGGGGTGCACGTGTAACCCCACATGGACACAGGGAGGGCACATGTTTGCACGTCACTCTGTGTGTGTGTGATTAGAAGAAGGGAGATTAGTTACAAGAAAGATGCTTAGAAATTTGTAATGCTTATTAATATTTTGTATGTGTCTAGTATCGTGGTTTATTTGTCATATTGCTGATATTAATCATGAAGGTACAGTTCACTCATTGGCAATTAATTATATATCACTGCTTTACAAATAAACTTCTTAGACTGTGATTTATTTTTAAGTACATGAACTGAGCAGCTCTTCTAAGTGAAAGGTATTAGCCGATTTCTGTATATTTTTATACACTGAGCCACCTTTATGAACATAGCTGGAGAAGTCAGAGCATTTCAGTGTGGCAGTCTTACTTTGATTTTTTTCTTGTAAAAATATTATTTTTCTTTTCTGAGATACAAAGACTGAACAAACAGAAGTAGGTCAGCTAATGCAAACTGTGTAGAGGTAACAGAAATAATGGCAGATGAAGCAGTAAAACAGGAAAATTCAAATATTTTTGGTTGAGATTGAGAGCTCAGTAATGTATCTAACAACTAGATGAAGACTACATGAGGAACTGTTCTTAACGCTGAGAAACTATAAAAGGCTGTCCTGAGCACAAAACAGAAAAAAGAAGGATGCTATACTAATTTTTGAGATTAAACCTCTGAGCATAATCAGAAATTTACCAACAGAATGTATCCATCTGGCCAGTTACTGGGATCACACAGAAAATATTGTAAAGTACTAGATGACACTAACATATATCCTCCATCAATCACCATCATTACAGAATCCAGTATGGTAAGAATAAAGACTTACAAAATCTGAACCTAACTTATTATTTTCCATACTCAGGTGTATAAATAAAAATAACTGCAGAACATTTTTTTATGGACCCTTGAAGAACTGAAAATCAAGACAATCACTGTGAAGAACATTGACTTTATTTTAATTTCTGAGAGATGCCATTCTCTAAAGTTGGTACAAAGTATTTTCACTGACATAGAATAAGCAAATAAAATTGTGTAAGTTAGCCGAGAATTAGTTCACTGATTCATACAATGGAAATGAAGTTTCTATGTTGTTTTTTTTAATTTCTCTTACCAGAATGGAAAGACTTCTGAAATTCTTATAAAATATATTTCATATGATTGGATTTCAGAAGAATAAAACTAATAATTAAGTTCTTGTGAAGTTGAAAAAATATTATCCTTTCAATAATATTTTTGTTTCCATAAAATTTGCCAAAACAATGAAGGGAAAGCACTCACTCTATTTGAAAAAAAAAACCAAACCTGAAGAAAGCTTATGCTTTTCATAACAACCATCTCCCCAACATACAGTTTAAAAAAAAAACACTTGGAAAAAAACAATTTGTTCTAATTTTTGTCTGTTCTAATTGTAACAAAGTAAGGTGATCTACTGAAAAAATCATTAAAAAGGTGCCAAAACTGATATTACTTTCACTTACATTCTTCATTTTGAAATGTTACATTTTGATGCTCTCTTCTTTGAGCTTTACCTAGACCATCTAGGCACAGTAACACAGACATATCAGCTAATTTTGGCACATTTTTCAATTCTGTCCAGTATGTCTTTTCTTGACCAGTGCTGAAATGTAATGATCAATAGGATCACACAGAACCTTTCTATTCTTTTCTTTTGTGACAGAAACAATAGGTATTACACCTCATCTAGTTTCTGTGATAATTTATCATTGTGTAAAAAAACCCAAACTTCTTAACAAACCATAATTTTATTAAAATTAATCAGTGAATCTATAATAAGCTTATATTTATCTAAAACTCAGTAATTAAGTACTTATTTACCTAGTCAAAAGAAACATGGAGAAGTGAAAACCAACAGAAAATAGCTAACATAAAATATTAAGTTGATACAGTATACCAAAATATGTCCATTTATGTGATTTATGATTATTTGATGCAGATTGTTCAGGTGTGTTGCTCCAAGAAAAATTTTCAAAACAGGTAACAATTAAGTGGTCATATTTTATTTAGATGAAATACCTCTGTTGTTTGTTTGTTTGTTTGTTTTTAAAGACATGAGATAAAACCAGGATACAACCAACATACTTGGTACCATATCAGGTTAACGCTTCTAGATAGTTCTTTCTGTTTATTAATAACATACATTATTTGATCTATGTTAAGATGGTTATGTAGTCAATCACTGTTCAAAAGGTATTTTGGGGGGCTGTGCTGTACTGCATTGCTCTGCAAAGTGTAGAACTGGTAGGGAATATTTCATTTGGTATTTTTTCCTGGCAGAAACCTATGTTTGCAAGACTGATGTGCTTTGTACTAATTTTGTAAGGCCTCAGAAGTAGGACTTCTCAGGCTTTTCTTGGCCTGCCTGGAGTTTTATTTTACTTCGTTTACCAGTAGGAGTAGTTTTATAATGAAAATTTGTTATTACCTAATTTGTTTTACTTTTGCATAGTTTTTTATAACTGAGGTGTATAACCATATCATAATTTTAAAATTAATACTAGTAAGAAGTAGCTTTTTTGTGTAGAATGAAATATTTGTGTAGTGTCATGATGGAGAGCAGAGGGTAGGGATGGGATGAGAGCAAGGTGTTGGAAATGGGAACACAGGCACAGGATGCAGTGTGGGGTAGACATGGCATGGGAAGACAACAGTTGGGCACAGAAGGATCCTGCATCCCCAAGCCTATGAACAGCTCACCAGTGGTCAGCTGCAGAAATGCCAACTTAGGGTGTTGAGGAAAACCAGCTACAAGGGTAAGAGAGAACAAAGAGCATGTATCCAGAATAATTCACACTCCGTATATAGTAAATTGAGATTTAATGAGGCATTTTAGATCAGTGCAGAATGAGCAAGGTATAAAAAAGGTCAGGAAGTATACAAAAGTATGCAAGTGGACCCTAGAGTATGGAGAAGGAAACCATCGCTATCAACGTCATACTCCTCCTGGTGAAAGACTGGGGATGCTGTAAAGCCCCCAGCCACCCTGGTCTGAAAACAACACCATAGGATGTGAGGTGGCATAACACTAGAGCAAGGTGCAGATACTAGGAAGCCTGAGTAAAACAATTTTAGTTGCATTGTTGTTATTGAGACTTTTCTTATAGGGGAATTCTC
>NW_008825234.1:513815-528418 GCF_000699105.1 Pygoscelis adeliae
AAACCAGGTTTGGACTAATAATAATTCTTTTTTTTTTTATTGTGAAATTTTCACGTACACTTAGCAATAAATTTTAGGCTTTGCATATAACGTGTGTTTCCTCTTTCCTATAGCAGGATTTTGAATGCAACAAAGGAACAAATGAACTCCACAGCCTCAGAGAGCCCTCCAAGACTGAAAAGATCCAGTCACAAACAAGGTGAGCACCAGGAAAAATCCTTTGCTGCTCTACAGGTCAGATTTCAAAAGCAGGAGTTTTCTAGCAAAACAAAAGTTTAATGCTATCATTTGAGAAATAACCTGTAACTGAAGTTTTATAGCAAATTTAAACCTTAACTAGTCAAAATATTTTCCTTCAATAAAAGGCTATGTCCATATTGCCCCCCAAACCTCCACCAAACCCACGTGAGACAAGCCAAGACTGTCTAGTCAGAGCTCATTAATTCTATATTTTTGGGGAGAAGTGACAGCAGCAATATACATCTATTTATATTTAACCTTATTTAACTGAAGTAGTAAATAATGTTCTTACATTTGAAATAACTCACAATGACAAAGAAGTAGGCCAAGATTCTCCTCACATACTTGCATGTGTCAATCAGAAGTAGGTCCATTTAAATAAATGAAGTTACACCCATGCAATCTCACTGTAATTGCAGGGAGATAACATTTCCAGGGTTATGATGGTAGAAAGATGTTATGTGAAAATGACACAATTAATTTTCTCCTCTTCTCCCTGGCGTAGCTTAGGGAAAGGTGGTGACAGCTCAGAGGTGGAAAAAGATGTGACTAGGGACAAGGGGAGGGAGGAGGAATGGCTGGATGACTGTCAGTTGGGGACTGCTGTCAGCCAGCAATGGTTTGCGCTATAAGTGGGCAGTCAGGGGAGCAGGATTTGAAGGCCACGTAGGGAAGAAAGGGGTAAAGCACATTGTTTGAGCAACCTAATTAAGAGGGGAGAAGTTGTTTCAGGTTTTTTGTGACAGAGGCCTGGCAGGTAGGAAGCTTCTTGGCCAAAAGGGACAGCTGGCTGAATCCAAACACTTGTCTGAATAGACAGCAGAGGTACCCAGACAAATACCATTATGCCTAGCAGTACACAGGCTGCTCTAAAGTATTTTAAAAATACTGTTTGAAAACAATACAGTCCAATTTCCTGGAGAGGTGGAGTCACGGCTCCTTCTAGCTTGCTCTGGTGTGGCCCAGCGGCTACGGCAACCGCGGCCAGGCTGGCAGCGGTGCCGGGCCCGGGGCCTGAGGAAAGGCTCCATCTCTGCATATCGTTTTGTATTTTACACACAGAACTTTGTTTTTTGGGGAAACACAGGGCCAGATCCATATCCCGGGTAAAGCTACTGTATTTTGGTGAGGGTGAGATGATGGTCTGTGCTATCCACAGGAACAGCTTGGCAATGAGGTAGCTAAAGGTCAATAAAGTGTCAGTAAAACAGTCAGAAGAGTAGGGATTCACCCTTGAAATGCCACAGAGGTAAAGAGCGGGCTCAATCCTCTAATCAGTTTTCATGCCAGTGTTTGCCTACAGAAGTTAATAAATTTAAGAGTAGGAAAACCAGGGTGGGGTGTCTCACAGGATGAGAGCACGTTCCAGTGACAGGCGTTTCCGTACAGCCTAAGCAGAAGCTGAGGTAGTCAAGTTTTTTGACTACAGCTTTTTATCTTGAACAATTATTTCAGGAAAAAAAAAATGCAGGGGAGTGATTCTATAATGTACCAATTAATCAAAATGTGACAACATATAAGATAGATGAGACTAATTTTGCAATGGCTTATTTTTGAACTTTGAATAATTCTGATAAAGTAAATGGACATACAAAGAATATATTCATTTATAAAAGTGTAAGCTTTGAAAAGATAGATCTTTTTATTATTTAAGAATGCTTTTTTCCAATAACTAAAAGGAACTTTGACCTTTTTAACTTTTCCTGTTATGTCTGCTTGCTTTGAGTACAAACCTAACACAAACAGAAAATACCTGATGGAACCTGACCCGTTACATTCTTCTGAGTAGTTCAATAACTGAGCCTAATTTTGGTGAATATGTACCTCAGAGATCCTCTTTCATACTTCTCTTTGCCCCTCCAACTTTTATTTAAGTTCTTATTTCAGCTTGCTTAGTTTGCTTAAAATACAAAACATTGTAGGAAGCCACACAGCACTGATTTGGGTAAGATGCTATACAACTTATATGTGTGTATTAATGACATAATGAATGTTTATTGTAGTACAATTCCTACAGGAGAAAGGTGCACAAAAGTTGAAAACCAGCATACTTTATATGCTCCCAGGCAAGTGAAAAAGAAAGCAAGCTCCAACTTATTGCAACAGAAGTAGAAGCAGGTATATTGTAGGCATACTTAATTTTTTTCCTTTTACTACTGAAATTGCTGTACATAGTGCCCCTAACTAACTACAACAGAATCTGTAAGGGTTTAAAGGAAACTGGAAAAAAACTTTGAAATAAAATTCTATGTTTCTTACAATAATAAGAAATTATTCTTTTTTGCTAAAAACCATATTGCCTAACTTGAATAAATAGCATACTCTTTCAAATACGACTACTTATGGACTGAACTGAAATAGTTTACATGTTGTAAGCTAAGATTCCTTATACGGGTATTACACAGCTATGACATGGGCAATATATTTCCAGGGAAGTATGTGTGCTATTTTTTTTACAAATGAAAATTCAGGGATAGATCTAAATTTATGCATTTACACAAATTCAGATTTTGAAATCCAAAGCCGTCATCTTAAAGAAGCCTGAATAAGATCTAGAAACCAGTGTCTGGGACCTGCTCTGGTAAGCACACATTCTGTGTACCCACGTCGCGTTGGCAGGACTGGATCCCTCATACAGTGCCAGGGTGACAGAGGTAATTGTCACTAAGGAAATAGCCAAAACGCTGTGGCCCTTGCTAAGGAACGAGGATCTGGTTTATCTCTTTCTTCCATCCTCCTGACAAGGATGCACTGACTCAAGACTGGGTACCACAATCCATTATTCAGGAAAGCCAGTCTTTGGCACTAAAGAGAAAATATCCTTCTCTTTTAAAATACTGTCTGGTGGTAGCATAGGAATGCAAGAAGCCATGAAGAAAATCCCAGGAAATCTATGTGTATTCTACTTCCATATTATTCTTGTGTTTTATGTTTGTAGCTTCCTACTTCAAAATAAGAAAGATTTAGACTTTACATGTGTACATATATTCATTATGCATAGAGGGAAATGCACATTTCTATAGATGAATTGATTTGGTCCAGCAGTTCAGTAATAGATACTGAATGACCTGGATAAAGACTGATGGATTCTTATTCTCTGCACAACAACAACTGCTGGAGAGGAAAATTTCTCAGAAATCAGAAATACTCAGCTTGTGCAGCATAAAAGAAATTTTTAACTGGATAGGAGGAGATAATTTTCAACAATCATAAGGTTAGGACTGAAGTAAGTGCTCTGCCTTTGTAAATGAAACCATACCTGGCACCCAGCTTCCCTGCAGAAATGAGGCTAGTCAAGAACACACTGAGCCCTAAGCTTTCTGGGCTGCTCTCTCCTTTCTCAGTGAGGAGTTTGATTGCTTTTAAGCGTAGATGTAGCCCTGACCTACCTGCCGTGCTGTTCTCTGAGTGGTAGCATGAGAAACAATTTTCTTGCACCTCCAGACTGTCATTCACTGTCAGTGATCCACATGCCTGAAATGCACTTGTATTTAACCTAGATAGACAGAAGATACTGGGTAAAGACTAAGGGATCAGGACAATTTATTTGAAAGTTGATACATTTAAATCCTGTGTCTACATCAAGTCAATGTTCGTGAGCTCATGGCTGGACTGCCATGGTCAGTTCTGGTGGACACTGTAAAATGGCTGCTGAAAAGTGAAAGTGCTACAGTATGAGTTAAAATCTGAGAAAATTTTATTTCCTGTGACTTTTTTTAGATTTAAAAAGACTAGTAAATGTACAAAAAGCCTCTTATGACTTAATTTTTTCAATAATGTGGCAAAAAAATCAGGTGTTACTGAACTGTATCTAACATTAGAACATTAAAAATCACCTCATAGGAAAAGAACTAGTTAGTAGGAAAGGACAATCAGTTTGACTTGTACTGTATAAGCTGCAAAGAAAGGTCACTGTTTTTATCACAAAAGACTCTGCATTTCAATTATTGAATCTAACTAATATGCAAACTGCTTAACAGCAAAAAGACTAATTGCCTTTATAAGGGCTCTTCTAAGATGAAGGAAAAAATCATAAACCTTCTGCAGAACTGTTGTTTTCATACCAAGTATTTTATTTCTTCTGGGAACTTAATTAAACAAGACTACCACATTGTCAAATACACTATATGTAGTGTCGAGTTATATCAGCAAAAATGGGACACAATTCAGTACAAACTCAAAGAAGTATAATTAGGAATTATCAAATTTCAGTAATCCACATGATCTCTATGCTTTTTGTATAAAGGAATAATAAAATTAACTTCCATTCCATCAAGCCAATAGGTCCTGGTTAACCTTTAGCAGGAATCAGAGAGGAAGCTCCTTGTCTAACTTGCTGTGTAATCATAACTATAAGTGGTTAGAGGGTCCAGCTGCTTGTAATTAGCACTCTAAATCTGCTTCCGAGGACCTGATTAGTGAACATGTTCCTTTGCCCAAGACCTTAACCAAAGCCTATGGAAATTCTTGCCATAAGGAGACAGTTAATCGATTAGAAAGGGCAGAGAATGATCAGAGCAAGAAAAGAAAGTCAATTACAGGGCAACTATCAAGCTTCATTTCAAAATACCTATGCCAATGCATAGCCATTGTAATATAAATTGTATCAGAACAGTGCTCCTGGTAGAGACGGGGAATAGCTAGCCTTATTGAACCTTCAGGAGAATGTTGTTCATTTTATGAAAGGCATTATAAATTGCAGCAGCCTTTACTATAAGGGAGTTGTAGCTGATAAACGAAAAGATTCCTCTGATCCTTCTTCTTATGTATTTACAGCCTTAAATTTTAACCTTTTAAAGAACCACCCAGAGAGCAAGGAATTCCCATGTCCATAGTACCAAAATCCTCTTGAGTAAAAATTGGCATCAAACAAATTTAATCCAACATTTTTTAAATTGTAAGGCACAAGAATTAAGCTTTCAAATTTAAATATGGATGTAAATGTGTTGATAAAAGACTTTTGAAGAACTTTGGTATTTTGTCATGGCAGGGTGCTTAATGCTGAACATACGATGCTGGTGTTGCATGTCAAAGTAAACTCATTGCTAACAGAAGTGAAGTAAGGGCTCGAGTCCATGTGCCATGCATAGACCAGAGCCTTCTTCCCATTCCACCCATCAAGTTTTCTTTCCATTAGGTATTGTTTTATTTTGTGAATAAGTTGTATTTATTTTGTATTATTTTTGACACTGTAGAGTAACTATAAGTCTATAATTTGTCTATATAACGTATTTCCATGCTTTAAAATGAAGGTGGGGGTTTTTTTTAGCATTTATTCTTATTCTTTTAGGGTATTTTAAACATGCAATAATAATAATATTAATAATAATGATAATTTAGTTGCACGTTCTCAACAGTTTATATTTTTCTTGGCTTGAGAGATAGTGAAGTATCAGTTTTCTTCATTCAGTTTCCTTGGCGTCAATGTGGGAGTGGGGAGTGAATAAGGGATAGATACTACTTATCTTTATAGTCAGTGTTTTAAAAGAGTGACTAGTGGTTTTAATGAAACTACTCATTTGTGAAGGTAAAACATCACAAGAAGGCCTGGTTTCAAAGAAATATGTTCAGAGCTTTCTGGAGATTTCCATAAGGTATTTCAAACTATAAACTTACAAGTAAAGAAAACGGAATCATCAGCCAATTCTCAAAGTCTTTGTGTAAATGGGTACATTTTTCAAAACTGCCAAAATTACTTTGGAGCCTAACTCAACTCAAGATATCAAAAATACCTAAGTCAGTTCGAACTCTCTCAAATTTTCCCATCTATCTGTAATATTGTATTTCTCTACCACTGCTAGGGCAGCCCAAGATAGAAATCTTTGTCTCTACATATACAGAATTCTTTTATTTGCTGCATCTGCTCATATTAATAAAAGTTTATCTTCTTTGTTGGTTTATTTTTCTTTAACTTTAAGTTTTGCCCACTAATGAGTATTGTTTTATTATGCAGATTTCAGGTACTATATATCACAATGACTTGTGATATTTTGGTTGGAATAAATGAAACATTCTCCTCATAATTATTTAAGAGTTTTGACTAGGAGCAGCATGTTGGGCTTTTTACTTTTACAAAATGTGGAACCACAACATTGAAATATGAATTCTAGGATTTCCAAGAAAAAAGCAAAGTTGGGAAACTGCATTTTTTGTGTAGGTCCCATGACAAGCTGGAAGAGCCAGAGCCTACTTCAAAGGCTCACCTTACAGTCTTACGATCTATTAACGTGCTGGAAGAAGCTCAGTAACACTGAGTGAGAGAAAGTTAATCTGAAAAGAATGTGAATCTGAACTTGTTGATTTTGCCTTTGAAGTTAGACAGGTGCATTTTCTGCTTCAAACAGTGAGATTTTTATATATATCTAGGGCTCCATTTTACAGTAAGGCTCCATCTTAGCTGTCTTGACCAGGACAACCCTGTTGTGGATACTGTTCTAAGAAGAAAGGGCTAGAGTAAGTTATCAGTGATAACTTGAGGATTCATTATAAGAAAGAGGGAGCAACCACAACTCACAACCACAACTTGGCTTGTCTTATAATCATTATCATTAGAAGTGTTGACTCAGTGTTATTAGAAATATTTGCCAACTTATAAAAATATGGATTGGTTATTGCTGACTTTAGTCACCACAAGCTGAAGGCAAAGGGCATGGAGATTCCCCATTGCCAGAGGTCTTTTGCCCAGCTACATCAAAGTAGTATTTGAAGATGTATACTCTGTCTTACAGAAGTAAAGGCTCATCAGCTCTACCACAACACTGGCAAAATCAGCACATTTTTACAGGTAAATGCTGATTAGTCCACCTGACTACTCAGTGACTGATGGGAATGACTCTCAATGCAAAGACATTTCTAATTGTGTTAAGCACATGCAGAGTTAGGATTATTCACAATGCAGGGTTTGGATCTGGATAGACCAAGTTCTGTCTTCTGTGATTGTACACAGGCCACTGCTTCGTGCTGAGTTGAGTTAATCAGGAGTTCTTCTCATTATTGTGTGTTTAGTGCATTGTGATTATTGCTGGCCAGAAGAGTGAAAGGCAATAAATTCATAAGCATAGAAAAAATTATCTGACTTTGAATAATATCAGCCAATAATTGCTCTAATATTAACACCTGTTTATACTTTTAATATTTTAATATATGCTAATTAAATCATTTTATATTATTGGTCATTAATGACTTAATATTTCCATCTGAGCCACATATATGTTGGGAGGGAAGCTTGGGAAACAAATATTAATAGTTTCAGTAGTTAGTTCAAAAGATAAAATAATCATTTGCTGAAATAAAAGCAACTAAATTATTACTTAGTTTATTAATAGTGCCATAAATATACCTTACTTTGTAACTGGGAAATGATGCAGGAAAGGTTTGATCGCGTTCTTTTCAGATAATTACAAAGGTCCTATTTATGCTTAAAATATGTCACCTTTACTACATGAAAGCTGAAATTGGGGCTCTGTATTTTTCTGGGGAGATTATGCTTCTGAAGGACTAAATCTTTCAAAATTTTTTAGCTGCCCTGAACACCTAACTTTCAGCTTTGCAAAAGAGTGTTGCACCTATAAAAAAAAAGAAATACAGACATATTATTTTGCCTTCAGTATTATTACACTCCATTTGTTTTTGTCATGCAGCAAGACTTACATTTGGTGTTAGTTATTTACCATACTAAGGAATACTCAAGGGTTTGTAAGACGTTTGAGAGTTTGTCTGAATTATCAGCTTTTGTCTTAACAATGGCATCTTTCCATTGTTAATAGCTTATATGACATAAATAGCATATATGACCTTTAATAGCTTATATGACATAAATAGCTTATATGACCTGCTTTGTGGTTTCCTTGATGGTAGTGAGCAATAGTGGCATATAGCAGCTCATCATTACTACTCCTACTGGGTGGGAATTTTGTTGGTTTTTGCCTTCCAGGAGGTGGACTGTTTGCTGCAAATGACTGGGAATGTTGCCCAGAAAGTTAAGTGGCTTCAGATATTTTATATAACATTTGCTTTTCAGATTAAAAAAGAAAAATAAATCTTCCTACTTTGAAATCACCACAGAAACCTGTTCCCATTGCAGTGGCTGATATTCTCTCACATGAAGTCTGGGACAGTCTTCTATTGGGATTAAACTGACAACTAGACCAAGTGTAAAGCCCAGATTTTACACGTCATTGTTAAAATCACAAAAAAACCAACAGCCCAATACCAAAGAAACACTAAGGCTGCTATCCTGACCCTTAGATAGAACAAACAACTGCAGCAAACACTGTGTGGAGCAGTGAGCACCTACGCTTGCTGTGTAGCATGACACGGTAGGCACTTCAAGGGAGGCAGGCTGTGTTTGGGAGCTGCTTGCCATGGGACAGCCCCCAGCATGCTCCTCGCCAGCAAGTACAGACGCACCCCAGCACCCTGAGTATCCCACAGCTTGTGCAGCAATGCCACTCAGAGGGGCAGATGGGACTTGTGTAATGTCTGGCTGATGGGAGCACCAGGTTCTATGTAAGTGCTGCAGGCACAAGACATACAGGAAAAAATCTGCAGAGTCAGCAAACTGTCACTGGATGTCCCTGGGCACATAGGTATGAAAGAATAGAGTTCTGCTACTTCTGTTACCGCGTTCAAAGCATGTATTGAGAGCACGTTTAATCCAGAGGACAATTCAGGGCATTTTTTTGGAAGATGGTATAGATTTCTGCCACAGAGTCCCACCAAAGTCACTCTTGGTCACAAAAGACTGAGCAGAAGGACCTAAGTGAGGAATACTAGGCCATAACGGGTTTAACACAAACACAACTAAAGGCAAAAGCAGCTAACTTCCTCTAAAGACTTGGAAATTTTGGGTACTGAAAAAACTCACTAATGAAAAAATTTTTTCTGTCTTGGTTAGTAACTGTTACCAATTTCATACTATTCCACTCCATAAAAACCAAACTCATTAATTAATCACTGAGTTACTATCAAACTACACCTGCCTTCATCATTACGAGCACATATAATATCTGACAGACTGCTCTTGAACACCTGCATTTAATTCAATAACATTGTTCATTGAATTTTAATTTTATTTTAGACTCATGAAGTGTAGACCGATCATATAATTCACTCATATTTATCTGATTGTTAGTTCTGATAAGGACCTAAAATGAAATCAATATAAGCAATTTCTATGTATAAAAATATTAATATTGAAATAGTCACCTCCAGGGGCAGAAGGAAAGAAGAGAAGATGCAGAACTCTGTCTACATAAAATCTTAGTTGTTAGGAACATATGAATAAGGGAGATCTGCTGGGTCATGAAATCCAAGTCCCTTCCTATTGCCAGCAACTCAGTAATATGTTGTTTTTAATAAATGGCTCTTCTGCACTTCACCACAGGAAAAGTGAGATCTTGCACCCATTTTTCTACTATAAATTTGTTTGCATCTGGTATTGTTCACTGCCTATTTTTAAATCATTTAAAGAATGGAAGACATTCAATAAACTTACAAAATACAAATGGCTAGATATGTTGGTTCACATAACAGTTACAGAGCTTCAACTTGGCCCATGAGTCAGTTTGTCCACAGTTTTCTATAATACTTAGTGTTGTGTACTAGAAGCCAGTTCAGTGTCTTGAAACTTCATCTGTATATGTAACACAGTCATATTTATGCCATATAGTCATACAATATTCACTGTCTCAGATTTTCTCCCTGTGTTTACCTCATTATTAGCATTTGGGTAAATGAGATTACAGGTGGGATATATTTCCACCTATCTTCAGTCTCCTAAAGGTTAGACATCTAGCTTAAGCTAGTTGTCTTCTGTTTCTCTGTAGGCAATGATTATAAATAGGTATCCTACTGAAATTCATCCCACTTGTGTTGGGATGAGATGACTTGCTTCCCTGAGGCATCACTTTACCATAGGAGCACAGACAATTAGGCTACATTTGGGGTCTAAAGCTAAGTGAGATGACGCCCTGTCTAGTGCTTTGACTGGGGTCACAAAGTGAAAAAGGACACCCCTGGAAACTACACACAAACCTCAGAGAAGTCACCTGTTTCTGAAGGGTTAAAAGAGACCATTCCCAGAGAAGATGGCTTATACTGCTGAGCTGCTGTAACTAACATCCCAGAAAATGGTTTTGGCCCAGCCTGACTTGTTGTCTCCTGCACAGTCTTTAGCATCAACTCAGAATATATCAAAAACTAGGACCTAATCTGAAGGATTATGGATATGGTCACTTTGGATATGGCTGTCTTGGTCTAAAGAGCAAAAGAGTTTAATGTATGAGTGTGTATGCAGGCACATGCTAGTTGGTCTCCAGGGTTTGCCAGCATCCCAGAACCATTTGATTGACTAACACTCTGCAGTTTTGCCCATCCAAAGGTTTCTATTTATTTGTTTGCTTCTGTTTTAAGTCTAGAACTAGGTGTTTATAATTTTTAAGTACTTACTATACATTTGGAATTAGGACAGATGATATCACCTCACATTTTTACTGGATGTTTTTGCATATAAAACTATCTTTTGAAGACAGTACAGTTGAGAAGTGCATAAGCTAACAAAATAAGTTTTAAGTTATTGTTCCATTCAGTCAAATACTTGTTGATTACCTTTCTGTGACTTGGGAACAAATTTGTTTATTTAAGTCATGGCAGTAATGCTATTGTTACATACTGTAGAAAAAACATTAGACATACCTCTTTCTCCTTCCCCTAAATTTTGTTGTTAAATAATGATTCCTTAGTTGGCATGTTCCCCTGTACAAATACCTGATTAATCTTGATTGTGACTGATCAATGTTTATTTTTGATAAAATTGATTATGTTTTACTCAAAGACTGTGATTTATTTGATCTTTTTAGAGCATCATGACTTCTAATTGTTGTTCATGACTGCCGTGAAGTGCTCTGCTAACACTTATCTGAATTAATAACTGATGGGCTTTGCTTGGTATTAATCTTTATGGTGATTTATGGCATACTCATGGTGTGATGCACTTGGCTATTCACAGTTTTTGCCTTCTCAAGGTAAAGCGCACTTTTAACGTTGAGGACAGTGTACTTTCTTTGATAAATTAATTAAATATTGTGATATTTGAAATATTTTTCTTTATTCACTTATATATGATTCAACAAGGCCAAGTGCCGGGTCCTGCACTTCGGCCACAACAACCCCATGCAGCGCTACAGGCTTGGGGAAGAGTGGCTGGAAAGCTGCCTGGCGGAAAAGGACCTGGGGGTGTTGGTCGACAGCCGGCTGAACATGAGCCGGCAGTGTGCCCAGGCGGCCAAGAAGGCCAATGGCATCCTGGCCTGTATCAGAAATAGTGTGGCCAGCAGGAGCAGGGAAGTGATAGTGCCCCTGTACTCGGCACTGGTGAGGCCGCACCTCGAATACTGTGTTCAGTTTTGGGCCCCTCACTACAAGAAGGATGTTGAGATGTTGGAACGTGTCCAGAGAAGGGCAACGAGGCTGGTGAGGGGTCTGGAGAACAAGCCTTCTGAGGAGCGGCTGAGGGAGCTGGGGTTGTTTAGCCTGGAGAAAAGGAGGCTCAGGGAGACCTCATTGCTCTCTACAACTACCTGAAAGGAGGCTGTAGCGAGATGGGTGTTGGTCTCTTCTCCCAAGTAACTGGCGAAAGGACGAGAGGAAATGGCCTCAAGTTGCGCCAGGGGAGGTTTAGATTGGATGTAAGGAAAAATTTCTTTACTGAAAGAGTAGTTAAACATTGGAACAGGCTGGCCAGGGGAGGGGGTGAGTCACCATCCCTGGAAGTATTTAAAAGACGGGTAGATGAGGCGCTTAGGGACATGGTTTAGTGGGCATGGTGTTGTTAGGTTGACGGTTGGACTCGATGATCTTGGAGGTCTCTTCCAACCTTAACGATTCTATGATTCTATGATTTTTTTTTGTTTCAAAATTCTTTTTTTATGCCTTAAGTTTTTTTTTTTTTTTTCTTATTTAACATGTTTGCTTTAAATGATATTTTGCCTTCCCAAAATTTCATGCAATTTGGGAGACTAGAGACATATCCTGAGAACTTTTGAAAGAAAAAGAACCCAAATCTCATATATGCTGAATGATATAATACCAAAAATGTGATGAGTATGTGAAAGTTCAAGGACATGGTGGTGGATGTGTTCTATATCTTTTGCAAGGTGTACCTGCTTCACTAACATTCAGCAAGTTGTGAAAAAGGTGTGGAAATTCTCAGGGGTCTCCAGACTAGTTAGTGACAAAACCGGCAAGCTCTAAAGGTAAAAGAAGTTGTAGTAAGCAACATTGTCTTAGTAGAAATAAATACGAAACCAGATCAGACACAGTCATAACAGAGCAGTTCTGCAGAATATATTACAATATAATTGTTGAATACTCTTAAATTTTCCCCAGGCACTCACCTTAATAACAACTTATAAGCAGTGCTTTCAGTAATATAAAGGGTATTACTTAAATAATGTTTATTCTTTTGTGGTTAACGTGATAGGACAGTGGTCTGACAAAATATGCATAAAAACAGTCTCTGCAAACTTCTTTTTCATTCATCAATGGCATGAATTTCAAGCTAAACTTCCTTAAACACCAGCAGAACTCTTGTGATACTTGGCAATTATTACAGTATCAGTGATTTATGAAATCCCTGGTAAATGAAAATAATTTTGTCTTGTTCAGTCTAGGCAGATAATGAAGATGACTGAGGGGGGAAAAAGTCAACAACATTCCTCAGATTCTGGAATGGATTATGACTGGTGATGTTATTAGACTTAGACAGTTAAAATAACTTTTCAATGTACTGAGAATGACAGAAGAAGGGACTGTGTCAAAGCTAACTACTGCTAGCAAAAGTTCAAATGTATTAACATTCATCTATGTCCTGTCATCTCGGCTTTTATTCATCTGCAGTTTTGTGAGTGATGCTCCGAGTGGAGATTGAATTATAATAAATATTTCTATCCAAATCCAGTGCAGGTGGTAATGTGAATATATGCACCTTCCAGGGTTGTAAATTGAACATATGTTATAGTTTAGAAAGGAACTTTGTGATAAAAGTGCCTAAGTGATTTAACTACTTTCAAAAACAGAACTGGAATTTTAAGGTCTTAATCAATGGGAATAAAAGCTACACAGTTTCCATATTTAGGTTTTTTATGTAAGTCTCTAAGTCATCCAGAAGCCAAAATCACAATGTTAGGGGATTTTAACATTCTCAGACATGCATTTCTTTGAAAACAGTGAGACTTGTGTACACCTGAAAATGTCCTCTTTATGCTTAGCTATACATAGTCAAAACAGAGAATGGAAGTGGGATCTGGGCCAGGAGAGTCTTGGTTTATTTTGGTACCAACCTATGTACTTGTACCCAGTGTCCCTGAACCCTGCACCAAACATTGTTGGGCACTCTTCTTCAGCCTCTTGTTTTGCTGTACTGTGATCTCATGCAAAAAATTTCTTGCCTGTTATTTTTACATGAACCTTCATAAAGTGAAAAGTGCCCATGAAAGATTTCTTTCTTACGAGATGTGGTAAAATGTGGAGATGTTGTGGACCATAAAACAAAAAGGAAATATTTCCTTTTAACACAGCAAAATCAAGCAAACTCTCAGGTGAGCTGAGTCAGTCAGAGTAGAAGTTATTTTTCTCAGTCTGTACTTGTCTATACTTTAGCATTCTCAGTCTCATGAATCACTCATTTTACTAACATGAGAGCTTATAAAGCCTTTATACAGCTACAGGTCCATCTATTTTTTACATAGATCCATGTAAAAAAGCCCAAACATGCAAGAAATCCTTTGCTTAGGATCACAACATACACAACAGCAAAGGATGAGGTTGGAGAAGAGTGCCCAGCAATCAGTGTGGGGCAGGGTGTGTGTAACAGCAGGATTCAGGCATACTCCCCATGGACACACACAAGTTCCCCTCTCCTTCCCAGTCATCCTTGGACTCCCCACCCTTACCTTACTGTGCCCTTATACTCTGGCCTCTGAATACTTCTGCGCTACATGGTCAAGCCCCCTTTGCTTGGCTCCAGGTTACTCCATGACCCTCTTTCTCTTCCCAAGGAGTCCAGTTTCCCTAAGGGATTCCTAAGAACAGCCCCCTTTCTTTTGCCTGCCTGAAACCCCTTCCCTCTTAAGCCTCACATCCTTCTGCATTAGATTTCCCTTCCCATATGCCCCTGCCATCTTTCTCCTTTATGGTGCTCCTACATTTGTAGGACAAAAGAGAGTATTTTCCAGAAAAGCCTAGGAACAGCACTAAGCTCCATCTACTCACAACGTGTATGTTAAAAATCAACTGTTGACACCAAATAATGAGGATAACTGTCCATATTCACCTTTTGAATGGAAAATAGAAGCTGATTTCTA
>NW_008825234.1:528451-534667 GCF_000699105.1 Pygoscelis adeliae
AGCAGGAGAAGGGAACTGGAATACGAAGGCAGAGGCTGACCAGTTAATGAAAATCATTCTGTGACAGATTTTCCTGCTGGAGCTGAGGACCCCACCCGATGATTCAGGAGATCCCTTCTACTCCTGCATTGCACCCTGTTCTTCATCCTTTTGATGTTCTTTCTCCTTTGAGTTCCTACAATCTGTCAGGCAAATTCTGTATCTTCTTACTGTCTCTAAAACACAAGTACAATTTAGTGCTGTATGAATAAGAGTGATATTCACCTATAGACGACATTAAATACAGTGTAAACTTCTCAACAGGATAGTTATATCAACTCTTGTCTTGCTTTTCTTAATAGTAATATAGCTGCACGATAAGCAAAAGAAGCAAGGGATAATCTAGTGTGTGCTTTATGTTGCTGGAGGCAGAATAGAGAGATTTTTCTTCACATAGTCTTGAAAAACTGATGGGAACTAATTTGAAATTAACCATAATAAGCAATGCAAGTATCATCTGGTGTTCTGAGTGTGCCGTCAGATAATGGATGTTCTACAGGGTATATGTAAAAGAATAAGACAGCATAAAATATTAACTAGATTTTGGCATAGATAAAGCTAAAAATAATAATAAGCCCTCACTATTGAAAATAAAACAGAAAAATTATAAAAGTAAGTGATAAAAATCAAAATACTTCATAGGAAGCTAGTTGCAAAAAGCCTATAAAAGTTTTGATTTGGACAAGAAACATGGTGAGGTTTTTAGAGACTGGTGGAATATACAAAGAATAATATCCCCGATAAATTCAAAGAACAGGAGAGACTACAACCGTGCTGTTCAGTTCTTCCTATTATAAAGACATCTATTGTTTTACCACCTTATTAAAAAGCACATCTCTCCACTGACTGATGTGCTCTCCAGATCTAAGATCTGGAAGAGGGCTTACATTATCTTTTCTTCTGCCAATGAGCAGACCTACTCTGATCCTCTGGTACTATCAGATTCTCACAGCAAAGAGTTTATCCAGCTGTCCTATCAACCTCTGCCTTAAGAAAACGGAACCTTTCCTAGAGAAGTATATTTTGAGACAAGTGGATATTTTTCTTTTTTTTTTTTTTTTTAGAACTCAGAGTTGAGCTTGTATAGTCCTCATTCTCCTCTTCCTTAATTTTCTTTTTCATTTATCTCTTAAAAAAACTCAACTTCAATTTTGACATGATGTTAATGCAGTAATTAGTGCATTTTTTCCATACCACTGTAAATATAGCTTTTTAAAACAGTTATCATGGCCCATCATGTACTTTTCTAGTGGGGTTAAACTCAGCACTTTAAAGCATGAGATTTACTTTCTCATGATCAGCATGTGTTTGTGGGAAAGCAAATTAACAACAGCTTTAGCAATGCATTGACTTACATGCTAGTACCCAACCAGATAATCTTCTTATCCTGTATGAAGACAATACATAATAAGGAATTCAGTAACAACAATGTTTATTTTGCTATCTGCTCTCCTCCTGTTGCTTACCAGCTCCAGAAAAATTATGTAATCCACTGCCTTCACCTTAATTTGGCTTATACTGAATACCATGACATGTGCAACTCTGCTCAAGGGGTTTTCTTTGTTATATTTTTATATTCTCTCTTCCTTGTCTACTTACTAACACTGCTCAGCTTCAATGATATTAACAAAACTCTGCTATATGTCAAATTATAACTCTTCTCTCAAGGGTTAGTTTTGCATCCTGCAGTAGTATCACCTGGGGTTTATTGTTCTTATTTCACCTCAGTCTCACTTGTTATTAAAGACCTGGCTATGTTTCCAAAATTGAAGCAGCCTGAGATGAAACTTTTCCATAGTTTTAATTTCCCTTTTTTCCATTCTGCTTGAAAACACATTTCATTTAGTATCCACATAATCATTGGTGATGTATTTCACATCACTGTATTACATCAACAATGGTCTATGTCATATCTGGATTGTGCAGCTATTTATTCACAATATTGCCTATTTAGTTTATCACTATTTTTTTACCTCTTTCTGTGAAAGCCTTATTGCTATGATACTGATTGGTAGAAGTCTTCTGGTTTCAGTTATAGTCTGGGGGCAGGTGTCAAAAAAGCAGACATTAAAAAGATAGGTTATAGTGACAAATTTCTTGAGCCAATGATCTGGTTGGGGATTGAATGTGGTGGTGCTGGAAATTAAAGTTACAGACTTTATCCAGGAGTAGAACTGGGTAACAATTTTCACAAAAGGAAGACCTGTTTTGCAGGAGAAAACTCAAGGAGTAGAAGAAAGCATGCAAAAGGTATGGGGCTGAGTGTGACAGAGTGAAATAGCTAGAACAGAACCAAAGATATTTGAGTCTTAATATTTCCCCTGCCAAAGGAATAACCTGTGAAACACAGATGTTTAGTATCTTATCCTTTTTACTGGCTTGTTCATCTGAAGGATGATAACTATTTATGTCAATCACTTCAGGAGCTCAAGAGACAAAAGTCTGTGTCATAAATCAAGGTCTTTCGAACTGGCTGATGAACTCTGTGAATACTAATTTCATATGATGAACTGTGTTTGTAATTTGTTTCTGGAAAATCTCAGGATTTACATTCAAAACTACATTTTTACAGAATTTTGTGAGTAACTAATGTAGTATAGGAAATATAAACTTGGAACAATCAGGCTAAGAGAGAAATCAAAGAATATTTAAATTTTCCTTATTTGTTTGGGAAATATGTTTAAATGTGTGTCAGACATCCAGAGACTCTTAGGACTTCATGTCATGATGTCCTGAAGTGACATGTACCCTACGCATACTGAGCCCTTGAACTGTTTTTTTATAGCTTTTCCTGCACAATCTCTAGTTTATCAACATCCTCTTCAAATTGTTTAAGAAGGCTCTGTTGGTAACAATCTATTATATTGATCTTATCAGCACTGTGTACAAAAGGAGGACTATCTCCCTAATTCTTTCCACCCTGTTTATATGTGCAGGGTCATATTAATTACAGGTTTGCACTGGAAGCTCCATGATATCTAAATTGTTTTCTTTCCAGAAAAACAGCCTTCTATTTTTTCTTGGCACCTATGGTGAAGATTTTCTTTCATTTAACCTTAGCCTTCTTAAATTTACTTTTCTTGCCTAAGTCACCTGGGTTCCTTCTGCTGTAAATGGACAGAGATGGTTATCTACAGAAGTTGATTAATCCAGTACTAAGATACATGAATTGACTGTCTGAAGGCTCCTTTGACTGCAAACTATAACAGCCTACAAACCTGCATTTGAGACAGTTAATGATAGCTAAGATTACTTACCTTCTGGGGGAAAACTAGAAGCAAGCAGTTTTGCATTTGCTTCTATTCAAATGAATTTGTTTGAATGAGTCCAACTCTCCAGGCAACCTCACAGACCAGTACAGGCAGAGCAGTACCTTTTCCATCACCTACAAAAACAGCACTCACACAGACATGAGCAGCACAGACTGCCTGGTTCTTTCCAGCCAATTAGGTGGAAGTCACTAGTGGCAGACCCTTACTCTCTTGAGTCCATCAATCAGAGACATAAGTGTTCTTATTTTTGTTACTGTTTTCATTATCTCTCATTAGGGTTTGTGTACCTTGGTGTTTAATTTATTAGCTTTCCAGTCTTTTGTCTTTGTTTCTTACGTTGATTAGCTGTTATCCAGATATCCTCAAAAACCACGTGTTCTTACATTTCAGGTATCCACCTGTCCTTTACCTTACATATATACTTACAATCCTGTTATGATAAGAAAAAAATCCCACTTTTTCAGCATCTTTCATTTAAGAATCTCAAAGGATTTAATGAAAAATAATGAACGAATAACAGAATTAAGCCATGTAATATCCTGTGATGCAGACATCTCATATCTGAAAGGTGAAGAAAAAGAAGCCCAGTTTTATCTTGGTTGAATTCAGCTGAGGTCAACAGAGTACAAAGGGTGTGAATTTAGCATGAGAGGTCAAATTTATGAGGATTTCCCAGGTGCCTAAAAACAGTTAGATTCCTTGGTAACTAAGCTTAGTTGATTCTGCCACATTCCTGAAAAACATGATATAAAGATAAGACTTCTGTAACATCTGTTGTAACTAAAAATTGTGCTAGAAATATCTCAGTTCTTACATTTTTCCCCCTTTCATGGACTGGATTAATAACCTAGACTTTGAGGAAGTAGGTGTAGTTTTCTTTCTATAAAACAGAATTAATTCCCAAGATATTGAAGATCATTATGAAAGGAAAACATTGACTATCCTGAAACCAGTAATTATTCACAAAGAAGTCTGTGGATCTGAAATTTGCCATTTTATGAAAACTAGGAAATGCCCTCTCCAAATTACACAGGTGAAGCTGACGTCCTGGCAGCTAAAGGGTAAAGTGATTTATTCTTGCGTAAAAAATAACTCACATCTGTCACTTGCATATCTGGAAATCTATTGTATCATTGTTGGCATATATGAACTGTTTAAATTCTTTTTATGTCTCAGGTAGGTAACTAGGAAAAATAATGGGAGTAGAGCATAAGTATATAGCAGTTAGTTATTAGTAAAAAGTTCTAGTGCAAAGCACTGTAGGAAAATCACTGTGTGATAGTGAATATAAATGACTTCCAAGCTGAAAAAATCAACTTGAAAATACTTCTAAGCAAAGAGCTTCATACGTCAAGTCTGAAACATTTACTCAGAGCTAGATTCAGTACCCGCTGAAGTAAAGGAATGATTTCCCCTTGGAGAACACCAGATAGAGTAGGAGAGAAGGAGTTCTGTGAATTGTTTAGGATAAAGTCAAAGCTCACCTAAAACTGCAGAGAAGTAGAGCACAACTCAAATCTGCTTTGCAGTTCAGTGAGTGTCAATAATGTTCTGGTATGTTTTGCACACCTCCATATATCCCCGAGATAGTTGAAAAAAGTAAAAATGCAATGGAAATAATATTATTTCTGAAACAGCCAAAGAGCCTGAAAAATACGGAAAGCAAGATTTGTATGTTTACCAGCGATTTTGGTTCTCATCTACCTCTACAAGAAATTTAGCAGTGCCTTCAGATTTATTGATGCCTATCCAACCGTCATATGTTTTTCTACTTTTATGATAGAGCTTACGATGTTATCTCTATAGCAGAGATAGTGAGATAGTAAGATAGATGCCTTAAACCTCCTGAATTTCAGTACGCATTGTAATCTCTCTGATGTGTGGGCAGATCTTTGACCTGACTACTGAGAGTATTTCCTTGAATGTGGTTAGCTGATCACAAAGCATAAATAATTCAGCAATTATTTAAACATGAAATAGTGAACAAACTATAGCAATATTTGTGGACTACTAAAATGTGCAATTTGTAAAATAGTGACAGCAAGAGATAATACAGGTCCTTTTAAACAAACCCCAAAGAACACTTAGCAGAAATGTTTGTTTCCAAGTGTGAAGCATCAAAAATTTTTATCTAAAAATTGCTAAATAGTGGCAGGTTAGTGAAACTCCCTAAAGCTTAATAGTTGTCTGCCTTAATATCAAATCAGGGATGGGATTTCCTGCTAGTTTATGTGGTCACCAGGTTTCATGATCACAACTGTTAACTATGACCATTTTATTACTAAAATAAGAAAGGACAATTTTACATACGTAAAAAATCAAGTAGCTCAATAAAAATGAATTATCTGAAAGTCAGATGAAAAAGATGTTCAAAAGCCATCTGGACATGGTCCTGGGCGACTGGATCTAGGTGGATCTACTTGAAGCGTTGGACCAGATGGCCTCCAGAGGTCCCTTCCAACCTCAACCATTCTGTGATTCTGTGATTCTGTGATTCTGTGAAGCACAATTAACCAGTATTACCTTGATGGATAAGTCAGAAATAAATGAATGGAGGAAAGCAAGCATGACTCCAATTTCCTGTGTCCTGGTTTCAGCAGGGATAGAGTTAATTTTCTTCCTAGTAGCTGGTACAGTGTTGTGTTTCGGATTTGGCATGAGAATAACATTGATAACATACTGATGTTTTAGTTGCTGCTAAGTAGTGCTTACACTAGTCAAGGACTTTTCAGCTCCTCGTACCCTGCCAGCGAGAAGCTGGGAGGTGGCACAGCCAGGACAGCTGACCCAAACTGGCCAAAGGGATATTCCATACCATGTGACGTCATGCTCAGTACATAAACAGGGGGGAGTTGGCTGGGGGGCAGTGACCGCTGCTTGGGAACTGGCTGGGCATCTGTCAGTG
>NW_008825234.1:534739-536663 GCF_000699105.1 Pygoscelis adeliae
CTTCATTTCTGTCCTATTAAACTGTCTTTATCTCAACCCACGGATTTTACTTTTTTTCCCGATTCTCTCCCCCATCCCACCGGCGGGGGGGGAGTGAGCGAAAGGTTGTGTGGTGTTTAGCTGCCTGCCAGGTTAAACCACAACACCCTGATAGGTTCTGAAGGTGTTTTAAAAGTGACTTATAGGCATTAATATCAGAAGGACATGACAGATGTAGAAATGTATGCAGTCAATTATCTGCTCCCTTTCCCTTCTGTTCCTGTTGTATTCTCATTTTGAGAGATCAGTTCAAACCATGCAAGCTTTGTGGTCCCTTGACAATTTAAAAGGACAGCTGAAGACAACATAACTGTTAAAATTTCTTTCTGGTCATCTTCTTGGATAAGCAGTTCTTTAGAGTCCCTCCTGGATGTGCTACTAGACACTTCAGTGACATCCCATCTAAAAATCGATCTCCATTGTTTTACTTAAAAATCTGTTTCATAAAACACATACATGCCCGTACACACACAACAGCATCCATTGAAATGTATAAAGAAATTGTAAAAAATTATTATTACTATAATGCTTATTCTTTCATTTTTTTGTTTGCTTGTTTCCACTACTCAGTGATTACCTCTACCAGTAAGCTCCTGTCTTTTATCTGTAAAATGGCAAGCACAAAATAGACAAAAATGATAAAAGGTTTGTAGCTCTAGAAAAGATTTTCTCCCTCAAAGCTTGAGTATGTTATCTAAAATAGATTTCGTATAATTCAGCTTCATATTCTGTTGAAATGCAAATTCATAAGTGCGTGTATATAGAGAACTGAGATGCTTGAATGATAATTCACAGTGATAATTTGTTCTCAGTGCCTGATGCATATAATGCACATACTTGCTGAGCTAAAACCATCCCTCATTTCTCAAATGAATATCTAAGATATCTTTAGAAGCTCAGTGAAAGAGTTTCTAATCAACGCAAGTCAATACACCATCTGATTTCCTCCTTTTCTTTTTGCCTATGTCCTAAGCACAGCTCTCTGCTGCTTAAGACTCTTTGAAGAGTCTATTCAATGACTAGAATATCCTTCTTTCATCTGTAGGTTCAGTAAAATATTTTAATATCCATGTATGCGGGGCCTTTGATTTAGTCTTGTCTGTCACCATGTAATACTACCTAGTGTACTAAGTGGAGCAGGTGACATTTCTGAGTAATGAGAAAATTTTGACCAGAACCTAGAGACTGTAAACAATTATAAACAATTAAAAATCCTGTCCAAGGAGGAAGACAAGTCACCATCTGTCTGAGCAAGAGAGAGCAGTAAGGGATCCCTTTCTCTCCGCCTAAGCAGAAGGTCATGCTAGGCTAGTTGGACTACACTTGCCACAGCTTGCAAGCAAAGGAAGAGCTTATGTTTTTATGCAGTTCTTAAACTTCTTAACTAGTTAAACAGAGTAAATTGTAATAGGGAAGTTACAACAGGGGAATTACAGAATTTACAAGACTACATAAATTTATGTAGAAGAGAAAGGGGAAGATGAAAAAAGCTAGAATGTGAAGCAACAGATTGGGAAGAACGCAGAAAGAAAGGAGTACATGTAAACATTAGGATAGGGAAGGAAAAGTGGAAAAGAAGGCTGCAAGAAGGCAGCTGCTTTTTGTTTCCTTTCATATTTACTGTATTTAACATTATTCTTCCTCCCCTCCTAGTATGCTTTTTACCAAAATGCAAGTTGGAAAGGAGCCTTCTAGTCACTCTCAGGTCTGGTCCTTTTTCTTTAAAAAAGGCTTAACTTTCACAGCAGTCAATATGTAAATCATGGAGTAATGAGGAACATAGTTTGATAGGAGAAAAATCTCATTTATGATGTCCCACTTTTGCATTAACAGTTGACAATTTTTACAGGATTTCAGACTGTGTCTTTTCAATTTAAAACATTGT
>NW_008825234.1:536692-563127 GCF_000699105.1 Pygoscelis adeliae
AAAGGTCTAGAAGACTTTCATCAGTCAAAACCATTAACATAAATAAAGTCTATTATTATTTATTTGGAAATTGTAAGTACTTTAATACACATGAGAGGAAATCAACATCCTCAATTCTAAACCCACAGTAATTAAGTACGCACCAACCTATCATTGTTATCATATCAATATCTCTTTATGCTGAATCCTGGACCTGAAAAAAAGATTATTTTTCAGACCTTATTATGCATTATCTATGATAATATTTCAAATGATTTTGTCTTAGCTATGCTTGTAATAGTTATTCTTATTCTTTAATTTCAGTTCTTTGTCCCTGACATTTACTTCAGTTTTTTTTTAAAGTATTTAATTAATCTTTAATTCAGAAGAGAATTGCACAGCACACTGGCAGACCTTTAATTTCCAGAATAGTGCCTGTTTTCTTCTGTGCTGCTTCATAAAACAAATTGCTCCCTGTAATCTGTAAAACAATAAACAGAATTATTATATCTTAGCCCATTCATCCTCTACTGCCCTCTTGAATACCATTTTCTGAATCAAGCAGTGGAGGAAATTACCAAGGTAATGACAAGGAAATAGAAGACAATTATTTTGAAGAGATTAAAAAAACGGAGAATGTAAATTAAGGTTAAATTGCATTTATGATATGACTTAATTTTAAACTAACTTACTCTAACCTGAATTAAAAAAAAAAAAACATGAAAAATAAATAGTGGTTTTAAATGATATTAATTGTTTAGAAGAGCATTATTTGTACAGGTAAGCTAACTGTGCTGATAATGTTTTCTGTTATCATCAGGATAGCATGAGGTCTGAGAAAGGGCTAAAAGAGGCTAAATATCCCAGAAAAACAAAATGAGGTAAAGCATTTTCTTGTGAAATATTTCTTTATGTCTAAATTTGTGATTACCCTGTTTTGGCTAGTTAAAGGGTTTGATGGAATTATCTTTCGTTTTCTTCATTTGTTCAATGCTTTCTACACTGACAGGAATACCACCCTCTGATAGAAAAATGCCTGGAGGCACTCCCTTACTCTGGGGTTTTGGTATCCACTCGTCTTCTAGAGGGGCACTTGCCACACATCTCGCACACACACCCTTGCACACACTTATTCTCGGGGTCTTACTAGACTATTTATGAATGTACAAAATTGTTGTCTATTAAATGACAATGTGTTCTTGAGCTGTCTGTAAGAAAAATGTGTGCATGCAAGCTGACATGCGAGCTCCAGCATGTCAGAGGAAAACTGTCCATTCATTCAATACAGGCTGAGTTCCTGCTGGGAGAGGCTGAAGAGAAACCTTCCAGATGAGAATACTTTGATGATTTTCAAGAACATCAGCATTGTGTTCTTCAGCATTGTAGTAAGGCTACTGCTCTTTAAAGGCCTAGGACAGACAAAGCAGAGCTGATGTCAAAGACAAGACATGAGTCACCCATTACCTTTGCTGAGCCTCATTGCCCTGAAGCACTTATATCTGGAGCCTTCAGACACCTTCACCTCCGCTCAATCCAGTTTTAGAACAAGGTGCAAATGCATAGATTGCTCTAGTTTAGTTGGTTAGTGACTCTGAATGTAAAGCAGATATACATGCTGATTCTTTTAGACATTACCTTTATTTTTTCTAAACACAAAATGATTCAGATTTTTTTTGCAGCATTCACCTAATGTTCTGGCTAAATTGCACTAGAGCTTATGTTTTCTGCCTGTCTAAATTTCTGCTGAAGTTTCAAGGGGACACAGCGTTTATAATTTTCCATCTTGAACATGTTGCTTTCTGTGTTTTTGTTGTAAGTGTTGCTGATTTTCACCCTAGAGTTGTCAAGACTTCAGTGATGGGAAGGTGATCCCTGCAAATACAATTATTAATTAGTTTGTAGAATTTACTGATATCTTTGCCTGGAATATGCTATATAATTGTTAGTTATTATTGCCCTGTCTGAGTTCAGACACGAACAGACTTAACATAGACATTTTAAGGATGCCTTTGGAAGCCCAGAAGAGAAATCATAATACCTTTCTTATAATCAGAAATGATAACCTCATCCTTTCTATTCAGCAGTTTGACTTGTTATTTGGTTTTAAAGAAAATAGTAGTCAGAGGGAAACCTGATGAGTTTTTAACCAGTAAAATTTCACTACTGCATCTCACCATTCCCTTAACAGATTTAACATATGTAACAAGAAAGCCTTTTTCAGCCTCAATCCCATTTCAGTATTAAATATTGTTTAAAAAATGAAATTATTTACAAAGTAAAAAGAAAATTATAGACATAATATTTACTTGACAACTAAGACTGACTCTAAGTTCATATTTTCCTGCCATGTCCATCCCCATGATTATGGAGCACTAGCTGAGCTATCCATGGGTTACAGACTAAATTCACAGTCTAGCACAGTGTTTAAGAATCAGCTGATGGTGACATTTTTCCGCTCAGGGTAGGGGGCCTCATAAGAAACATACTGAAGTGCATGAATGCCTTCAACTTGTAAATTCTAGTTCTTACACTCTCTGTATCTAAAAAATGGAGGGGGGGGGGAAACTTAAGTAAAGCAAATTTCAAGAAAAATCCTTGTAAGAAAATGTGTCCAACCTTTCCTTCTGAGAAGTAGTCAAGTCACACTATCAGAAGAGACAAGAAGAATATGGAGAAACATTTACTCTAGAAGGGATAGCTTTGCTTTGGTAAAGAAATACTAAAACTTGCACTTACCTAGAAAGTCAGGAATGTATTTCTTCATTAGTTAATAACAGCATTTTTAAAAATTGGTTTCAGTAAAATTTGGAACAATTCTGAGGACTGACTAGATGCAGATATGTGAGTCTCAATGAGTATGTAAGACGTAGTTTCTGATAGCTAACATTCCTTTGTGTTTCTGGAATAGCATGGAAAAGTTTGTTTTAATAGTTCATATGCTTTACAGAAGATAAAGGTAATTCTTTTATTAGCTGTAAACCTGTATATAAAATAAATAGTCTCTTGATTACTTTAATAAGCACTGTTTTAACAGCCTTACATACTGTTTGGTGAGGTATGAAAAGAAGTGGAATTTTCTTCCTTGGTTCTTATGGGAAAGATGGACTTTAACTGCATTTTAAAAAGCATGGTCTACATGAAAATCCAAAACCGTAATTTTAGGTATATAAATGCTATGTAATGAAGGCCATATTGAACTTCTTGGAGTTTCTGCTCAGAAATCTCCCTTAGCTGTATAAAAAATAATGGTGAGAGTCCAGAGCACAGCCAGAACTCTGAAGTGTGTGATGCCTCTCTGTGTAGGCTTAAGGAGATTGACAGCTCTAGATATGCCTAGTGACAGCTGTCTGTATGCTCACCACTCCTCTTTCCCCAAATTGCCTCATAGAACTTTTTGAATATCTGAGATAAAATCATGGACTTGTGGAAGTAAAGCTTCCATATTCTCTATTTCAAATGAGATTGAACTCGGTGAAGTCTTGTTGCTTGTGCTATGCAGGAGGTCAGATAAGATGACCACAATGGCCCCTGCAGGCCATGTAATGAAAACAGTAGTATTAAAATATAGAACATTTCTCCGTTTTATGTTCTGCTGAGGCTGCAAAATTCATAAGAGAGGCAGTTCTGAGATAACAACCCTTATTCTTTTCAATAAGCATAGTGTATTTGAACTGAACCCATTACTCTGCCTTAGGTTCTGCTGCTTATGTTTTAGTTTCACAAAAGACTATTACATGTGTTGGTTTATTGATATTTCTTCCTAAACCTACTTTTCTTACTTGCTCATTCAAACCTATGCTGCTCAGATATTGACCAGCATTAAAATAAGTTGGTATGAACCCTGCTGTATGGGGTTTCAATTACACAAAACATTGATCTTCTTATTCTTTTAATGTTTCGAATTATTCTGAAAAGTCTATCTTTCTGTTTGGTATCCAGAAATGCTCCAGAACCTTTCTGAGGGCCTTGTTATAAATATTATAGCAGAAAAAGTCTAGTTCAGAGATTTTAGTTACATTATTGACAGACATATCAGATAGGAACTAATTTAAACTGCCAGGAAATAACTCAAATTGAAAGGGCTTTATTTACTTATAGAAGGTCATATCATTACTCTGTTGAAATCAGTGCGATTATTTGTTTTTTATGTTGTAGGTTTAATAGAAATAAATGGATAGAAAACATGTCTTGATTTTGTGAGAGTATTTTTAGAAATTAAAAAGGAAAGCATTGTGATAATATATTAGGAATGTCTCGTCTGAAGCATTCCTATAAGCCATATATGCATTTGTTAAAGATCTGGTACAAATGTAAGAGTCTGATTTGTGGTTTTGATTGGATTGGAAGTGGAAATATATATTGAAATGTAGAGAGTTCTTGTAAGCGAAATATTCTAAAGAAGACTACTCAGTGAGTATTACTGCTGTATTGCCAAAGTCTGTCAAAACAGATGTTTTGGGAAAACTTTAGAAGGCCTAGTCCTTCCTATCTCCTCCCCTGACTTTTGAGATTAATTTGCCCTGGGGATTGCTATGAAAAGTAATACACACAGAAAATTTCAACACCACACAGGAAATTTGGCATAGAAGAGAGTTAGCTGAAAATCATTCATACCAACACTGGCTCATACCAACATACAAACACTATACAGAAGACAATAAATAGCCCTAAAGGAATACGCTCTAGAACACTAAATAGGTTGCTTCACACCTTGGCAAGGAATGGGCACTACCTGGTGTTTAAATTCCGGGGCTTTCCTACTTGCCACTGAACAGTGACTGCTCATACTTTCTCTGGCAGTGAAACAGAAGTAGCGTCCTCCATTTCTGTGCTGGTCTATGCTGGTCTGGTAATGACTCTTCTCTTCCTTCATGGAATAATGTAGCTTCCTCATCAGCAGTCAATATTAATCATCAAACACTGGCCACTTCACTATCAGTAATAAATATGATCAAAACCAGAAAGCGCGGCTGCTTTGAGAACACAGCCAGTCGTCTCCTTAAGTGTTATCTCCTTGTACTTTTATCACCACGGCCTCTTGCACTCCACGATGGCAGCATAAATAACCACAATCTCTGCCTTGCTGTCTACAGTGATACCTAGTATTCTCCATTTTAGCTGGTCTATGGGTACTGTCCTGCTCTTTGAATTTTAGCATTTCTCACTTTATTAGCCACTGCTTTTTGCTTCCTTTTGATTTTGGGGGTGGAAAGAAAGAGGGTTCTGTTTCCTGCAAACACTTTTTTTTTTTTTCTCCCTTGCAAAGAAACTTCTTGCTTATGCCGTTACTTTGATAATACTTCAGCTTAGGGCTCTAGCAAACACTTTCTTACTAGGTGATGTACTGCTGGGTTTCTTGTGAATAATTCCTCGACAGTCTGCCTTTTCTTGTTAGTATTGAAACATATTTCACCCCAGTCTTTCCATTAATTTCTCTGCTTGCTCTTTTTCTTCTTTCCTTCCTCTTTTTCCTTCCATTCTTCCTTTCTGTCCTTTTTCCCCCCTCCCTCCCTCCCTCCCTCCCTCCCCTCACCCTTGCCTGCCTCCTTCTCTCCTTTTTTAATTGTATTGCCTCACAGTGACTTCTGGCAAGAAACTGAGCAATAACAGCACAACATGATGCTTGCAACTGGTCATTATACAGTTTGCAGCTAATCTCCAGCTTCAGCATATGATCATAAATATGAAATCTCAACAAATCTCAAGGCAGTTTTGTCACTTGCTAAACTGTTATTTCATGTGCCATTAGGTTGAATTCTGTTCATTTTTATGTGCAAAACTAGTCAAAACAATCTATTTTGCTCATGCCCAAATGAGTATATTTTGCTCATAAATGCTGTTTCAGCAGCAAGCAAAAGGGGACTTTGAAACTTGTAGAAAGTATATTTTCTCAGATATTGAACCTGAATATGCAAACTGTAATGTCACTTGAGAGCAGTTCCTTGGCCAGTTCCATGGAAAGCAAGACACCTATTTTCAGGAGAGCCATCAACAGGTAACTAAGGACCACAAATATTCACATATCAATAAACCATGCAAATGTCTTTCTATAATGCTGCTGCTGAAAGTGATGACTCATGATCAACAAGTTACTTAGATTAATTCTTACTAGATTCTGTTTGCAATAACAGCCATATCACAGGAACAGTTTCCTTTGTTTAGGTGAAATAAATTTATAAATAAATGTGTAAATAACTAATAAATAAACGTTTAGGTGAAATAAATGGTAAGTGAAAAAAAAAGTCCAGATTTTTGGCAATATAATTTAAGCTTTTAGGAAAATAGTTTACAAATTTAGTAATTGAATCTTTTGGGTTTTCTTATTTCAATACAATAAAACACCTGCTAGCTAAACTGCTGTATGAGATCACACGTATGTTCATAGTGCACTCTGAGTACTCTAAGTAGAAGGGAAGCACATTCACATGAAACTTCTTTAAAATAGAACAAATTGCACACAACAGTTTCTTACCCTGTGCCACTCTGGTGCCAGCTGGAGCCTTCTGTGAGGCAATTCAACTCATCTGGCAGAAATGTCTTTATTTTTTCCTGGATTACTTGTTGCAGGATCAGTGAGTTGAACTGGCACAGAAAGGTACCTAGTGAGTACAAGATATACTGCTTTGGGAAAAGTAAAACCACACAGCTGTGGCTATACAAAAGAAGAGCGCAGTAAGGGAGGAGAAATGTGAAGCCTCTTTTTCTTTGCAGTGATTAATTGCTAAATTGCCTCAGACATCTTTCTTAATTTCAACATCAGGCCTAATTGGGCACAATTTACCTTACTATGTCACCATGTATAAAAAAGGGAAGGGTGATAACTTTACTGAATGGAGAAGATAAACTGATGTTTTATAAAATATTTAGAGAACATCATGTGAATTTTGTCTTATGATGTTGAACAAACACCCAACATTTTAGATTCTCTAATTTGATTTATTTTCTGCAGTTGGGGAAAATAAATCTAATATTTTCCTGTTAAGGAAGAAAAATCATTACATTATCAGTGTCCACTGTAGAGCAATCTCAAATATGTAAGTGAAAACACACCCATCTTCTTTGAAGAAAGCCCAAACTTCCAGGATTTTTTTTTTTAAATCTCCATCAATACGGGTATAATTCATGCACAGAGCATCAGCCCAGCTAGCTGGTACTTTTTATTGCAATTTACTTTAAATTTGGAAAAAAAAACCCCAGATTTAATTGTTTTGGCATCTGTCCTAAAAAAAAAAGACTTTTAAAACACACAAATTTATAGTATGTTGAAGGAATTGTTGCACTTTGTGAAAGAAAGACAAGGCATCAGTCTGTCAGGTTTCGCAAACATGAGTTGTTATTTGAGAAGCTAACGGATAAACTGTGCATGTTTCTATGTTTCTATGCATGTTTCTACTTCAAAAGGAAATACACACTACTGTGAATAAGGAATAAATCAATGTGAAACAACATTAAATTTTCTGATCTCTATTCCCATTTCAGCTTTCTTATGCAGGAAAGCAGATATACCCTATTGAACTGAAGGCCTCTTAAGCTCTTTTTCTGGCAGTTTGTAGTCCTTTCTTGCACTCCGTTTTACATTTTCACAATAATATTACTATTTACTTATCTACTTTTGTGATACCTGCTAAAATTTGAATAAAACCCAAGAAGATGTTAATTCAAGAATCTAGTTTGGGAGCTTTTAAATGCTAATGAGATTAAATGGTAATATGATTACAACAATCACTTTAAGAAAAAGAAAACAATGTAGGACTGATTAGAGCATTTTAAAAAATAACCATGTTGTTCAAAGAACCGTCCAGAATAAAAACCTTGGAATCAAAAATACAGCCCGTAATAGCACAAGCACAATAGCTGTAGAGATAATGTGTCCACTGCCACAAATAACTCCTCAACATCAGCTTAAAAACTATTGTTAAAACTGAGAAGATGGTTCATTTTTCATGGTGTTTCTAACTCTGTGGTCTCCCAATACAGTCACTCTTTCAAAGACAGCTCTTGTCACAGAGACAGCTGCTGTTTTGAATAGGGGGGGGTAATTTATTTTTTTTTAATCTGAAGAAACACCAAACCTCCAGGCATGGACCACCTTATTGCCACTGTTTAATAATTTGCAATTGCTCTGCTAATGTGCAGTAACAGGATGAATGACATCTGCCATGCAGGACTGGCTCCTGACGATGTCTGCAAGCATGTTGTTTTTTGTAATAATTTTGTAGAGTATTTCCAGATGCTTTACAAAGCACGTGTGGTCCACTGACCATAGGCTGAGTGACTTTTTGCCTGCCAAGCACATTTGCAATTTTCCTTTATTTATTTTCAAACCTTCTTCAGTCTTAATAACGTTACCCAAGGTCCATGGCTTATTAACTACTGATTAAGAGCTGTAAATGACAGATGGTAAAAGGATGTTACTGGGGGGTACGGTGCTTGCATTCTAGACTCTCAATAAATCTCTTTTGTAATGCCATAATCTGTATGTACTTAGAGTAGAGGATCACTCTCACTTAACTATCTAACAATTAAATCTTAGTTCTAAGGAATTTATTTTATTTTCTCTATAATCAGTTGAGGGAAGCTGGTGTCGTGGTTTAACCTCAGTCGGCAACTGAGCACCACACAGCTGCTCACCCACTCCCCCCCACCCCCGGTGGGATGGGGGAGAGAACTGGAAAAGCACAAGTGAGAAAAACTCGTGGGTTGAGATAAAAACAGTTTAATAATTGAAATAAAATTATAATAATAATAATAATATGATCATAATAATAATACACAAAGCAAGTGATGCACAATGCAATTGCTCACCACCCGCTGACCGATGCCCAGCCAGTCCCCGAGCAGCGGCCCCCCCCCGCCAGCCTTCCCCAGTTTATGTACTGAGCATGACGTCACATGGTATGGAATGTCCCTTTGGCCAGTTTGGCTGTGCCCCCTCCCAGCTTCTTGTGCACCTCCAGCCTGCTCAGTCGGTAGAGCATGGAAAACTAGAAAGTCCTTGGCTAGTGTAAGCATTACCTAGCAACAACTAAAACATCGGTGCCTTATCAACTTTGTTCTCATCCTAAATCCAAACCACAGCACTGTACCGGCTACTAGGAAGGAAATTAACTCTATCCCTGCCGAAACCAGGACAGCTGGATTCCCAGAAGTAGTTTTATCCCTTTCTAAAATAAGCAGGTGAAATTAATTGCTCGGGGGGGCAATTGTGATAGGTGTCCATATATTTCTCTACTGGTTCTGTTAGTGTAGAAAGAGCCTGAAGCTAGACTTGGTACTTTGGTGGACTGAACATGACATGTAAGGCGGCTGATTTTAGGATTGTTTCTCTCAGCAAAACAGCATAAGGGATGTTTGCCAGAGCTAAGGCATAGGTTGAATATCTAATGACAGATTTGCCTATCATTATAACAACATTACAGCATGTTATATAGGTCTACAGAATATTTATGTCAAATTAAAAAGGACCCTCCCATGTGAACTTTCCACATTTGTGACTATTTCACCTTACCTCTCATATCCTTGCTCTATAACTCAGCACAGTTAGATCCTACACATAAACAAAATGTATTTCTCAGGAACACTGAAAACACTCAGATAGTAAGAAAGAAAGAATGATTAATTTTTTTGTTTGGTTGGGTTTTTTTGTGAGCCAATAGCACAAAATGTTTATTTCCCACCATAAAGCAAATAATGTAAATATCAAATTAAATTGAATTTTTAGTAGTGCATTAAAAACAGTTTGCAAATTTTGTTTCATTCCAAAAACACTTAGTAAAAACATTATTTCTAAATGCAAGTCAAACTAATTCTGTGTAAATAACAGAGACCACAATTTAGGAAAGAATTTGGGAGGAGGGGTACTTCAGGTTTCAAACTCTTTACAGGCACTTATTATCTGTGAGAAATTATATGCCTAAAAAGAATTAAGTTCCTAAGTAATCTATTGATCATGGCTTAAAGCATTTCTTTGTACAATAAAAAACTTAACCTTACTTTTAAGCAACACTTCGTGATAGGAGTGCCTATGGAATGTTTTAAATAGGTATAGTATTTCTGGGAATTCTGCTTCTGTTAGGAATGTACAGGGAGAGAAAACTATTATTTTTCCATCAAATTATAGCATAGTCATTGCCCAAATTATTGAATATAATTAAGACAAAGAGTGTTTAATGAATAATGACTATAGTTATAAGTAGGTGCCAATGAGTATGAGCAGAGTGATGTCAGATACATTAAGGGTGCTCATTTCTACAGTTTTCTGTGCATAGTTCTGCCATTTAAGGAACTGTAGCTATTAAACACGGACAAACTTTCTGAATCTCAAAATCAAAAATCTGCCTTGTTAAGAGCAACAAGATATATACAAATTAGTTCAGACTGAGGGAGAGCTGGTGAGCTGGTTTCTGTGGGTTTTGTGACAACCATTCCTGAAAAGCCCCTGCAGTCTGTTGCAAGGCTGGATGTTTTCTGGGGCAGCTGCTGGTATCGCTGGCTTGTGTCTCCTTCCCACGGGGAATTCAGATCCCACTGCTGGTCGTTACTCACAAGGGTCTGTCTGCTCCCATCTTGCTCGTGTAAATTCTGGTGATGATATCAGTGCCTTTTTGTGAAAAGCATCATCAGGAGTTGAAAACCAGTGATAGCAGGCTATGCTGACATTCATGCTGTTATCTTGTCTCTCTGTTCAGCAGCAAATGAATGAGAGGCAGCAGGGATCTGTGACCTTAGGAGTATGCTGCAGCAGGTAGTGCTACTGGATTAGATGTATTTTGGTTCAGGGTTTTATTCTGGACTTGCAGAATGTGATCATGAAGCATACAGACTAAAATCAAAGAATCATCAGCATCTAGTTCTGGCATGCATTACTGTGGGTTTCTCTTTCTCCTTTTCTCCACTGTTGGAAAAAAGCATAGATCAGATGGCCTCCTTTAAAAAGATATGTCAGAATGATGGCATTCTACACTCCTTTCTCTTTGTGTGTATTTTACCTCATTCCCAGCACTTGAAATGTGAAACCCCTCAGGTTATGGTACTTTTCAAAACAAGACAATTTTTGGAATAGATCCCAGGGCATGCTAGTCTATGAGGAACTTTATGAGGCTATTCTAGCATATGTAGAATTTGCATAGTGTCTCTAAGCATCCGGGTTTAGTATCTTGTAAAAGTATTCATTGCAGATTTATATTACTGCTATTTAAAGATTTAGGAGGCTGGACCAGGAATTATGAAATTGCAGTATCAAATGATTAAAATGAAGTTATCCAAAATTATATTACTATTTTGAAAGCTATTCTAACCGTCTTTTTTACTTGCATCAGCCAGTGTACACTTCTATGTAGGGTCTGGTGATGGTTTGGAAGCAGAAGCTTCTCTATAGTGGGTTACTTTCTGTAAACATGGAGCATGTCACAGAGTATCAATTCTTTGACTTTCCCCACCCTGTTTCTAAACAACTAATATTACACTGTTGATGTCAAGAGGAATTTACCAGGTACCTCAGTGGTGCCAAGACAAACTCACAGAAGGGACAACTTTCTAAGAATTCTTACTTTGCATTACTGAATTCAGACTTGTAGTTCAAGCTCCTCTGTTGTATTGAACTAAGTCTTCACACAGAAGATAAATCAATGTCTGAAAATACTAAAACAGGTTTTCCTAAAATATTAATCTTTAATTTATTAATCTTTCATTCCTTCTAAGGCATCCTTCTTGTATCTGACAGGAAGTGAAATTAAATGAAAACAGGAAAACTGTGCTCAGTTCGTAACTGACAAGGAAAACCTTCGGTCTCTTTGACTTGCTCCATCACTTCTCATGGGATGTTGCTTGGTGGAGTGATAAAATCTTTCAAAGGCTCTTCTTTAATGATTTTTAGTGTTAAACCTGAAAAAAAATTATAAAAGTATTCAACAGCATTACCCCTGTCTTGCAGATGGTCAAAACAGGGCCCAGGAATAGAATAGCATGTATCAGTTGGAAGGGACCTACAACGATCGTCTAGTCCAACTGCCTGACCACTTCAGGGCTGACCAAAAGTTAAAAGTTATTAAGGGCACTGTCCAAATGCCTCTTAAACACTGACAGGCTTGGGGCATCGACCACCTCTCTAGGAAGCCTGTTCCAGTGTTTGACCACCTTCTCTGTAAAGAAATGCTTCCTAATGTCAAGTCTGAACCTCCCCTGATGCAGCTTTGAACCATTCCCACGTGTCCTGTCATTGGATACCAGAGGGAAGAGATCAGCACCTCCCTCTCCACTTCCCCTCCTCAGGAAGCTGTAGAGAGCAATGAGGTTGCCCCTCAGCCTCCTTCTCTCCAAACTAGACAAACCCAGAGTCCTTAGCCGCTCCTCATAGGACATGCCTGCCTATGAAGAAGGCAGCTATTGATTATTGAACAAAGATATTGCCACTACATTACTCTATCACTCCTGTTTGACATATTCCCTTCCTCAACATCTTATTTATAAAAATCTACTAATATAAAATAGGCCAGCCTCCAGCTAGAGTAAAATATGTCTCTTTTGTCTTAAAAATTGTTTGAGAAATTTTCTATAGAATGGTTGATCTGTGAGATAAAGCAACATAAGAGCAGAAGTCACCACTGCAGACAATCCTGTTCTCTCTGCTCGAAGGACAACATATTAGAGAGTTCCATAAACTAACTAACAACTAGGAGGTTTTATTAAAACTCAGAATCTCAGAGCTTTGCTGTGTAAAGGCCTTCTAATTTCCATCCTACTTGTACCAATCACTAGCAGAGTCCTGTCTGATGCCAGTCACAGATCTGGTAAACCGCTCTCTACTGCACCAAGGATATGGCTATATGCTGTCTTCAATTATTGCCACACTACTAGCATTAATATCAGGTTATTAACTCATGTACATCTCTGCTGAAATCACGTGTTTTATTGCAGCGTATATATGTGACTTATAATATACCCCTAATTTACTTTTGCCATTGTGAATTTTCCAAGATCTGCCAAGAAGAAAGGATTCTTTTTTTTTCTCTATTTTGTCAAGTGTTACCATAATCTAGTGCTATACTTGTAATTAAGAATTCAGGATTATCCAATAGTTACTTTAAGTTTCAAAGTGAACAAACAGCGAAGAAGCTGAAATGGGAACAATTGTAAACATCAGGAATGAAGAATTAAACTTTATGGTCAAATCATTGTAGAGCTGTACAACTCAGAGAAAGACTAGATTTAAAAGAACTGTATCATTTCCCTCACAAGAGCATTTATAAACTTTTGAAAGTTTGTCTTACTGAAGTCCCCCCCAGTTCTTACTGTTCTTATGCCTCCTTACTCCTCACAGGAACCCTTCCCTTCCCACTCAAGCTTGGTCACCATCACGTTCAGCACAATTTCTCACAGGTGTTTTCAAAGAAACTCAGGAGAGTTTCATGGGCCAGTCCACATGTTATGTTCATATACTATGATCAGTGTTTTACCATTAACTAGCCAGGGATAAGCACCAAGTGTGACCTATGAATATAGACACTGAAAATGCAATTTGAGATTTAATTTTTGAAAATTCAAAAGTTTGACCTTAAAATGTGGTCCTTCTGAGTACCACTGCACATGAAAAATAAAAGGCTTATGAAAAACAATTAGGAAAGTCTCAAGATTTTACTGTCCATTTGAAGTTGAACAGCCATGTATGGGTAATCTATGTATTCTTAGAACAACTATAATCTCAGATAAATGATCTGAAGTGCTTCCCAGCATCAGTGATATAAAGACTCAGGCGACTGAAAGATTAGTATGGGGTGCCAGAGATTGTGGGCTGTGGATTACAACTGTTTATATCAGGTGTGGTTCAGGCTATTTGAAAATGCTAACAAAACCAACATCAATTATGGTGACAACATTTTAAACCTGTTTGCATTTCCTCCATCTTCTTTTTGGGTTCTGTTTTATTTATAGTTTATTTTTATACTTTTCTATGGGCTTCTGTGTGCAACTGCAATATGGATTTTACAGAATGATTTAATAAACCAGTTGCAATATTTTTGCATGTTTTTATTTTTCCCAATAGTCTTCATATCTTGAAAGTGTTGCTCTCTAAGTAAAGCACTGTGGCTTGTTTAGCATCTCTTGTACCTTTTATGCTGAAACAAGTTCTGTTCATTTTATAAGCTGAGTAGCTCTTTGCAAAGGAAACCATATTTTTTGATTTGTTTCTTTGTGTAAGAAACCAGTTAGTAACCATACCAGTTAGTAACTGGATCTGTACCAACTTGTTCACACCCATCTAACAAACCCAGGCAAATAACACAAAACTCATGAGTTTTCCACTATTCACATGAGGAACCTCATTTGTTAGAAGCATCCTGCCAGATTCTTCTGGGACTGCCTGGGACAGAATTATCACACGCTGACACAGATTCAGAGGAAGTCTTTATTAGTACTTGTACAATGCTTTCCTCCCACATGCATCACTGAATTTTTATGTATCAATTTACATAAATGTCATTTTCAGTCTAAAAAGTTTTGGTTCCTACTATTTCAATTCAAGTGGAAAAAAAAGAAAAAAACCTTAATTGACATTAATGTCTGAAAAAGAAACGGTTTAAAACTAAATGTTATTCAAAGTATACATATTCCTTTAGCTCATCATGAAAAGAGTGCCCACAGCCAAATATATGTCCTCTTCCCTCTACCTTCTCCCCCTCAGCAGTAATCCAGTATATGTGGAATTAATGAACCAAATACATAGAATCATAGAATATCTTGAGTTGGAAAGGACCCATAAGGATCATCGAGTCCAACTCCCTGCTCCTCACAGGACTACCTAAAACTAAACAATATGTCTAAGAGCATCTTCCAGATGCTCCTTGAACTCTAACAGGCTTGGTGCCGTGACCACTTTCCTGGGGAGCCTGTTCCAGTGACCGACCACCCTCTCAGTGAAGAACCTTTTCCTAATGTCCAATCTGAACTTCCCCTGACACAGCTTCATTCCATTTCCTCATGTCCTATGGCTGGTCACTAGAGAGAGGAGATCAGCACCTCTTCCTCTACTGCCCACCTTGGGGAAGTTGTAGACCGCGATTAGGTCACCCCTCAGCCTTCTCTTCTCCAAGCTGCACAAACCAAGTGACCTCAGCCACTCCTTGTAAGTCTTGCCCTTGAGACCTTTCACCATCTTGGTTGCCCTCCTCTGGACACATTCTAATAGTTTGGTGTCTTTCTTATATGGGGGTGCCCAAAACTGCACACAGTATTCGAGGTGGGGCTGCACCAGTGCAGTGTAGAGTGGGACAATCACCTCCCTCAACTGGCTAGCGATGCTGTGCTTGATGCACCCCAGGACACATTTGGTCCTTTTTGCTGCCAGGGTGCACTGTTGACTCATATTCAACTTGCCATCAACCCAAACCCCCAGATCTCTTCCTGCGGGGCTGCTCTTCAGCCTTTCATCCCCCAGTTTGTACATGTAACCAGGATTACCCCGTCCCAGGTGGAGAATCTAGCACTTGCTCTTAAATTTCATACTGTTGGCAATTGCCCAGTTGTCTAGTCTATCCAGATTGCTCTCTAAGGACTCTCTACCCTCAACGGAGTCCACAGCTCCTCCTAATTTAGTATCATCACCAAACTTAATGTTTGTTAATGTACATTTGACTCCTGCATCCAGATAATTTATAAAAACATTAAAGAGCACTGGCTTTTTAAGCCTATGGAATCCCACTGGTGATTGGCCACCAGCCTCATTTACTATAACTCTTTGAGCCTGACCCATCAGCCAATTGCTCACCCAATGTATTATGGACTTGCCTAGCTGTATGCTGGATATTTTGTCCAGAAGGATACTGTGAGATACAGTATCAAAAGCTTTGCTAAAATAAAAAAAAACAAAACAAAACACATCTACTGGCTTCCCTTGGTCAACTAGATGGGTAACCTTGTCATAAAAAGAAATTAAGTTGGTTAAGCAGGACTTTCTCCTCATGAACCCATACTGGCTATGACCAAGGACTGCATTGTCTCTCAAGTGTTTTTCAATAACTCCCAAAATAACCTTCTCCGTAATTTTACCAGGCACTGAAGTGAGACTGACATGCCTGTAATTACCAGGGTCTTCCTTCTTACCCTTCTTGAAAATTAGGACAACATTTGCCAACTTCCAGTTGAATGGGACCTCTCCAGACTCCCAAGACCATCGAAAAATAATGGAGAGAGGGCCCGCAATAACATCAGCCAGCTCTTTCAGTACCCTGGGATGAATCCCATCGGGCCCCATAGACTTATGTGCATCCAGCTGGAGCAGCAAGTCTCGAACAAGTTCAGGATTGTCTGGGAGTTTATCATTCCCCCAGTCACAGTCTTCCAACATAGGTCACCAGAGGTCCCAGGGGCCATCATTGGTGTTAAAGACAGAACATAAGACGTTATAATGGAGAAAAACACTTCATGTAGTGCTATGCTACATTTGTGGAACTCAGTCTTGTACTGTTGGAATTACTGAGCATTTTAGCTTACACATGTAGGTATGTAAGCACTTATGTGTATACATATGCATACATCAGACATATATATATATGACTTAAATAGAAACACATGCAGATATACAATGATAGAATGATAGAATGATAGAATGATAAAATGGTTTGGGTTGGAAGGGACCTTAAACATCATCTAGTTCCAACCCCCCCTGCCCCCTGTATATGCATATACATGTTTAAGTATATGTACATACATGACAGAAACTCAAGGATTTCTCTTTGGCCCTAAAACTTGGCCTTGTACTTTGCTGACATTTAGCCCAAGAAAATTGTCCATAGCCTTAAGGTTAGAGTTGGGGGCTGCAAAGTGCCTTCCAAAGGAAGGGATAGGTTACACAAACAATTATCCCATGATAAATTTTTCATCTTGGATAGGCCTGCCTAGGACTGTATTTTTTGTTTTCAGCCCATACGAAGATTTAAATTTAGGATTAGGCTTACAGTAGGAGTTCAGAATAGGAGATAGTCAAAGTCTAGCATACCCTTTGGAGTGGAACTGCAAAGTCTGCCAAAGAAGGGCAGGTTGCACAAAGTACTTTATCTGCTAACTGTTTAATCTGGGCCAGGGCTGGGGGTCCTTGGCTGAGGCTCAGAATACATCTAGGGTTAGGGTTAGGTTTAGAGTTAGGGTTAGGATAGGAAAGACACAAATACCTGAGGTGCATCTAGAGTGGGGCTGTAGAGGGTCTTTCAAAGGAAAGCTTAGCTTGCAAAAATAATTTCTCTTGAGAACATTTTCAGTTGGATCCTTGGCAAAGGCTCAGCCCAGGTTTAAGGTTTAAAAACTGTGATATACATAAGGGTCCTTAGCAATGGCTAGGACCATGCCTGGAGTGTTTATGTTCAGTGTCTGTGGAGAGAAAAAGCCCAGACTTCTATTTGGCTGTAGAGGGACCACCAAAGAAAGGTTTAGGCTGCTGAAAGAGCTTTTCACTGAGACTGTGGCAAAGGATCAGCCCACTCGTAGGGGAGGATTTCAGAACAACTGAGTCACCTTCAAAAATATCATTCTTTTAAGTCATGGTCTTACTTTTTTATTCCAATATTTCTATGAGTTGATACAAAAATATTTGCAGTTTGAAAAAGTTAAATAAAATGTTCAGTTTATCTGCTTACATAAAACATAGTGGTTTTTTTTTCAAACTGTTTTTTAAACTCATCAGAACATAGATTACTTCTTCTATGGTCTGGGCAACTGGGAGGACTGCTTTTTCTTTTTCTGTGTATCTTGTTCTTAGTCTGAGGATGGCATGTTGGAATTAAGGTGTAGAATATCTATAAACTGCTTTTTTCAATACTACTTCTAGCTTGACTGAGGAACATAAATAATTCATCCCTCCAACAAATCAATTAATTATATCTGGGGTTTAGAATGACTTGTCTCCTTACTGGTCTGTTTGTGAAAAATGTCTTTTAATGTTCACAAAAGCAGCAACTTTATACCTTTCCTGGTGTAGACCTGAGCACTCAGAAATCCTACTGACAGATGAAGACCCTGGAATTATATTGGCCTTTATTCAGAAAAGGAAATTCCAGAGGTGGGTTGAAAATTACATGAGTCTCAAAGAAGGAATAGAAAGGAATGAGTGTATTAATCAGCAAAATCCCAAACAACTCCACTTTAGTTGTGTTTTTGAGAGAGGAAAAACAGAAATTTAACATTTTCTTCCACTACAGTTTATTCTGAGCACATTTCAGTGCAGCAGGGAACACTGCTGCAAACCAACAAGCAAGTCTGACTTTTCTAAATGTAGAGTGACTGGCATTCTGAAAGGTGTATATGCAGACTATTCACCTGTTGCAGTAAGTCAAGCTATTCCTTTTATTATCCATAACAGTGTCATACTATTTCTGGTGGAGAATATAGATGTTTTCTTGGCTACAGTTAAAAATATATGCAATAACAATTGCTACATTTGAGGTGCAGGACCATGAAAATATTAACTGTCTGCTACATAGCAAGACGGAGAAAAGGCAAAACTGAATTTCCACAAGATTCACTCTCATTATTATTATTCTCCTCTCCATGTTGTGTCATAGCTTTATCTAATTCTTTTTTCTTCTCTGAAAGGATAAAAAGGAGAAATATTTGCACTTTGGCATTTCTTTTCTGATATCATTTAAGAGTCTGACTTTGTTTCCTATGTTTCTTTATGGACTGGGTTTCTGAACTGGCCTTCTAAGCTGGATTGCATTTCACAGGATGTCAAATGTTAGTGACTAAACAGGTGTGAGAGAAAAAGTTCTTACCACAGAGTGACACCGCACTGCATCACACAAGATACCATGGAAGTTAGTACAGATGGGATTCTGACTATTGGTCATTTACATTATTTGGGGTATTTGAGTAATTGCGTATTTGGGTAGGAATATTAAAACGCTGTCATCTTTCTTGTGTAATGATAAGAAAAATGACCTTAATATGTCTTGGGTGAGGAATTATAACAGCAGAGCTCTTTGCAGCCACCCATCCCAACTTTAACTAAATGGGCCTTCCTGGTAACGAGTGATCTGTTCTGTCTTAAGCACTGTGGGAACAGCAGTGTTATAGCTGCTAGAATGGAGACAGTTTAGACCACAGACATCTGTCTTTGATCTAAAGGAACCTTGTCGTGCTCACCTTAACCAGCTGCAACATAGGCTGACGTAGGGAGTAGGCCTGTTAAACAAGAATGTTTGAGCAAATAAGCAATGAAGAGATGGATGGGAAGGACTGGCTAAATGCTAGATTAGACTATTTACTTACCCCTTCGAGAAGACTGATGTCATGACTATAAATGTCCAAGGCACTGGGGCTTCTAAGCTGAAATACTGTTGAATTATTAATTGTTTTCTTCTCAGAATTTATTCTGAATTTCTTCTTAACTCTTCCTAAACAGTAAAATTCTCTTTATTTCCAAGCCTGGAACAATAACTTTGTAAAAGATATGATTCTTAAGGGAACTCAGATAAAGTCACTGTTTTTTTCATGTTAATGAGTAGGCTTCTGTGTTGTTTATGATTCCAGAAAATCCCTTCTGTAATCAAAAACAGCCCCTTATGCCATCAACAACACATGGCAGAAAGTTATTTTATTGTCCTGCATTTGCAGAAAAGGAAACAGGCTCCTGGAGATTGGGTCAATTTTCACAGAGATGCCAAAACAGATTACACTGGCTGATTAAAACTTCAAAGGCAGTTTTGTCATCCAGCATTCACACATAAGCTAAATCTTGCTTAGAAACTCTGCTGAATTAGTGTATATCAATGCTACAACTAGAGAATATTTAAACAGAGCACAGAATTCAATGTAATCAGGGAGCAATTCAGAGCATTTTTACCCAGAAGATCCTGCACATCTCAAGGGCAGGAAGATCAATTGGCCACCCCCTGAAGCCAGGGAACAAATTCTCTTTGACTTCATTGGCTGTTGCAGAGAGCTGAAGGGTGAGCACCACAGCTTTGGCTTTGATGACTTAATGAACAAGTCAGTCATCAAGAAATATGCTTGTAATAGCTCCTGTGATTCTGTTCCTAGTAGTTACTGGTATGTATTTTCTGAGGATAAGTAATAGCTAATGATTTAACAGTTTAATACACTTTAAGTAAAAAGGTCCATATTTCACAAGCAGATTTTTTAACCAACTCTTTGATATTTATAGCTATAATACCAACAAACGTTAAATGCATTCTCTATTTAAAGTAATTGTCATGCAGTCATAGATGGTTCATGGTATTTGAAATGTGTGTTTACAGAAAGTGACAGATCATTAATCCAAGCCTCTCTCTGGGCATGACCTCAGTTTCATGCACAATGACAGTAATTTCTCAAGACTTCTGACTTCTCATCAGGATGTCCCTTCTGTTTGTACACTTGATTTCATCTAATAAACTACATGATAATAACTTGCCCTTGTTAACTTTATCTGCCAGTGTGATGTAACACAAGCTGAAAATGACAATTTCTTTTGAAGTAAACTCTACAAATATGTTGATAAAAAGGAACATTTTAATGAATTTCATTGTTTAAGAATAAAAGGGTCTACAGCTGCTCTTTGTGCATGCTTTGAATGTTCCACAACTCAGCAACTTGCACTGGAGCTGGTAAGAATTTCCAGTACTCAAAAGAGAGCCAGGAAGCTGCATGATACCGTGACTTAGAATTTGCAAAGAATACACAATATCCACCACTTTCACAACAACTAAGTTCCCAGTTGCCTGATAAATTTACTCAAAATACCTCCAGGTGTCTTAAATGAAATACTTAGACTTTAAAGTTATCACTGAGTTTTGTATGGACTTAGGCCTGTGGACCACTGAGAAGTCAGTGCAGCTTCAGTGTCTGCAGATGAAAATTTCAAAGATTTCCAGAGGACTTAGCATTATAAATTCCAGTTAACAATCTTGAGTACTATAGATACTAATCAAAATTTTATCCTAAGATTCCTTTGATGAAATGTATATATCTGAACTTACCATCTTTGTGCCTTCTAGGAAGAAAATCCCTTGAACTTGCAAGTCATCTCATCACATCTTCAATTCTAAAATAAGACTTCAGAACTCTGCCCTAGTAGTGTCCATCCATTGAAATGAGCATGTGGTTTGATCTGTCCAGATGTAAATACCTATGTTGCTCATAGCTAATTAGGGAGCAAATCCCACCTTAAGAGTCTATACAATTATATGGTAAAGGCAGTTGGAAAACTATTGTGCCAATATAAACAAGGTGACTTTAGGACATAAAATTTAAAAAAAAAAAGATAAAACTAAACTTAACCCTGGAGTCTAGCAAACTTTCCTGAGAGACCTAGGATAGTGTCGTTGTTTAACCTGGCAGGCAGTTGAACACCGCACAGCTGTTCACTCACTCCCCCCCACTGGTGGGATGAGGGAGCGAATCGAGGAAAAAAAAGTAAAATTTGTGGGTTGAGATAAAGACAGTTTAATAGGACAGAAAAGGAAGGGAAAATAATAATAATGATGATGATGATGAAAGAGTATACGAAATAAATGATGCACAACGCAATTTCTCACCACTTGCCGACTGATGCCCAGCCAGTCCCCGAGCAGCGGTCACCCCGGCCAGCTTCCCCCAGTTTATGTACTGAGCATGACGTCACATGGTATGGAATATCCCTTTGGCCAGTTTGGGTCAGCTGTCCTGGCTGTGCCCCCTCCCAGCTTCTTGTGCACCTGCCAGAGCATGGGAAGCTGAAACACCTTTGACTTAGTATAAGCACTGCTTAGCAACAACTGAAACATCAGTGTGTTATCAACATTATTCTCATCCTAAATCCAAAACACAGCACTGTACCAACTACTGGGAAGAAAATTAACTTTATCCCTGCCAAAACCAGGACAGAGAGCACAAGAATAAGATATTTTACCCCAGATTCTATCACATGATAAACAAATTGGACAGCTGGACTCAATGATTCTAAGGGTCTTTTCCAACCTAAACGATTCTATAAGTCTATGAAATAAAAAAAAATCTACAGTCACTGACTGAAATTTAAATCTGAATGGGTGTGTCTAGAACAAGTGGAGAGATGGAATTTGGAAACTCATTGGGCAGGAAAACTTGCCAGTATCTTTCAGTAGCCTACTTAATACATTATGCAGGATAGTTCTGGCAAATAAAATATAGTTTTTCATATTTTAGGACATAAATAAAAATGAACCTGTGTGACTGAAACCATTACATGCTTTGTGTAGTACCTTGTTCCACAAGATGCTTCACTGAAGTCAACATACATTGCTTATGTTCAATGAAAAAAATATTGTCCTAAGATACCAGAAAGACAGTCGGCAGGTGGTGAGCAATTTTATTTCGTATATTCTTTTATTATTATTATTATTATTATTATTATTATTATTATTTTCCCTTCCTTTTCTGTCCTATTAAACTGTCTTTATCTCAACCCACACATTTTACTTTTTTTTCCCCGATTCTCTCCCCCATCCCACCAGTGGGGGGAGTGAGCGAACGGCTGTGCAGTGTTCAATCAAAAGGAAGTTCTGTGGAGATGGAGACATACTTGGATTGTTTGTGTTACCACAATATACGTCATGATGAATGGTCAGATCCAGCTGTTATACTTCCTATAGATGCCCAGCTGCTCTTTTTCTTCACCATACACATTGAAACCCCACTAGAGTTTGGCAGTATTTCTGGGCAGTTTATAAAGAGATTCAAAGGAGACGGTCAGGAGCAACTGAGATGCCACCACCCCTATGTTTTTGGCAATAAACAAAAGCAAATACCTTGTTTTATAGAGATGGACATGATAATAATCATAACATCTTCCAGATGTTTCTGTAATTTTACTTGCTAAACCTGAAAAGTGTACAAACTCTCAATTGCAAATCCTGCAGTTCCTTCTCTGTCTCTGTTAGGATAATCTGGAATCTTACTTACATATTTGCCTATTTTTATATGCATGAATCTTGTATTAATTCAGACATGGAATGATTGGATGATTTGGAAAGCATTATATAACATATGGAAAGCTTTCCGAACACAGAAATACAGTGTTGCTTAAGGGCATTCAAGTGATTTATCTATTTTTCCTGAGTCCTGATAATATACTGTTTTAGTGGGTGGGAACCAATGCCTTTGATTTGAGAATATAGGCTAAGGAATTCACTGCCTGATGAGATGGGATACTATCTTCAGTAATCAAGACCACAAAAATTTAATACTTTCAAAAAGAACATACTAGCAAATTCCCAACAGCTCCTTTGGATTTTCCTTCCCGTGCAATTTCGAACACCATGTGTGTATTCTGTTCCTGTTGCTGGAGTCTTCCTTTGTGCAGCTACTTTGCAATACAAAGGAACCACTGACTTTCAGAAGCAACACACAGTAAAAACTTTAAGTACTTAATACTGTATGGGTCTGACAAACGTTTGGCATTCTCACACTTTCTGTGAAAAGTGCTTGTGTGCTATTAAATTAGTGAATCCTTATGAACAAGCCAATAACACTTTCTACTGGAGAGGGGAGCAAGAGAGGAAAAGTTTGAGTCGTTTTGATCTTTATTTGTATGAAACTGCATTGTCCACAGACAGGAAGAAGAGGTGAGAAACAACTTTTCTCTAACTTCTCATGTAGTTTCCTTCCAAAGAGGTCACTTCTTTTTCCATGTAAATTGATTCAACAGTGGAAACACTGTTTTGACTGAGCAACTGCATGGGGCTCCCTATAGATTTTAGTTAATAATCACACGCATGAAGCTGTGTTTGGAATCAGTTGCAAATCAAGTATTTGTGAGTCTCTGGCCTCAAGATGAAACTCATTACTGACCTGAAGTTAAATCCATTACTCTCTGCAATTTCAGCAGAGGTTAGGTTTCGGCGCATGGATGCAGGAGGTAGTTGCCATTGTGGCTCTGTATAACTTTGTTATAAACAGCCTACGCTTTGCAGAATGAGCCATTTTGCTGCACTTCTGTGCAGCCAAAGACCCTTTTGATTTCAGTATCTCCAAAAGTTGTCTGCTTTTTCTTTCTCTTTTCAGCTAACTAATGTTTTCATTACACAGTTGTTCATTACCTCACAGCTCAATCTCTGCCATATCTGCATCTATTATTGTACCTGGATGGGACCTCTCTGGAAAGCCCTGAAACTTGCACTGTTTTCAGTAGTCTGTGAATCCAGAGCTGGGCTGGGAGGCAGCATAACTTTTGGTTTTGACTTGAAAACTAAATTAGACAATTCAGACCTTGCCACAGATGAACTATCTTCATTCCACTTACCTCCAAGGTGACACACAGCTAGTATGGAAATCTCACTGATTTACATGCAGTGTCTGAAAGATTATGAAATAATTCATCAGTCCTATTCAACACTGGCTTAAGCATCATAAAAAGATTTAAAAAAAAAAAGAATCTTTTGGTTAAACATTGACCTTTTTTCTGATTGCTAAATTAAGATTTCTGTGAGTTGAGTTATTGCTTCCTTCCCTCACCTGAATCCCCCAGTCTAGTAATCCTACCTATTGTGCCAGCTTTTAGTTAGAATGTGTCAGTGGGAGATATGTCAATAGCCATTATAGTGTTATATTATTATAGTGTACACATACAATTATAGATCCTATTTTTGTTTCAGTCTGAGAAATGCATTTATTTTATGGATTTTCTGATTGCTCGGTTGCAAAATGGGTGCAGTTTCGTTTGTAATATGGGGTTTTTTTCCAATTTATATATCATAAAATTTGTACTTCCTCTTTTGTTGAAAATAAAACTGTTTCCTAAGGAAGGGAAATGTTTCTCTTGCTCTTTTAAAAAAATGTGTTGAAACATCATGATAAATGCACATATTCTTACTGTTTTGCTGTGTTGAGAAGAAAAGATTAAGATACTTGAGATCTAATACTGTAAGATTTTACTGAATAATGAAAGGTATATACTGCAGGTCAACTCAAGTAGTTCATTTTAAGTAAATTGTGCATTGCAATGTTTTTGTTCTGCAGTATGAAAAACAGAAAGGGAGCAAAGTAATTTGATAGAATAAAACAACACTAGCAGCTTGTATGTCGGCAAACACTTTAACATCCGTTGGGGGCATTTTTAATACTTGTAATACTATCAAATGAGTTTTCTGCAAAGAGAATAAACTTGATTCTTTCCAGAATTATCTGCTTCTCTTTAAAAATAGTATTTTAATAAGCTATATTTTTGCAATTCTAAGTCTCAGTGACTCATCTGATTAAAAAATAAAAGTTGTTTTTCAGCCTCATATTTCACTGGCCTTCATTTTGATACCCATAACTATCATGCTAATTCAAAGCCTCTGCAAGCAGGAGAGATGTTTCATACTTGCATATCTGATCTCATATAAGACAGAAGTCAAAAAGTCATCAAGTTTGATGACCTCCTACTTGAGACTTGAGCATCTGACTCTTGCCATTTCAGTAGAGCTAGGGTTAATTAAATGAGTCATCTAATGGATGGAGACAGGAACAAAAATGTTATTCCTAAGTGAGCCAGCTGAAGGACGGAACAGGAATATTATTCGGGATACTTTGATACAGACAATAGTCAGAAGTGGGACTGAAAAGTCTATCCACTCTACATAGCGCTTGCAGGACGTGAGCACAGACTTCATGAGGAATGTTTGTAGTGAAGTTTATTGTTTTTCCCCTATACTTTTTCCCCCTTAACTCCAGACAGTAAGACAGCTTCACTGGGGGCCCAACTTAAATGCCTCTATGCAAATGCACGTAGCCTGGGGAATAAACAAGAGGAGTTAGAGACGTGCGCACACCTGCAGGGCTATGACCTTATTGGCATCACAGAGACGTGGTGGGATGGCTCCTATGATTGGAGTGTTGGGATGGAGAGATACAGGCTCTTTAGGAAGGACAGGCAGGGGAGATGAGGAGGGGGCGTCGCCCTCTATGTCAATGACCAGCTGGAGTGCGTGGACCTCTGCCTGGGGATGGATGAGGAGCCAACCGAGAGCTTGTGGGTCAGAATTAAAGGGAAGGCAGGGACAGGTGACATTACGGTGGGGATCTGCTACAGGCCACCTGACCAGGAAGACCGAGCAGATGAGGCCCTCTATAGACAGATAGGAGCAGCCTCATGCTCACAAGCCCTGGTCCTCATGGGGGACTTCAACCACCCGGACATCTGTTGGAGGGACAACACGGCAGGGCATAAGCAATCGAGGAGGTTCCTGGAATGTGCCAATGATTTGGCAACTCAAAAAGAATACAGGGATCTCGTTAGGTCATGCAAAGAGGAAATGAGAAAGGCAAAAGCCCAGCTAGAATGCAATCTAACCACTGTCATTAAAGACAACAAAAAATGTTTTTACAAATATATTAATGACAAAAAGAGAGCCAAGGAGAATCTCCATCCTTTATTGGATGCAGGGCGGGAACATTGTCACCGAGGATGAGGAAAAGGCTCAGGTACTTCATGCTTTCTTTGCCTCAGCCTTTAATAGTCGGACCAGTCA
>NW_008825234.1:563188-571737 GCF_000699105.1 Pygoscelis adeliae
ATGCTCACAAGTCTATGGGGCCAGATGGGATCCACCCGAGAGTGCTGAGGGAGCTGGCGGAGGAGCTCGCCAAGCCACTCTCCATCATTTATCAGCAGTCCTGGTTAATGGGGGAGATCCCGGATGACTGGAGGCTGGCCAATGTGACGCCCATCTACAAGAAGGGCTGGAAGGAGGATCCAGAGAACTACAGGCCAGTCAGTCTCACCTCTGTGCCTCGGAAGATGATGGAACAGATCCTCCTGGAAGCTATGCTAAGGCACATGGAGGACAGGGAGGTGATTTGAGACAGCCAGCATGGCTTCACCAAGGGCAAGTCCTGCCTGACCAACCTAGTGGCCTTCTATGATGGAGTGACATCAGTGGACATGGGAAGGGCTACAGATGTCGTCTATCTGGACCTCTGTAAGGCCTTTGACATGGTCCCCCACAACATCCTTCTCTCTCAACTGGAGAGGTATGGATTTGATGGGTGGACTGTCCAGTGGGTGAGCAATTGGTTGGATGGTCACATCCAGAGGGCAGTGGTCAAGGGCTCAATGTCCAGATGGAGATTGGTGATGAGTGGCATCCTGCAGGGGTCTGTATTGGGACCGGTACTGTTTAATATCATCATCCATGACATAGACAGTGGGATCGCGGGCACCCTCAGCAAGTTTGCAGATGACACCAAGCTGACTGGTGCGGTCAACAGAGAAGATGTCCTTGCTCATTGCAGGCAGGGTTGGACTAGATGATCTTTAGAGGTCCCTTCCAACCCAAACTATTCTATGATTCTATGATTCTATGATTCTATCTTCTATATGTTATTAAACCTAGAGAATTTATAAGGATGCTTTGCAGAATGTGAATAGTCCTCTGGGGGTCATGAAACTGTTAAATATTGCATGCAGTGATAATAAGGTGGCTTTTCAAGAGGCTTGGGAGGATCAGTGAGAGCTGGTACTGAGCAGGTTTGCAGACAACTATCAGCATGGCTTACAGAAAGGCTCCTGGGGCATTTGGGAGTACTATAGAGGCCACAGACCAAACACAGTTTGGGCTGATTAGAATCCACTCCACAGAATACACTGAAAAGGGAAAACAAATGTTTCTGCTTTGGAGTGAAATGTTTGCATTTTGTGTCTAGTGCGAGTTCTGAAATCTTATTTTGAAAAGAAAAAAATTAAAGTTACATTTTTATCAACGCTGACAAAAATTGCAGAGGTTTCTGGGCTGATCTGTCTACTCTCAGGCTTAAGGGGAGTCAGCTTGATAGGCACAAAAATCAAGGACTGGTGACAGGAAAGTTAAAAGGGTGTAATTAAATTAGCACATTTCTGCAGGACATTTAAACTTGGATGTATTGGTATTTTTCAACAACACCCTGCACACCCACTTTTAAGTTATTCTTTTTATTCACTGAATCTTTAAATCGCATTCTGCTTTTCTGCTTACTTTCAATTTCATCCAGGGAATGACTAGCTTTGTGCTGTGAAAAATACTTGAACCAGGCGAAACACATTTCCTTGACAGATGCAAGAATTTAATTATGGAAATATTATAGAATGGTTGCTAAATTCAATTACTTACAGATTCATCTGTATCTGTCCAATATTCTTTATGGTTTCTCACTTGAGGTGACATTTTTTTGACAGCTGTCTATTCTACTGCTTGTAAGTAAAGTCATTTAATTAAAGCTTCCACCACAGGACTATTAATAACATCATACCAGATACTAGGAATTTTGCCCAAACAAGTACTGCAAGTCAGATTCTTAAGCTATTTTGGCATTTTAAAAAACCCCAAAACCTATCAAAAAGATTTTTCAAAAGCTTTAGGTGTAGAAGTTTGAATACCTAGTAGCTTAAAGACTGTGCGATTGAATCTTGAATTCATACTATTAAATCACAGTGCCATTGCATTTATGATAATGTCAGATAAATTGCTCCAGGTTTTATTGACCATTTCCATTGTTTTTAGAGTACACTAAACAGGATAAAACACGTGTAGTAATTGAGCAGATTAAGTATGCTGACATACCTCACTTAATCAGACTGACATCTATCAATAAAACATAGCACAGTGCTTCAACTCATTAAATTGAATTTATCAGTTATTTTATCCATTTCTTTTCTTGTCAAATTTGGCTCAAAAAGCTACATCAGAGAGGAAACTTAAATGGAAAAAAATGTTTACCTATACTTTTCTCAGTGAAATTAAGAAGTTAATAAATTGTTTTCATTATATAAAATAATGAATCTCAAACTTCAAATACTTAATTCAAGAGAAATTCACATTTTAAATTATTGTCTCATCTGGAACATATTGAGTTTTATTCAAAATAGAGGCCAGGCTAAATATTTTGAGATCAATGCTTTGGTGATTCACATTCAGTGTCTAGATGAGCTAGAAATATCCCAATTCATTGTCAAGAAATAATTCTATCTTTAAATCAAACTGTATGTGAAAATAGGAGTTGATAATTAAACAAAAATATGTTGCTTTTTTCCCAGCATAAAATTCGTTCATATTGGAACAAATTATTACTTATTTTTAGTATAAAGTCCCAGTAGAACTCCTGCCTGCTTGCTTACTTTTTTTAAAGGATTCACAATACAAGATTGCAGTTTATTTTCCCTAGAAAAGCTTGTCCAGGAATTTCATGTCTTAAAGATATAAACTCATAGCAAGTACAAACAAAATATATTTCAATGGCAGGAGTACATAGAGAAAAATTGATATTAAAAAGTACTATGATTCTTAAGAATTCTTAAGGGATACCAAAAAGTTCACATAGTGGTGAATAGAAAGTGATACAGTATTTCTTAGCATTCCACAAGATTCAGTCAACACATGTATATTCCAGCACCTTCATTTGGGCTTAGAAGACTGCTAGTTTTTACAAAAAACTTTAATTTTCATCAGAAAATGCTCTAGAATATAATTGTGCCAAATTTAAAAGATGAATTTTCATCATATGCCTTTAGAATTGAAATGGAATTTTCATATATTTTCAGAGTCCCTACACTCTCAGGAAATATTTATGACAGGAAATAATTTAAAACACTTTAAAAAACATTTAGAAGTTTTATATTTTTGGCCTTTTTTTTTTTCCAGATGGTTCCGTAATTAAAGGATAATGTAATTAAAGGATAAATGTCTGATATTTTTAGAAATGTTAAAGATGTTTGGCCAAAATATTTTGAAACTCATCCAGAGCTCTTTCAACCACAACAAAATTCCCAGTGCTTTCAAATGGATGTCCTGTCATTAGCCACTACCTGATGATGTAAGACATAGCAAAATATTTTCAAAGTGCTTTAAAAATTTTCACTAAAGCCTGCTGCATTTTTTAATGAATGCTATTTTTAAAACCATGATAAAGTAATTTATTACTCTGGGACATTCAGACAAAAAATTGTAGGGATTTTGATAATCCAACAAATATCCTTAAGAGAAATATGAATCAAATTTGCCTTAGGATTTATTTCCAAATTGTACTAGAAGTGTCCTATACCACAGTCCACTTCTACACTCCCTGACTTCTCTGTATTTCAGGATGCTGTACCCCATATAACTGAGTGCTGGAAGTGTACAATAATATGATAGAGATAGAATTCCAAAATTTTACTTCTTGTCTGGAATAAAATGACAAGCTATAGATCTTGAGAATGAAAATACCAGTAAATTTCACTGGAACTAATTCTATTGACAATTTAAATGCAGAGCTGTTGACTGAGTTCCATTTCAAGCATATCCTAATAATTGAACAGTGTTTGTTGAAATTACTAATTAAATTCTTTCTTAAGAACTGGGACTTCAGTTTCTGTGCATCTTACAATAATAGTTTTAATCAGTAAGTCAATAATCCTAATCTTATATAAAATACAACTTTGTAACTCTATGTTTAATGAATTCTCTTTTTATGGAAATAAATTTTCTTTTTAACAAAAGTATAAATAAATAAAAAAATTATCTTCTAATCATGTCAATGATTAAAAATTTTCCATTAAAAAAAAATATATAAAGCTCTGCTTCTATACGTTGCATTCTGAGATACCTTCACCTGAATTTACCACATGAATTCTAAAAGTACTGCTAAGGTTCTATTCAATTAGAAGAAAGTATAACAATTTTTTTGAATATTTCATAAACACAAATACAGCCTCTCTCCAAATCAGACATCTGCTTGCCAGATTCAACACTGTCCTTTAAACCAGGCATACCTTTGTTCATTTTACTTCAATTATTAAGCCTCATTTAAGTAAAGCTATCTTGAAATGATGCAAGTCAAAACTCTAATCTGACCTAATGGCCTGGACATATTTCTATTTGATGAAATAATACCAGCACATACCTCAGGACATTGCAATTCACACAGACACATACACATGCAGACATACACACATACCCATGGAGCTTCCGGAATGTCTCCATTGTTTGCAAAGAGAACCTAGATTACCATCTTTGATTAGGTGCCAACACTCTACAGTAGTTGAAATAGGCCTGATGATTTCCTCTCCTTCGTGTATACCAGCTCTTAAATGAAGTTAGCTCTTCTGTTGAGTGATGCAACTTGGGTTTTAAATATGAGACATTGCAACAAACAGGTTCTCTGGAGTACTTTCAACAGTCTGACTTCATTTAGCTATGCAACCTTCAGACCCAGTGCCGAAGCACCTTGAACATTAAAGATTAGAGAGTAACCTGAAGCAAATAACTGATTATTAATATTTAAGTGACTGAATGTTCAGGGGCCAGAGAGAAAAAGCACCAAGCTGGTAGAATGTTTCCTAAATATTTGGACATTCAAAGTAAAATGCATCCCTTGTATTTTAGATTTTTTACAGCTCCTTTGAACAATTTGTGAAATGTGAATTCTTTGTGACTTGTAGGTGAAGATAAATTTCATTTACTATTTCTACTAAGTATTTCTTTTTCTAGTAAACTATTTCTTCCTTTCCATAATCTTCCCTGAAGTTCATCAATTCCTGAATAGTCCTATCTGGAATTAATTTTTTTCTGGCAAAAGAACTGTAAGAATAGGATAATAAGTCAGCTAATGAGTTCTGCAATGAAAGAAAAGCTGATGGGCCTAATGGAAGCTGGGCAGATGTGGAAAGCTATTGAAGTCAAACACTGCTGGCTGATTCCTTGCAGGCTATGGATGTTTACAAGACGCATCAGATACCAATGAGGTGTAACAGGTGACATGATTGTATTCTTCTCCTATGACACAGGAATGTTAGGCAAATATACTGCCATGGCCCAAATCCACTCTGTAATGGGATTCTGTAATTCTATGATTTTTCCACCTCAGCTCTCACTCGGTTGATGTTTTCAACTTTCCAATGGAATATATACTTCAACATTTTAGGCATACTTAAGTGTTACTTGATATGATTTTTTTTTTCATCTGCCATATAAAAAAATAAAGAATATCATAAATACTATTTATATTAAAATATCTTTATGATCTTCATTTATCCAGCATTTGCAATGATAGTTTTATGAAGTTGTTAACAATTTATTTTAAAATACAAAATGACTGTCTAATTTTACTAACTGAAACAATTTGATTCACAGAGAAATAGTTAATAATTCAGACTTTATATGTGAATTCTTTTAAATATATTCCCCTTATACATGATAATAATGGTTTGATCACACACAGAGACATAGTTGAGAAATTTTTCATCTGAGATTTAAGTATTACAAAATATGAAAGTTTCTTCTATATTTTTTTAACCTTGAATCCGGTTTACTCCTCTATTATCCCAATTTCACCCCAGCCTAGTTTGACTGATTTCAAGGGATAAAATTCTTCTTCAAAAGAAGAATCAAGGCTACTACTTTTCTGCTGCAACCTCAATGAGCAGGCACAATGTGTTCAGTTTTCTCTAAATTGACAAGAGATGTATCCCAATAGGAGTATATTTGAGAGTGATACAATTGGTGCCAAGAGCCCAGTATTGACACTGTACGCGTTTTAGAAGGTTTTACTCCAGCTGGCCTTGAATGGTCATATGGTCCTGTGGACAATTTCCTATTGTCACAGCAGAACACTTTAAATTATACTTGAAACATTCATAATCAGATCTGGCCCCTATCAATATTTACCTCAGTAGAGTTTCAAGCCTGTTGATGGCTGTTTTAATGACTTTGATGCAAGGAAATAATAGCCAACTTTTAGATACATGCATCATATCAAGCTGAACATGCAGTCCTATATCCTACCTCAATTTATGAAGTCAGTTGTTAATCCTGATTGCTTCTAGTGACTTAAACAGTTTTACTGCATTCTCAAATCAGACAAAAATACTTTGCCTCTCCTTTTACTAATTATGTTTGTCAATACACATCATTGTACGTGCGTCCACATGCAAAATTCCATGATTTACAGTCATGTAAATTATTTATTTTTGTCTTGTTGTTTTGCACTGAGTCTGTTTTGGAGCAAACCAGCTTGTTCCCTCTGAGACAAGCCAAGGTCTGATTCTGGAGAGTTTGTTCCAGAAACAGTTCCCAAAAGAAAGTATGGGTGTGGCTTTGCCATGCCTGGCACTCTTTGCCATCCCAACAGGGCACTCCCATGTGTCCTCATGCCATTTGCAGGGCAGAGAACAGGCTGGGTTTTTTTCATACAAAAATTCCACTCTTACAACTTTGATAAAAGTCACACCTTACCTGAAATACTTTGAACCCTCCTCCTATCACATATTTAATTATAATGCCATTGGTGTATGGTATATGGCTCAAAGGAAACCCAAGCCAAGAGCTATATGTCACGTATGTTCTCAAGACACTTTAGAGGATACTAAGCTTTATGTAGAATAGATTCAAGGCACTCTGCTCTATTGACCTCCCTGGGTCTTTGTGCCCTTTGGCAGTACAGATACAGCCTATGGCTAGAGTCCCTACTCTGCTAGAGTGACTTCAGTCACCTTCAGTAAGTTGCTTAGCTTTCATGTATGATAGACTAATAGCAATTTCTGACCTTACAATGGCTTCAGGAGGATATATACCTCAAATTGAGGGTGGATGTGGCCTTCTGTCCATTTAAAAGGTAGTGGCCATTAGTTTTCCATCACCCAAGACACAGATTCGTGAAAGGAGCCGTCTTCTAGGACCAGATGTCTGCAGCAGAGCTACCCAGAGTACCAGGGACATGTCTGACACGGAGGCCTCATCAAGGTTACTGATACTGTCCTGACCTGCCACTGCCATAGCGAGGGACCCATGTCTCCTTCGTTAGCTGCTATCTCTCGCTCCCCCAGCCACCATGCCATTACCAGTTGGTGGGGAACAGCAGTGCCAGTGCTATGACAGAGGATAAGAGAAAGCAGATTAATGTTGCTCTCCTGGTGACTGCAGATGTGTGTCAGACTGCTCAGTGGCTAGATACTGCGGTGGTGATGGCAACTATAAATGGACTGATTTTCATCATTGTGTTTAACTGTATTAGCATACCTATATTTGTTACATTTGGACTGTATTCCAAGTGTTCAGAGAGAAGCCATTAATTAAGGTGATAAATGACAATTTGAATGATTAATTAGTTCACCTAATGCCTCATTGGTATTAATAGTGCATTCTTAAATACTCTCCTGGTTGAAAGCTAGTGTCTTGGTAACGAGTAACATATCAACCTGAGAACATTATTAGGCTCAGATGAAGTAATGACTAACATGACAGAGAATACATCTTACCCTATGTAGGAATGAATTCATTTCAGTAGGTATTTCCTTTCTGTGTTGTTGGGGATTCACAAGTATTGGCTGTCAAGATGCATGCTCTCACCCAAACCAGGAGAACACAGTGTCTACATGTTCTGCAGGAAAAAGGAAAGGAAGGGTGAGAGAAAGGAGATAATGTAAGGGTGAACATCTCCGTTCTTCAGGTTTACTTTCTGGTTTTAGCATATAGAATTATGTTCTTCAATTCCAATATTGGGACAGGTGAGGAAGGAAAAGTGGTGGGGTGGCTCTGTATGTTAGGGAGTGTTTCAACTGTATAGAGCTCAATGATTGTGATGATGATACGGTCGAGTGTTATGGGTAAGGATGAGGGGGAAGACCAACAAGGCAGATATCCTGCTGGGAGTCTGTTATAGACCACCCAACCAGGATGAAGGGGCAGATGAAGCGTTCTACAAGCAGCTGGCAGAAGTCTCTCAATGGCTAGCCCTTGTTCTCATGGGGGACTTCAACTTCCCAGACGTCTGCTGGAAATACAACATGGCAGGGAGGAAGCAGTCTAGGAGGTTCCTGGAGTGTGTGGAAGACAACTTCCTGATGCAGCTGGTAAGGGAGCTTACCAGGGGAGGTGCCTTGCTCGACCTGCTGTTCACGAACAGAGAAGGACTGGTGGGAGATGTGGTGCTTGGGGGCCATCTTGGACTTAGCAACAGTGAAATGATAGAATTCTTGATTCTCGGTGAAGTAAGGAGGGGGGGCAGCAAAACCGCAACCATGGACTTCCGGAGGGCGGACTTTGACCTGTTCAGGACGCTGGTTGAGAGAGTCCCTTGGGAGACAGTCCTGAAGGGCAAAGGGGTCCAGGAAGGC
>NW_008825234.1:573184-573387 GCF_000699105.1 Pygoscelis adeliae
CCTGGGGGTGTTGGTCGACAGCCGGCTGACCATGAGCCGGCAGTGTGCCCAGGCGGCCAAGAAGGCCAATGGCATCCTGGCCTGTACCAGAAATAGTGTGGCCAGCAGGACGAGGGAAGTGATCGTGCCACTGTACTCAGCCCTGGTGAGGCCGCACCTCGAATACTGTGTTGAGTTTTGGGCCCCTCACTACAAGAAGGACA
>NW_008825234.1:573705-598626 GCF_000699105.1 Pygoscelis adeliae
AGGGGTTGAGTCACCATCCCTGGAGGTATTTAAAAGATGGGTAGATGAGGCGCTTAGGGACATGGTTTAGTGGGCATGGTGGTGTTGGGTCAATGGTTGGACTCGATGATCTTAAAGGTCTTTTCCAACCTTAATATTTTTATGAAAAGGAGGAGGAGGAGTTGGGGGCAAAAAGGATGTTACTGACAGGTCAATGCCATAGCCCATTTTACTGTGAGGTTCTTCTAAAACACTATGAGTCATTTACCTGAGCAAGTAAGTCAAGCAACCTAAAAAGTAGAAGGTGCTTTGCCTCAGGCAAGTAGCTTGTTCTTAATCTCCCTTTTTTTCCTGGTTGCTATGGGGAAAATAGACAATTATCTCTAATGGAGGGCCAAAAATAAAGGCCAAAAAAAAAGTATAAATCCCTGCAGCCTATAGCTATTTGTCACACTGAGGGAACTTCCTCTTAACAGCTACCGCTGTTCACAACATGGCTTTGAAAGTTTAGTGATATTAAGAGAAAATGCTGCCTAGAAAACCTCTCATAGCTTTATTTCTTTTTTGTCTTTTTTATCCTTCACCCCTCCACCCCGTTTGGCTTTTCCAACTTTATAGAATGGTTGTGCAGAGTAATTTGTATTTGTCAGGGGAATGGTTTAGGGGGTACTAATTGTAAAGTGGGCACTTTGGTATATGTTAGAATTGAAGAACATTATTCTATATGCTAAAACCAGAAAGTAAAGCTGAAGAACTGAGATGTTCACCCTTACATTATCTCCTTTCTCTCACCCTTCCTTTCCTTCCCTTGCCTTGCCTTGCCTTTCCAGATGTACTAGCTTTTGCAGTCGCTGCAGGGCTTTTTTCTTTCAGATTTATGATAAATCCTCAACAAATAGGCTTCAGTGACACATGTGCATGCATTATATAAGCCTACATTTTCAAGGATGGTAAGAGTCATCAGTAGCTTTCTCCCACTCACAGTACCAAATTTAGAACATGACTATTATATAGAGAAAGTCACTTTATTCACAGCCATTCCCACCTCTACAGATTTGATACTATTATACCTTTTTGACTGTCTACATCTTTTCATTTATTTCAGAGACTGGATTGTCAGGTGGCAGTATTACATGGATGTTGTCCCTCTTCTGCCAGCTAATTTGAGCTTCTCAAAGAAAACATTAATGGCTAAAATACATGCTTTTAATAAAAGATCTGGGAAAAGTGGGTGACAATGGGTTGTTGAGACTTCTGGGTGATGTGAACTTGTACAACAGGGAATTTAGGTAGTTGAAGAGCTAATTAAATAGCGCTATAAATGAAACATACTGCAATGCACAGAAGAAAGAATTACCTACACTTTCCATAGAAACCCAGATTTTAGAAGACTTCAGAAAACTTAGGTGATTATAATTCTAAAAGGCATATTAACCTCATGGCAAAATATAGGTGAAAACCCACTTTGAAAAAATGACAGAGTATTCTGCAGTTTAGCTCAACCACCTGTCGTTTTTGTGGTGTCACACGTGAGGATAGCTTGTAAACTTTCTTAATCAGAATTCATATGCCATTAAGTTGTACTGTGAGGCACTTAGTATTAGAGGTTGATAGTTCTTCCTTTTCAAAAATAAAAGGGCCTTTCAAAGAATTCATGGTTTTTACAGAAAAATGTAACTTTTGCTGAAATTTTCTGGCACTGTAACAATCACTTATAATCAAAAAGATTCTGATCTTAGTTCCAATAGTGTCTCCCTTATTTTATATTTTCCAGTGATGGGGAGATGGAAGAAGTATTTTTTATTTGTTATGATTGAGTCTTCAGTAAAATTTGTATAATATTTTTAAGGAAATGAAGAACTTATTATTTCATTTTAATATATAGTTTTTATTAAAAAAAAATATATATAGTTTTTATTTAAATCTCTGTTAATTTAAGAAAAGTCCTAAGATTAGCTGCTCCAGCAAAAATTATCTAAATTAGAAGTTATAGCAATATTATCTTTATTTATACATTTCTTAAAGCAAGTTATTCAAACCTCTAATTTCAGCAGTTGGAGCCCAGTTTTGAGACCTGTATTACCGGCTGAATGAAGACAGCAGCAATAGCACCCAGCCTTAAGCTCTGTAGATTACTAGGGACACTCTGGAAAAATCTCTCATCCTCATATGCAGAATCTATGGCCAAGAACCTTGACTGCTTGGACCTGCCCTACTCCAGGTTTTCCCTCCTACTTAAAATCATAGTAGACTGTGAAATAGGAAATGGGAGAACTTTGATGGGAATTATTTAAAACTGTAAGAATATAAGAAAGTAATGCATCATTTCTGAACATGTTACTTAGTGCTTTCTGGCCCAGATTATTTCTGACTAAATATGTAAGTATGTGTTAGTTCCCTACCTGTCCCGATACAGATAGGACATGGTCTGTCATACCCAGCAAGAAAGGGGTTTAAGCATCAGAGTCTCAGACGATGATTCACAAACCTAATCTGATTGTTTAAGTGTCCTTTTTAAGTACTCTCTCATGCAACGTTGTCAACAATTAAGACTATGGCTATTTAAGCAATTAGTATTGACCATAAATTGCTCTATAGCTGTTGAGAAAGGTTTTGTTTTGGATATGGTCTTTAATTATCTGCCTGTTATACCTAGGCAGACATACCCAGTTCAATCTTGCTGCACGACTACAGTAGTGTCCAATATGGTCACAGCAGCAAGGAAAAAGTGCAGGCACCAGTTTTGGGGAATCATAAGGTAAGTAGTCTGTACTGCTGCATTATACCTTCCGAAAACTGTGAAATTAGCATTTGTTCCTATGGGTTGTGGCTAACTCTCACCACTTAGACCAGAGTAAAACTTCAGTTGAAGTCCAGTGCTCTTTGTACTGGAAAAGGAAATTTTGACACTGAGACAAATATATTGGGCCAAAATCAGTTACACATGTAATTCAGATATATGTCCATAGAGATAGTATTTGAGCGGTCACAAGTATGCATTCTTGACTGAATAAATACAAGTGGAGCTTCTCTCGTTTTCATCAACCTAATTCACACAGTATTTTTTAGCTTTATGGGCTTCAGCCAATTAAGTTACTTATTTTTTTCTGAAACATTTTCTCATGCACATTCGTAACTCATATACCATACTTTATAGTTAGAAAGGAGTGGGAGGCATTCACAGTTTCTTTGCTTTGGTTTTTGCACAGTTTATGACACACAGGGAATTGGAAGGCTGGTTAATCTTTAAATCAACTACTGAAAAAGCATATTATTAAGATATTTTTAAGTGTTAACCGATTTACCCTTTAATAGCTACAAGGTTCTCTCTCTGTTGTTTTTTTGTTTGTTTTTTTTTTTTTTTCTGAGTCCATCCTGTGGTGATTTTTTTCTTTTAGTCTGATGTTAATTGCTTCTGGAAAATGGTGAAACCTATATATTTTATAACTTCCCCAGTGAGGATGGAAAATGCCTACAAACTTTGGGGACCACAGCTGCATTTTCCAAGTCAGTAGACAAAATGTCTTTATGTTGTATTAGGTTATTTCCATCTTTTTTTCTCTGATAACCTTAAATCAGCTTCTGTAACAGTTCTTTCCAATTAGTTTATTTATGGTGGCAGAGCATATATATTTTTTTTTTTCTGTTTGGAAACATGAATTATAACACACGAGAGGTATTTTTCCTGTTTTGTTAAAAATTTCTTTCCCTGCCACACCAGGTAATATGTACTCATCTTTGCCTTTGGTAGTGTAACAGGCAATTAACTTTGAGTCCATGCTGCATATAGAAATGAAGATAATTTATATAATTCAAACAGTGTGGAAGCCACATGTGTGTTTGCAGACAGAACTGGCTCCATAGTGTTATGTCCTTATGCTGTGGCTAGTAATTAGTATGATTCACATTTTTGTTTGCTTTGTGCTATAAAGTTTGGAAGTACTGAAATTTTATTATGAAAGGTTTTGCTGTTGGGGCAATCTGTTAACTTTGTGTGATAACTAGACTGCCATTTTCACATTCCTTTGTATGTATTGTGTCTTAGTAGTAATTTTGTTTGTTTAATCGTAAAAAAAATAAGTACAAGTCAAGTTTCAGTATATCATAACTGAATTATCCTGATACCATTTGGATGGCTGAGTCTGTATTCAGTAAGGCAGGAAGATATGGAGGAAGTTTGTTAGAAAGATGAACACTGATAGAGGGGAAGAAGAATAATAAGAATGAAAGTTACAGCAATTGGTATTAAGATATGTAGAGTTATGACTGCAGATCATGAAGTTGCACGCAAAAAAAGAAAACAAGTTGCCTTTGTGCCTTTTCCACTTCCTGAGTCTCAAGGAGTATTTGGGAATAACAGTCATGTCCTTGCTCCTGCAGACAAGGATCTCTTTGCAAGGAAGTATACCTAGGATGCGTGGAAATGGTACCTAGACAAACTCTAAAGGATATAATACAGCAACACCATCTGCCATTGCTCCAACTCTTTGCCACATAAAGGTTCTACAGCTCAGGGAAAACATCTGGTGGAAAACAATTGCATTCCTAGCCCCTTGACATAACCACAGCAGCCTATTGGACCATTGTGGAAAGGAAAAAAGCACAGGGTGCTTTGGGATTTTCATTTTCTGTAGAGAGTTTGAAATACATTGAAAACAGTCTTAATGTATTTCACTTCTGGTTTTTTCCTCTTTTTTTGAATGACAAGCAATGTAGGTGATTTATCAGAGAGTCAAGAAGATAAGCTCAGGACTTCTTTTTTCCAGGGAAGAAGAAAAGAATTTAGGGCTCTGCCAAAAGCTCCTTGCTGTCAGCATGAGTTTTTCCATGGAGTATACAGGACTTTGAGTCAAGAAACAGCTCTCCCTTAGCTGGAACTCCAGAAATGAAAGACAATGAAAAGACAAAACAAAACAATAACAGGATTACTAAGAATTCATCAGTTTAATTTATTACTGTATTAATAAGTAACATTTTATGTTAATATTTTTCATCTTATCTACATTTGAAGACTTTTGAGAAAGAAATTGCCTTGGACTGCTTCAAGATAATCTACTAAATAGGCATAACGCACAGATGTTTCTATACTTTGTACTTACCTACCACTCAGGTAAATAGCATTCAAAACAATCCCAGTGCTAAGATTAATCTAATCACAGATCACATCTGTGCATACAGGTGAAGGAATACACTGAAATGCATTCGGAACCTGTGTGGGGACATTGCTAGCTACCAGAGACATCCAGCCAGTCCTCTTTTTATTTTTGGATACAATTTTTTTATCTAGAGTAGGCAAAAGATTCATTTCTCACATATGCTACCCAATTATTTAAACTCAAAGACAGCAGCTATCCTTGTCACTGTGGGCTGTTTACTGGTGTTTCTGTGTTATGAAAAATTCAGTGATGATAACTACTTTACTAATAAAAATCAAAGCATTAAAACCCAGTTATAATAGACGAAGTAGTTATGGAGACAAACAAAACAACCAATTTAGATAAATTTAATAACCGTTTCTTGTAAACAGTGAAACATATTACCAAGATTTAAATTTGTTTTTCAGGGAAGATTGTCTTCATCTAAAACTTCAACATTTTATTAACTCTGTTATTATTTTAAGATCTGAGTAAAACACAGGAGCTGTTAAAGTAAAAAGCAATGTCCATATTGGTTTGGTTGTTAACAACCATGGTTGTTAAACCCATGGTTAGTTGTAATATATTTCAGCAATATTTAACAGACATACTACTTTCTTATGTGTGATTTAGTGCCAGAACTTTTTAATGTTTGTATCACAGCTAACAGACTAATAGAAAGCATTAACTCTTTCACAAAAAGAAAAGAGGTTGAGGCCTTTTCTTTTTGGTACTGCTGATGGTAGTGTTTAAAATAGTTTTCATTCTGCGTATAAACCCAAAATAATTTACTGCTTTTTAAGGTTCAAATACCACAAAAAGGGATAGTTTATCCTGAAAGAAGAATGTTGGTTAAAAGGAGTGGTAAACAACCTAACATTAGGGGAATAATCATATAAACCTGTTGCTGCCTTTCTTTCTTGATGCAAGGAGAAATTTTTCTGCCACACTGGTGAATAACAGTCTTTTTCTCAGTCAGGGTATCCTGAAATAACTTTAGCATATGTCTATCATAAGAAATAGTAAAAAAAGTGGCAGTTATCTTTATGTGGAAACAATAAAACTATTTTTGGATAATACTGTCATGCATAAAATTGTTTTAAATAGAATGTATTTTAATATGAAATAAAACTTTCTTACTCATAACATAAAAAATAATTTATTCTAATCATTGACAATGGTAGGTAGTACCATCCCATACTTGATCCTTCCTGTGGTTTTGAAACCAGTTCTGATTTAAAAATTTGCACTCTATTATACCAATAAAAAAAATTCTTAAGTGCATTAAAAGATTGCTCACTGGCAGATCTTAAAAGATAATGGTCTGTTAGAAGTCATTATCAAACGAACATTGAGGTTTAGGTTTAGATTTAGGTTCTTTGGAAAAAAAAAACAAGGCAACCAAATTAGATGAAGGATAAACATTGAGGAAGAAAGAGTACAGATAAATTTACAGACTGTGATGCATTTTAGAAGACTGTATATAGTTTGTGGGACTACTTAAAAAATTACATTAAAAAAACCAATTAAATGGTTGAATAAAATATCTAATACTTCCAATATCTAATTTTGTTATTAATTAAAGATTAACAAGAAACTTAAAAATCACTCTCCTTCATTTAACAAGACATTTTTATAAGGACTTCTTACAGCATGGAAGTAGCTTTATGTGGAGTAAACATATTGTACCACAGTGCAATATACAAAGACTGAAAGCATTGATGAAATGTTATAGCCTGAGATATATCCAATAGTACAGCTGACAATCAGTAATTGCCACTAGTATTAAAAATTTTATAGGTTCCAGAAACACATGAAAGACGTGTCTTTCAAGCATAAGGGCCCCAAATTGTGTGTAATAGTTCCAGAGAAAGGATATCATTGAATACTGATTCATGACAAATGGTATTTTTGCCTTAGCATACAAGAATTTAATTACATATATTTATACACCTCCTAAAGGAAAGCATTAGATGACTGTCTCCTAGTTAAAGCAAAACCTCTAACACAAGTTGAAAACCTCATTTCGATTCTTTGTTGCTGAACAACGTGTTGCTCTATGACTTTCTTAACAAACAAGTTATGGGCTATGTTAATCTAATTGTCTCCCTTACTCTTCTGGTGTTTTTGGAGTGAGGATCTGAAAGTGTTATTTCTTGTTTCCCTATAGATTTCCATGTTCACCTCACTGCTCTGAACTGAGCTGAAAAGTGATTTGCTTCCTGACAGAAGTCGCTGTTACTTGCCTTTACGTGTTTTCCTTCTTGCTTTCTCTGTGTATTCCTGTACTTTTGTTCCTCACCCCTTGGCTTTTGCAAGAATTTCCTGTAGATAAAGGTCTCACCATGACTAATATACTTCTGTGAAATTTTGAGCAAGAGATAAGCAACTCAGGCTATAAATGTTTTCTAACATGCTGGTTTCTGACAAATAGACTGTCAGCAGTAGGCTCTAAGGTAGATCTGTAACAATACACAATTTCAAATATTTTGTAATAAACTAAAGAGTAAAAGAAAATTACAAAAAGGCTGGGTTTGCCTGGATACTGACATGCATTTTTTTCCTAAAATAAATAAACAAATAAATAGACAGATAGATAGATAGATAGACAGACAGACAGAAATCTAGATAAATAAATAAATATGGTGCTTTTTGGCCAGGAAAATTAGTCACATTTCATTGCTATGTGTCAACAGTGCTAAACAGACCTACTTTGCCTGCGTGCATGCAAGCATTTTCCTTGTTATTCCTGAATTTCATCATGAAACTCATATTAAAATGAACACAACAGATACAAGTCAAAACCATAGAATTATTAAGCCAATTGATTGAGAAATTATAATTCACTTATCAGATTTCTTGACATTTGTTTCCACCCTGGATTAATCTTGAAGGTAGTATAATTCAAGACAATTGCAAACTACACAATCAAAAATATTCTTTTGCAGTATAAGTTTAAAAGTACTTTCTTACTAAATATCTGCAACATAAGAATATTGCAAGATTTTATCAGAAATCATGGTCAGGAGCTATGAAAAACAGACTACTATGACAAGAAATATAGATAACTTCTAAGTAAAGAAATTATAATGTATAATGAACTTTGGATTCTTAGTTTCATTCTGGTTTTCAAGGTCAGATCATAGCTTGAGGTGTAATTTTTATCTTTTTTTTTTTTTTAATTAATAATTAAGTTGACTTCAAGAGTTAGCCAGAAGCTTTTGGGAGCTGGAGGCTTACAAACACAGTCATCACATAACTCACATTACTTCCCTACTGCAGCACTACTGCAGTGATTAGTGTCCTTGCATAAGATCCCAAACTGCTCATCATTGCTTAGTAAGTCACAGAAATCTTACTTAGATCTACTTCATGGATGGAGGTTCTGGAGGTGAGATGTGGCTGACTTTTCATCCCTGCTAAAAAAACAAAGAAAAATCTTCAATTTCTAGGCTGTCTTTTATAGCCTTAATATTCCCTTTACTGTAGGTAGAACTGTGTTGTTAAAAAGTTGCCTAAGCACAAGGATTATATGTAAAATTATCTTCCATTTTTCAAATAAATCTGGTAGTATGAATGTTTAGCTTAACACTGGGGAAAGGTGAAGGTTTGATAGTGTCTTGCTAATGGATGAAATTATAGTCTTCACTTGGAAGCATCTTGGATATCAATTACTGGGGCTTGGGCAATACTCAGAAATAAGCTGCTTATACTTTTTCACTGAGGATCAGATTCTTGGATGGTATAATTCCTGCAGGTGTCTACATAAAGCAACTTCACTTTGATTATACAACTATAAAGAGATTTCAAACAGTGAACACTGAGAAAATGAATGAATTTTTTACTGAACAGCAGTTTTAGCTTCTCTCTACTGCTTACTGATCTAAGCTTTCCCAGGCTTTTAATCCTCAAAGAGGTAAGAAGTTCAATCAAAGCCTAAATTACAGGTCTTGGCAAAATGACCATATTGATTCCACTCCAGAAAACACGTCCTCATTTCCAGCAGTGACATAAGACAAGTTTCGTTAAAACAGAAAATAAAAGCAAAAAAATTTGTGATTATTTAATCTCTTTTCTAAGAAAATACAGAGAAGGAGGAAACTGTGAGGTTATCACAAAAACTTATTCATCACACATCATTCCTCATTTGTCACCCATGAAAAGATGAGGTCTTGGATGGATTCAAGGTGCAGGATTCAATACAAAGTAGAGTTTAGATACAACTGCCTAAGACAATAATGTTGTCTTAGATGCTTTAGGGCATCCTGCCTGGCTTCCAGTTGCCTCTACAGAAGGGTGAGGGTCCCTTGGAAGTCTTGTGTGAAATCTCCAAGTCGCTGGGGGTGTCTCAGGTAACTGAGCATATCAAACAGCACTAGTGGGGTACGTATTAACCCAACTGAACTGATTCCTAATGTCATTTTAAGTGCTGCAGAGTGTCCAGACTGGCCTTCCACTACAGTTTCCAGAAGTCTTCAGTTCTCACTGACACCCGTGTCACATCTTTGAACCCAACTGATTTGTTTTCAGTTTCTCGTGGCTAATTTCATGCAACTATATCCCACCTAAGATACCATTGATGAGTGAGCTGAATGTCTCAGGTTTTACACTGACTAATGAGCTTTTGAAGTCTAGTTACCTTTAGACACACAAACTTATATGTCTTGAGACAGAATTGAATCCCCCCATAGTAGCCTCCAGGTTTCAAAATGAAGCAATATCATAGGCCAATAAAAGTTGACATTGTTAAAGCTAATCTAATAACACTTAAAGGAGCTGTCCAAACTGGTAAAGCACTTTACCCGGTGAATACCTGTAATGGGTCTGGCTGGGATGGAGTTGATTTTCTCCATAGCAGCCCATATGGTGCTGTGATTTTGATTTTTGACTAAAACAGTGTTGATAAAACACCATCATTTTAGCTATTGCCGAGCTGTACTTACAGAGTGTCAAGGTTTTATCTTTTTCCCCACTTTGCCCCTGTAGTGAGTAGGCTGGGGGGTACACAAGAACTTGTGAGGGGTCACATGCAGAACAGCGGACCTGAGCTGAACAAAGGGATATTCCATGCCATATAACATCATGCTAAGCAATAAAAAGTGGGGGAAGGAGTTTTTTGGGGAAGGTAGCCATTCCTGGGAGACTGGCTTGGCATCAATCTATTTGGGGGAGGTGGTACATGATTGCAGTTGCATCACTTGGGTGTTTGTTTTTTTTCTTTCTTGTTCCTTTGTTTATTAAACTATCTTTATCTTGACCCATAAGGGTTTTTTTCCTTTTGTTTTTCCTATTGTCTCCCCTGTCCCACTGGAATGAGAGCAGTCCCTCAGTGAGCGGCTGTGTGGTGCTTAGCAGTTGGCTGAGGTTAACCTACTACAACACCATACTAAACATCCTTCACCAGGATAAAGAACAAAGTTTTCTGGAAAACTGGCATCCTACCTTGCTGAAAAGACAATGCTGTTAAAACCCCACTCCTTTCATGCCAATATCCTGTCTGCATTGCCCAAGTCTGCAACAGCAAATGTTTTCTAGGAACAGCAACAGCATATGACCAGGAAGTTCTGAATATAGGAGTTGAATGCTCCATTAGTAAGTTTGCTGGCAATAGCAAACTGGAAGGTGCTGTTGACTTTCTTGAAGGGCAAGATGCCTTGCAGAGGGATCTAGATAGATTGGAGCATTGGGCAATCATCAATGGCATGATATTTAACAATAACAAATGCCGGATTCTGCACCTGGGACAGAGTAATGCCGGGCACAAGTATAAACTGGGAGAGGAGTGGCTGGAGAGCAGCCCTGCAGAAAGGGATCTGGGGGTGCTGGTTGACAGCAGGCTCAATATGAGCCAGCAGCGTGCCCTGGCAGCCAGGAGGGCAAACCGCATCCTGGGGTGCATCAAACACAGTATAACCAGACAGTCAAGAGAGGTGACTATCCTGCTGCATTCAGTGTTGGTGCAGCCTCACCTTGAGTACTGTGTGCAGTTCTGGGCCCCACAATTTAAGAAGGATATTAAAGTCCTTGAATGTGTCCAGAGGAGGGCAACAGAGCTGGTGAAAGGGCTGGAAGGAACGTCCTATGAGGAGTGGTTAAGGACCCCGGACTTGTCTAGTTTGGGGAAAAGGAGGCTGACGGGTGACCTTATTGCTCTCTACAGTTTCCTGAGGAGGGGAAGTGGAGAGGGAGGTGCTGATCTCTTCTCCCTGGTATCCAGTGATAGGACGTATTCAGCATTAGTGCAGCCTCACCTTGAGCACTGTGTGCAGTTCTGGGCCCCACAATTTAAGAAGGATGTTAAGGTACCCAAATGTTTCCAGAGGAGGACAACAAAGCTGGTGAAAGGGCTGGAAGGCATGTCCTGTGAGAAGTGGCTAAGGACCCTGGGTTTGTCTAGTTTGGAGAAAATGAGGCTGAGGGGCAACCTCATTGCTCTCCACAGCTTCCTGAAGAGGGGAAGTGGAGAGGGAGGTGCTGATCTCTTCTCCCTGGTATACAGTGACAGGATGCGTGGGAATGGTCCAGAGCTGCATCAGGGGAGGTTTAGACTGCGCATTAGGAAGTATTTCTTTACCGAGAGGGAGGTCAAACACTGGAACAGGCTTCCTAGAGAGGTGGTCAATGCCCCAAGCCTGTCAGTGTTTAAGAGGCATTTGGGCAATACCCTTAGTAGCATGCTTTAACTTTTGGTCAGCCCTGAAGAGGTCAGGCAGTTGGACTAGATGATCTTTGTAGGTCCCTTCCAACTGAACTATTCTAATCCCCTTCTCTTCTCTCTTCTCTCTTCTCTCTTCTCTCTTCTCTCTTCTCTCTTCTCTCTTCTCTTCTCTTCTCTTCTCTTCTCTTCTCTCCTCTCCTCTCCTCTCCTCTCCTCTTCTAAATGTCTTGTATACTAGGGCTCCTCAGATAGCACAAGGAGCTTATGATCAGGCAACTGAATCAAGCACCCAGGGGAAGAATCAGCTCAATATTAGACAGTTGTGTGTACATGTCCATATGTGTCCTAGTAGTAGACATTTGTCTCCTATTATTATCAATGGGCATCTAAGAAGGGCTACAGTGGTCTGAACACAAGGATCCAGTGTCAATTCAGATGTGGTGTCTGGTTTCCAGGTGTTGTTCCAGTGTCATGCAGGAAACCCATAACCCTGTGCCATATCTGATAGCCCCATGCAAATGTCTTGAAAGCGCCATGGTGTCTCACATGAAATTAGGTGCCTATATTTGGACAACTCAATATGATGTTCATCAATAAAGTCAATAGAACCTAGAAATAAATTTATGTCACTCTAAAATAGTCATTTTGTTCAGGTATCAGTTGTTTAAACACTGGTGTTTTGTGTTATTTTAGGATATTCAGGACATATGTATGGGGCTATAGATATGACATACGATTTACAGGAAATCTATGCCATTCTACAACAGCAACTGGAGCCCCAGAAAAATACTCCACTAATAAAATGAACCAGATAGTACACCAGATGTTTTTGTTCAGGTTACTGAGTCCTGGATGAGTCCCAATATACACGATGTATCTGTAGACATGTATACATAAAAATCTAAATACAGGCATCTCAGTTACTGAATCTTATTTGCTCTTTTCCATCACACTAGGCATATATTTTCTGCTCACACTGGAAATTCTCACAGTTAGAGACCATGTTTTTAATCTATACTTTAACTGGACCAAGGAAGCTGATCAGTATTTAGACTCTTGGGGATTCCAACATATAAATGTTTTATGTACCACATGCTTGAGAATCAAATGATCTAGCCTTTTTCTTTTTTTTTTTTAATCTCTCAACAATTTCACATATCAGAGCATAAAGGCTGTTGTGCAGAGGCTAATCTGACTACTACATAATGCTTCAGGCTACAGTCTCATAATACAGACCTTGATAGCATTGGCAAGTTCCTCCCTGTAATGGCTTCCCATAAAATTTTAAATCAAATTCTATCTTGCTGTTTCTGTGGTGCTCTAGTATTGTAATTATAATATTGATATAAGATTCCATGAGTTCTAGCCACTGCCTTGCAGAGCAGCCTCATAAACTGCTCATGGTTTGTCCCTTAGTCTGTAATGAGTGGAGAGTTTGAGAAAATTCATCCCTCCATTGATTTTCATAGAGTAACATCAGGCAGAGACTAAGATCAGTATCATATTTTAATTAATCTGTGGCTGTAATGTATTTTGCAGTCCAAGAAATCTTTCAGTGGGAGTTCTGAGGACAGGTAATTAAACTGAAACAAAAACAAAAGAGTTTTGGGACAAAGACTAGAAGCATTATGAGATATTATCCAATGCATTGCTTAAAATAACAGGACTGGACTAATTGACTCAGACAGCCCTTTGCATCCTAGAATTTCTAATACATTGCTGTTATTAAATATAGAATACCTGTGTGTATTTTCTTTCAGAATTTCTTTTGCTACTGTATAGGATACTATATATCCTCCCACAATCTTCTTTATAACTTAAAATTCTTTACCACTCCACACCATCAGGAGGCCTTGTAAAATTGAACACAAATTTGTCAGAACTCCAGACAACATTTTGTTTGCTTGTTTGTTTTTATAACTGTGTAGATATTGTGGTATCTGGCTGTGCAGATTTTCACTCTCAGAATGAAAGCACCAGTTATTTCTAGATATTTGTTCTAGTTGGGTATAGCAAGAGGAAATACACAAGTAGCAATAGTAATACAAATAGTGAACATAGAAAGCTTGGTTGTTCTACTGAAAGAGAAATATAAGTATTTTTAACAAATTAACACAGCTTCTTGGCTTGTTAAAACTGCATTGTAGTGCCCCAAATGGAAAAGAGTGCATAAAAACATAGGAAAAATTCAGCTGGGAGGGATTCTGCAGGTCATTTCAAAGCAAGGTTAACTTCAAAACTAGATCAGTTTGCCATGGGGCTCATCTAGTTGAGTTTTGGAAGCATCCAGGAGAGGATATCCCAAAGCTTCCCTGAGCAACCTGCTCCAGGGCTTCACCACTCTCGTGGTGAAGAGCTGCTTCCTCATGCCCAGCTGCAATTTTCCTCGCTGCAGGTTGTGATCCTTTGTTGCAACTTGTGACCAGTGCACCATGTCCTTTCACCCTGCACCTCTAGGAAGAGTCTGGTTCTATCTGCTGTATAATCTCCCTTCATAAAGTGGAAAATGGTAGAGACAGATTTGTTTGCAACAGGAGGTGCTGGTCTATGACCAACCCAGTAAGAAAGGCACTCAGACTCTGTGAAGCATCATTTAAACAGTTAGTTATTAGAGTTAAAGAGAGAATAGCATAAATAATCTGACATTTCTTTAGATACTGGGAACCCTGAGTTAATCTCATTTTAAAATTGCTTCATGTACCAACCCATTGGTAATATACAGTTTGGGTCTTCCAGAAAAGTTGTACATGAAAAAAAAAGAAAGATTAAATTTGAGGGCTTCACACTTGTCCATTCTGAGGGTTTGGGGCTTGTTTTTTTACAACAGTGAGTCAGTATTTTTCACAAACAAGAAATCTTTTTATTTTCTTCAGGCAGGAAAACGTTATAGTCTAAAGGGAATAAATGTAAACTGACTTTTTTTATACATATCATATCACATCATTAATATTAGACAAAATCCAGTGGTTTTGTCATTAAAGCATATGCTCCACTAAGAAAGAAATTTGAACAGGGACTTCTTCATTTGTCATTATAGCTGCCTAATATCTACTGTCTTTACCTTTAAATTACAAAACATTAAAAATAGTATTAAAACATTGTTAATAAAGACTGTTACATATCCTGTACAGCAATGTTAACTTGAAAATAAGATAAATTTATTATGAAACATTAAATGGATCCATAGCATTTATTACAACACAATATACTAGCTGTTCACCATCTGGAAAATAAATTGAAATATTTACATAAGGTTAAGTGAAGAACCAGATTACAAAAGAAAAATAAAAAAATAAATTTATGAGCAACATTATGACAAATTATTCTTGACTTATTTGGGATGTATTTAGGACTGGATTCACCACTGTGTTACCTCTAGGGCTATAGGGCCATTCCATTCAATGTTTTCTTTAGTTAGCTAAGGTTGAAATAAAGTCAAATTTTAGCTCACTCAGTGAAAACTCCTACATTTCTGCTATATTTAGGAAATCAACACCACAGCAGCTCCACTGATAAGAAGGCAACATTTTCCAAATGAGGGAAAATGAAAACCCACTCGAAATGATATAAAGACATAAGTGCAGGCTATTGTTCTGAGAAATGTAATGATTGTTTATTGAAGTGCCTAATATAGTTGAAAAAATAGACATTCTCTGGTCATGCAAATCTTTCCTCCAACCTCTAATGAAATTCACAATGATCTTAGATAGTCTTCTCCAGAGTTTAGTTATTCTTTTCTTTTGAGAGCATTTCCTAATGCTTAACTTGAATCTTTCTTTCTGCATCTGAAGATTATTCTTTTTTTTCCTATCTGGATATAGAGAAAAGCTATTTCCAACAGCTTTTTAAATATTTGTGCATTATTATATGCTGACTAAACATCCTTCCCTTAAAGGATTCTTCTTCTTTCATTCTTTTCTCACAGATTATATTTCAAGAACCTGATTATCGGCATCGCTCACTTCTGGACTCTGATTGTGCCGTACTGTCTTGCAGCTCATGCATGAGAACAGCACTGCAGGTGAGCTCAAGCTCTGACTGATGCTGAATGGAACTGAAAGGTTATGGCACATATTTTGATGTGTTGACTCTCCAACTACATACCACAATATGTGATATGGTGACATAAGATCTGTTTTTACAGACCTCTTACAACAACTGTTTTTCCCCTATCCTTTACCTGTAGAATTGGTCATTCCTAACTAAATGACCTAACGAGCACTTGTCACAGTTTTATCCTTCTACTCTTTTTGAAGCCTTCTTTTTCTTCAAGTTATTATGATAAGTTTACTCTCTAGTGTTGATTTCCTCTTCATTTTACCTGCAAGTTTATTGAACACAGTCTGTATTCTATCATCCGGATAATGAAAATAAAGAAAAAAACTGAACTTAAGCTTCTAGAACTTTCCTTGTGAAATCCCAGATGTTGAGAGACTCTTAAAAGCCAAAGTGGAATTCCATTTGTTTGAAAATATCTGATGTTTCACATCCAGGAAAACTGTTATTGATTTCCTTGTTGCTTTCCAGGTGCTAACAAATAGTTTGACTAGTGATGATTTCCAGGAACTGAGGCTAAGCGGAATGATTCCCCCATTCTCCCCCTTGCTGGTGGTTCTGTGATTGTCCTATGTACCACAAAATAATTTGAAAACATGTAAATAATTTAAGTACCCTCTAATTTGTTTATTAATATTCTACATTGAGTTTCTATTATTTTGTAGGTATTATTTGTGCTAAACACTTGTTCATAGCTAACTTTATAGAAAGACGAGGAGGGGAGAGAAAGGGAAGGGAAGGGAAGGGAAGGGAAGGGAAGGGAAGGGAAGGGAAGGGAAGGGAAGGGAAGAAAAAGAAAAGGAAAGCCGGGAAGGCAAGGGAAGGCAAGGGAAGGCAAGGGAAGGCAAGGGAAGGGAAGAAGGATAGAAGAAGAGGGGAGGATCATTAAACAACTTAATGTCTCTTGTCTATTACCTGTCATGATCTCATGTTGTACCTTGGCTGTTCTTATTTGCTCCGTATTACCAATTCCTTAGGTTTGAGAGAAGCTTCTGTAGCTCTGTGTATATACACACACACATATGAACATGACAAAATATGTACTTGTATGCAAGTCAATATGTATGTATACATGTATATATATACATAAATATTGAAAAACACACAATCATACACACTTTATAAAGCAAACTAGGTATACTTAATAGTATAATGATAAACATGGGAGTGATCAGATGCTGTGCTAATGCAAAGAAGTCTGAAAATTTATGCTAGTTAACAAAACAGCACAAAACCCCCGAAATTATTTTGCTGTGATTTTTTTCATGAAAAGTGGATATTGTATAAATCAAATAGGAGTGAAAGTCTTCTCTTCCCTGCTTTTCAGTACAGTTAGTTGCAAGATTGGCTCTTTTACAGTCAATAACTGAGCAGCTCCACTGCTCAGTTTTCCCAGATACATTATGACTTAAATTATCTATATCATCCACATTTCCACATCAATGCCCAAGAAAATCTAAGATTAAGAAGATAGATAGCCAGTGTAGAAATGAAGACAGATTATGGGGCAAATTTTCAGTTGACATAAATGGGTGCTACTCTACAGAAATCAATGAAAATGACTCAGTAAATGTAGCTGAAAACCATAGTACGATCCATCTTTCAAAAATAAACAACTAGATACTTTTTATACTGCACTATATACAACCTAGTTGAGCGCATGATTTGTTCCAGAAAATAAAATCTTTTATTAAGGTGGACCTATTCATGTTTTTAAGATGAAGTTTCTCTTTAAATGTTTGATATATGGCAGGGAAAAAAAAAAAAGCAAGCAGGTTGCAAAGATCTGAAGAACAGTTGAAGAGCAAGTAGAGTTAAAAAGTTGGGAAAGGAATGTAAATTAAAGAGAATGGGCTCGCAAGGTACTGTAAGCTACTGTCGTTGACAGGTTGTAGTCTTATAGCTTAATGAATAGAAATAATACTGATTCTGGATCTAGGCACAAGAAGTTGGGAGGCTGAATACAAGTGAAACTGGATGGAGAACCTGTCTGCTTCATCTCTTAATGCCTTTGATTTAATTTCTTTTCCTAGTATAATCCATTGTACTCCCTAGAGATATAAAGTTATTAAACACACATATCTATGAAGTGCTAAATTGGTGAGCATTATGCATTGTTTTACCACCTGATTTTCTGACCCTTTTACTCATTTTCTGTATCATTGGGAATTTGGCCACCAGAGAGCAAAAGATGAGTTTTCAGCCAGGAGGCCTATGAGATTCATCTTGGCTCTACATTTCCTTAACTTTCTATCAATTCACTTTAGAGGAAAATATTTTTCAAGGGTTGTTAAAGATTACAGAGAGGAACCTAATGGGATTTTCAAAGTGCCTAGACACCTAAATCCAATTAACCTTTATCTCAAGTGCCTTTAGGGCTTTCTGAAAATTCTAACCTAATAAAATACTCAAATTGGAAATACTACAGCAACACACACAAACTTTGACAGAGGAAAGTAAAAGTAAAGTTGAAATCCTTTTTTTATCATGCAAAATATAATAGGCTTGAGGTTAACATTTTTGCTTTTGATATTTGTGTAGAATATCTGTCAGTTTTGCATCTACTGCTATCCCTGCCTTTCATCCTTCTTCTTCTATGCTGGAGTTATCAATCAACCAGATTCTTTGCCAATGTTGAAATATTAACATAGTTTTTACATATTGCTAATATGAACTTAAACCCCTCTGTGTCTTCTGATATGGACTCCCTATTGCTGTGAATCATAGAGCAGCTACCAACGATTTCAGTCTGTAACCTAATGTTGCTGCAAATCCTTTATAAAAAGGATTCTCACTGACATGACTCCTGCCTGGGTTTGAAAAAAATGCAGGAGACTAAAATCAGGCTTAGCTTGAATTCGTTAACCTCTTTGCCAGGCAGAGCAGTCCCAGCTCTCTCAGCCTTTCCTCATAGGAGAAATGCTCAGTTCCCTTAATCATCTTCATGGGCCTTCACTGGACTCTCTCCAGCATGTCCATGTCTCTCTTGTACTGGGGAACTCGGAACTGGACACAGTACTCCAGATGTGACCTCAGAGGCACTGAAGAGAGGGGCAGGATCACCTTTCTTGACCTGCTGGCAACTTTGTTCAGTCAGTGATGATTTTTCACAAAATGAAATGCAAGAAAGAGTTGTGTATTTTGATAAGAGACACCCGAGCTTATCAGTCACTGGAGTAGGGTTTTTTCATGTTCACTTTTTTAAATGATGCACTTTTGTACTGAACTGCTTACACTGACCATCTTGTTTCTCTGTACCAGTTATATGTATGCAGTTCTGTGAGAGCTAGAGAAATGGCATTTGCTTCATTTTTAGAAGACTTCTTCACATGGTCCAGTCCAAGTTAAGATTTAAGAGCTGGCAATTACATATATTACTAGAGTAAGACAAACCTTTGATTCAACTTTTGGAAATGGATTTTTAATAGAAAGCAAAGTCCAAATATCGTCAGTTTCATCTACTAAAATTTCTGGAGAGTTGTGAAGATGAAGATCTAGAAACTCTTTCTCAGAGTGGCAGTTCAGGTCAGTCGTTTATTTTAAGAGGAAGATCCAGAATGCAGCATCTGTTTTTCTGTAGGTTTCCTTATAGCAGCTTTTGCTAGAGCAATTTAGTATAGAAACTTTTTGCTGTTATGATGTTTTGATGTTATTATGCATTTTTATTTGATTTGCTTTCTAAAATTATGTGTGTGGTCTGTTTAGACCATACCATACAAAAGAACCCTTCCACGTGCTGCCAATAAGCAATGAAGAACTCAAGTACTGAGAGGGGGAATGTAGCTGAATCAGTGATGAATCAGAATAAAACTCAATAAAGTTATGGACATTATTAAAAGGACCATGAACTAGTTTACCAAGTTATCCATATATAAAGTCAGAGTAGCTCTAACGCTGTCTGATACTTTCAAATTAATCACAAGTGGACACAGAAATCTGGTATAAGCCACACTTATCTATGTATGAGAGTCTGTCTATGTACACACACGTATGCATACGTACACTTTTTTTTTCCTTCCTGTGCCTAAAACAGTCACAGATAGTGATGCTAAAATGAATCTGCTTGAACGAATCCTGTTTACCAAAAGATTCAGATTTTCAAAGTACTTATATAAACATAATAACATTGTATTCATCCTTTTTTATCATTATACAAGTCTTTACCATCTACATGTCAGCAGCAATTTTTATATTAGCTTCCATGTCACTGATGACAATATTGAATAGAATCAAGACTAAAACAGTCCTCTTGAAAATCTCCCTTTTGAGATTGATGTGACTGTTTTATTCACAGTTATATTGGAGATCATATAATCTATTCTTAAATATAGCATATAGTGCAAATTCTGTATCATAATGCCATGTTTTACTACATCAGTGTTTTTCAAATGTCTGACTATTTTCATTTTCTTTTTCAGACAAACTAATAGGTGCCAACCACATAGTCAGATTTATTTGTCAAGGTTTCTTTTCTATAAAATCTCTTCCATCCTTTAGTTATTTATTAATTTCCCGTTCTATCTAGGACTGATACTATAGTGCGAGTCTTGTAATCCGTGTAATCCGAGTCTGTTGTCCTCACTTGCCGAATATTAACAGTGGTACAGTACAGTGCCAATATCCGTATATCTCTGGTGTTGAAAATTGACATCAGCAGAAAAGAAATCATCCCAGTCAACTCTTTTACTATACTAAAAGTGTTTATCCTCTCCTGCTTACAAATTGCTTTCTACATACTTATGTGGCATTCATGTGGTGGCTTCCACATGGTTCCGTTTCTGAAAAGTGGTGCAGAATATGAATGAGATGCCTCTGCCTATAATATTTCTATTGGCCTCAGCTGGTGAAGCGATGATCACAATATCGGCTTTAAAATGCTAAAATCAAATTACACATTCAGAATCAAAGTCATATGATGTATCTATGCAATACTCTTCTGTTGCAGTCTGTGAAACGTATGGAAATGACTAATTTGGTAGTGTTCTGAACTCATACTATTTCAAATGGTTTATACAGAAAGGATGACTTTTGCAGGAGCTTACGGATATTCACAGGAATTCATTCTGTAGAGTAAGACATTTCCTACAGGATTGTTGGTATTATGAAGTATTCAACATAATAGATAATTTACAGAGCAGGCAAATTTAACCTTTATGAGGAGGTGACTTTTTTGACCTCTTCCTTCATACCCTCTCAGCTAATGAAGAGAAGTTCTGCTATGTCTGGTAACCCTATGAATAAGTTTAGCGGCTGGAGATCCATGCCCTTTTATTCAATTCAGTCTCTCTCGGAAACAAAGATGCAGTGGGTAACACCCAGAATTTTTGTCCTTTTTTGCTGACATAATGCGGTTCCTCAGTCTTTCAGCATCTTCATTCTTCTGACTGAAGAATGATCTAGCCACACTTGAGAAAAGATTTTAACTATCCATGTATTAATATACTACCATTTTAAATAAATGTAATTACTAAATAAAAAACTAAAGCTAATAGAGAACATATACAGGTGGCTTTATATAATGCGTAAACCCATCTCATATTTTTCAGGTGTTGCTACAGAAAAAATCATGTCTCTCATATCAGTACAAATGGATAGGAAAGATTACTATTTTGTCAGTTACAAGTCACTTTTTTATTTATAGAAAAACAATCTGGTATTGTTCAAAGCATGTTTATTTTTGGTCTCTGTCTTTCAGTATCATTAGACAAGAATTTGAGTATTAGAATTTGAGTATCAGAATTTCTCTTATTCACGATCTATGTTTGAACGTCTGCTATAGTAAGAGATACTTTAAAGTCAGATAGTGCTTTGTATGGGCATAGCATTATTTATGGACATACTTTTAATGCTCCTCATTAGTTTTTGTCTGTCAGTGACTGATTTTATCACATTTTTTCAGTGTAGGCCATGAAGTTAGTTAAATAACTAAACAAAATAGTCTTTGAGCCACTGGACATGAAGGGCGGGGAAGAGTATATAAATTAATAGTTTATAATATAATTTAATTTAGGGACATATTACAAAAAATGCTTATATGCTAAAGAGCCCTTCAAAGAAAATGGGGCTTGTTACCTCATTGATAAATAAGGTTTTTCCGTGGTGAAGATTCTTAGGGCTTCATATTCAATCATCTCTTTGTAAGGGTCATGGTAATTGCTGGATCAATTTTGGTGATCTCAGCAGTGCCTGCAATCAGATGCAGCTGATAGTGTCTTAGCACAAACCACCTCCTGAGCACCATAATACAGATAGAGGACACTGACACTAGCATAATGCTCCTGAGTTTTGTGTAGCTTTGGTCTTTTTTTGGTCTGTTGCATCCTGTCAGTTGATTTTTATCTCCTTGCAATTCATGCAGCATCACTGGATGCCCTGCCTGTGGCCTTGCCTGGCCGTTAGTGGCAAAAAAGCAGAGGAACATCTTCATTTCAAGTTTCCTCTGACTTCCCTTCTCTGATCAGAAGATGAGGAGTGAAGCATAAAGAGATCCAGGATGCCTCCACATCTCCACTGAGGGCATATTATAGTCGAATAGGGCTTCCCATAGAGGAATGGTTATAGGACCATGCAATCACAAACTACCTTGTTCTGGTCTCGTGTTAGCAATCATTTCAGGTACTGAGGTTCAGTTAACAAAAACCTAGTGAAATACAGGGTGTGGCAGACCAGTTATGTCTAGCAAATAATAATTACTGCTATCATGCAAAACACTGTGTGAAAGCAACTGGGCATAGAGATACTTGTGTCAATATTATTTTGAAATAAATAGCCCTGTAAATATAATGCTTTTTCAAACATAAGTATAATATATTTAGTATTTTTTCCACTTAATACATCTGAAATTGGACCTGGGTAAATACAGAACATTTTACTGTGGAGAAATGAACTTTAGTATCAGCTATTTCATCTTCCTCAGAAATGCCCATAGTCAGGACAACATAAGTAATGTTCTCATACTGGGAACACTGAGGTTTTCAATACAGTCACAAGAAACAGAAGCCAATCCAAACCTGAGAAATTTGGATCTGACATGTTCAGAAAGGGTCGTAAAAATACACAATTTACCTGACAGAGCAGACGGCATTCCAAACTGAAAGGAAAAGCCTACAGTGGTGACAAAACAGATCCAAGCTGATGGGAAGAAATAAATATTTTGGTCAGGAGTCCTCTGGTGATAGGGTAATGTTGGCTGAATTTACCTAGAGGATTCTCATAACTGTAAAAGGATTTTGACCTCCTACCTTAGGGAGCAGAGAAGAGGGACATTGATAGGTAAGCAAAGACTCTTAGGAGGAATTCATATATATATAGGTATATATGCCAAGATATAATTGCACAGATAAACAGCTCGTTTAATGTGTCAACTAGCTGAAGTACCAATTGAATTTGACCTGCTGGAACAGAAGAATGAAGCTAGATCTAGACATCTCCTTGATGGAAATGAGCAGAGCCTTAACATTTTGCAGGCGTATGGCATTGAGTGTGGCTGCATCAGGTAGTATTGATGAGAGGTAGGTCTCATCTCACACCTCTGATGTTTGGCCTGGGTAGACTATTGCAAATGACTATTGCTGAATAAGTATTGAAACAAGAAGCCCATTGAAGAATAAATGGATTAAAATACTAGTTTTATATAATGGAGTCTAATAGTTCTGGTCATGGTCTTCACTGTTAATTACTCTTCATTCTCTGTCAATCAGGTAATACAACTGAAAAAAGTGACCCTCGCTAGATGAAGTAAAGCTCTTTAACTTTGTTGGCACCACTGACTTTGAAATTTAAGTTGCAGGGTGCATGGCTGATGACAGTTTACACTAGTTTTACTTTGGCTTCAGTGCAGATACTCATTTATGCAGGTGGATATGAAATCAGAAGCAGGCCCTCAGGAGCTATTTCCTCATTAAATAACTTCCTTGTTGTAAAACCTGCAAAGTTACGCATCAGACAGGGGAAAGAAAAATGATGTGAAGATAAAGTCTGGTAGGAAAAAGCTATTTGAAAATGTAGTTGTTTAACCACAGCTGGCAACTAAGCACCACACAGCCGCTCATTCCCTCCCCGCCCCTGGTGGGAAAGGGGAGAGAATCAGAAGAGTAAAAGTGAGAAAACTCATGGGTTGAGATAAAAACAGTTTAATAGGTAAAGCAAAAGCTGTGCACACAAGCAAAGCAAAACAAGGAATTAATTCACTACTTCCCATCAGCAGGCAGGCGTTCAGCCATCTCCAGAAAAGCAGGGCTCCATCACATGTAACGATGACTTAGGAAGACAGATGCCATAACTCCAAATGTTCCTTCCTTCTTCCCCCAGCTTTATATGCTGAGCATGACATCATATGGTGTGGGATATCCCTTTGGCCAGTTGGGGTCACCTGTCCCAGCTGTGTCATCTCCCAACTTCTACTGCACCCCCAGCCTACTAGCTGGTGGGGTGGTGTGAGAAGCAGAAAAGGCCTTGACTCTGTGTAAGCACTGCTCAGCAGCAACTAAAACATCCCTGTATTATCAACAGTGTTTTCAGCAGAAATTCAAAACATAGCCCCATACTAGCTATTATGAAGAAAATTAACTCTATCCCAGCCAAAATCAGCACGGAAAAGCAAAGTCATCAAGGCATATATATATATTTTTTTTTTTATATCTTTATATATTTTTATCTTTATATATTTTTATATTTATATATATGGAAAAAAATATACATAATCTTTCTATATACTTCTGGAGAAGATGCCTTTATCCTTACAGCCAATGATGGGGCCAAAGTAAAGTAGCCTTGAAATCTTCAGCCAATGCTGCAATCACTGAATTTTGTTTAAACTAGGTTTCTTATCTCTATTTCAGCTACAGACAGACAGTAAGAGTGAAAGAAATGGCTAGCAAATACAGACTGTTTGCTGTGAAATTGGAAATCTAGACAGATCCAGGAATCCTTATTTAAACTCTTTTTCACTTCTGCTGGCTTGTCACAAGTACAAAATAATGAGGAAAGCTAAAAAAAAATCAATTCAGCTGTAGACTGCTCATAGAAGTGTGACCGAGTAGACAGACATGTACCTGTTAGATACCTATTATGTGACTGGTAGCTACCTATGGT
>NW_008825234.1:598649-602251 GCF_000699105.1 Pygoscelis adeliae
TCCTGCTGCTAGCTTGATTTCTTTGTCACAGCATGACCCTTCACAAATTAAAGCTTTATATCTTCCTAAAAATAACTAGTAAAGCGCTTAAATGATACAATTGCATAGTCATTAGTGGCACACTTTTTCTGTTTGATACCATGAAAACATCATACGTGTCCCAGATACTATAAGTGGTCCTCTCTCTTCTTCATTTCACATACTGTCACTCACATAAGGTAGACACCACTGGCATTACATTTTTATTACTTTCTGCCTGAATTTATTGATGATGTTGTGGCTCTATTTTACCCAAAAATGTTTTGATTGTTTATTTTGGGGATGATGTATCCTGCCACTCCCAAGCACAGCAGGGCTATGTTTTCCAGAAGTGGTAACAGTTCCATAGCAAATTTTTAAGACAAAATTTTAGTTTTTCCCTGAACTTTGATTCCTGCCTTTGTGATTTGCTCTTTTCTATTTTGCTCTTCTTGTCTTACAACCTACTTAGCCACACGTTGCCTCTTTTTCAGCCCAAACTTAACCAAGGCCCCCCCAGTTTGGACCTCACTGAAGCTCTGTGGCTGTTTGTCTGTGTCCCCTTTTCCTTTCCTTGATGTACCCTGTCCTGCACGGAGACCTCACCTCTGCAGGGAAGCACACTGTCATTGAGAGAAATGTAGAAGCTCCTGTCTCCCTACGTCTCACCCTGCAGCTGGTAACACCACCCCACTTGTCTCTCCTGTACTACCACTTGGACGTGCTGTTTTTCACCTTGGCACTCCTTGTCTCTAACCAACTTCATTCTTTCCTGTATGTCAATGTGCCATGCTAACAACTACTTTCTCTCCTACTCCTACAACTGTCTTCCATCCAGCTTCCTGGCTTATGACATGCCATCTCAAACATTTTATGTTTGCACTTGGGGCTTATGTTGATGTTGCCCCTGCATTCTCTATGCATGTGCTCTGCGCGCTGATTGCTATCATCTCAGTGTTGCTTTCATAGTTTTCTGTTTATTTCTACCACAGATGTTTTATACACTTGGTGATCTCCTCAAATGAGTTCTTTAATCCAGCCTGGACAAATAGTGTCTCCATGGGTGCTCACCAGGCTACCTCCTGTCTAATTGGATTTTTCCTGGTCCTTTAGTCTCACAGCCCATTTGACTCTGCTTTCTTGTTTTTTTGATATCATCTAAAAACACTGAAAAATAAACCACTCTTGGTGGGATTCTTCTTGACGGAGAGCATACCAGCCATATGCATGCTATTATATACAAACAACAATAAATACAAGTGAATCTAGTGTTTCAGTATAATGAAAGACTGAATGAAAATGCTACACTTCCCTGTATGTGTATGGGATTTGGGGGATGATGGGTCCTAATTAAGATAGCTTAAAGAAATTTTAATATTCTCCAAAACACCTTGTGATATCCTCAGAGTTTTAAGTGTTTATTTTCATTTTTCTTAGCTGAACTATTATCTTTACAGTCAATATTGAAAAATGCCGGCAAATGAGATTTGGTTTTAATTTATACAGAATCTCCATGAGTGTCAGGGGGATTTTGTAGAGGAAGACTGTGCATGCACCAAAGGAAGAGTAACAATGTGCATGAAGAGATTTCTGGTAAATTCTGAATCTACTCAAGGTGACGTTGGAGTGTATTTTCCTAGAGCAATGAAATGGGATGGGAATTTATTGTGAGGACTATATAAACTTGCAGAATTCCTTTATTTCTGGTATAAATGGGGTAGATGATTGCTAGAGAGAAGACCGTTACATGACAACATCAAAGAGCTTGGGGAATTATTGTAGTGGGGTTGAAATATTCGTCAGGCAAGAGCATTATAAGTTATTAATTATATTGTTACTAGCTCCTTTGTTTAATAAACTAAGAATAACTTTATCAAAGTCAAATTCAATTTGAGTATTTCAATCTACAAAAATAACAAAGCAAAATAAGATTCAACAAGCATCAATATGGATAATCGACGTCACTTTTCTTCTATTAATCTACTGATTTCCTCTGCTAATCTATTACACTGGAAGTGAATCTTGAAATAGTTATCTTTCATTTTTTATAACTAAACAGTATACCTAATTTTGGAAGAGAAAATTTACAGTACATTAGCAAAGCATATGGATCTAAAGCAGCAAATGGATTAGGTAATTGAAGAGAAATCATTTTTTACCATTCATCATATTTACATGGCAAATTCTTTCTAAAGTAATACGCTACCATCTTCAACATGAACTGCATTAAGAATCAAGAAAAGTAAAATTTTTAGTTAATGGCTACAATATGAAATAAATATGGATTGCAGGTTTTTCCTTCAAGCTCATAAATGCTGGTTCATTTAAGTATGTCTGTACTATTAAATTATACACAGCCAGGGAACTTTGTTTCTGGAATTTCTGCGTCTAAACTGACAAATTGTTAAATGGTGCCTGGTACAGTCTGGCCCAGGACAGGTAGCAATCTCTCAGGCTTTCCCTGAGAATGGTATGGGAACTAGCAGAGGCTGAGCAAAGATGTAGGGACATCAGAAATGCCCCGCTGGCTCAGGTTGATCCATGTCACCCAACATTCTGTTTCAAAAAAAGTCAAAATGAGACCAAACAAGCAGACAAACCTAGACGCTGTCTTCAGACAATTTATTTCATAATGTCTCTAGCATCCACAATCATTAGATTAGGAGTATTGGAAGGTATATCTTTTAGTATCTGTTTAGAGACCTATTAGTCATTAAATTTCTGATCCTTTTTTGAATCTGCAGGTACTATCTGCCTTCACAATGTCCTGTGCCAACAAATTCCAAAAGTTCAATACCCAATGAGTGAAAAAAGTAGGTTTTAAATCTGATTTAACCTAGTATGCTACCAGCTTCAATGAGTGCCCACTAGTTATACTATTTAAGGGTTGTGAACGAGTTATATATTCATACCACCGAGGTTGTCCTGTGCCAACAAATTCCAAAAGTTCAATACCCAATGAGTGAAAAAAGTAGGTTTTAAATCTGATTTAACCTAGTATGCTACCAGCTTCAATGAGTGCCCACTAGTTATACTATTTAAGGGTTGTGAACGAGTTATATATTCATACCACCGAGGTGAAGGGCTCCGAAGTGGAGGATCACGCCGGGGGACCCTTCCTGAAGCTGCAAAACCGCGGCAAAACCCGCAAAAAGCAAAGGCGCAGGGAGTGAGAGGGTGCCCCAGCCCCCCGCCCCGAGCCGGAGCAGGGAGCCCCTGACGAGCGGCAGCTCTGACCCAGCGTGGGCGGGGACAAGAGGGGCGGCGGCCAAACCTCCCCACGTAGAAGAGCAGCCCCCAGGGAGCGCGAGCACCGGAGTGCGGTGAACAGGGCGTGGCGCGTCAGAAGGGCGTGGCACGGCAGTGGGCGCAGGGAAGGGGAGCGGGCAGGGCGCAGTCCCCCTCCTGGCTCTAGAGGCCAACTCAACTAGTAGTCGTCGCCCTCCCAGAAGAGGACCAGCTATGGTTTCCACTCGGCCGAAAGCCGTTGCCAGAAGGAATGTGGCGATCCAGACAGAGGCCTCACGCAAGCAAGCAGCTGTCCAGGTCTCTGGCTGCAGGGAGTGCCTGAGCCTGTCGGCTGT
>NW_008825234.1:605947-611491 GCF_000699105.1 Pygoscelis adeliae
CCCCTGGAAGTATTTAAAAGACATGTAGATGCGGCACTTAGGGACATGGTTTAGTGGACATGGTGGTGTTGGGTTGACGGTTGGACTCAATGATCTTATAGGGCTCTTCCAACCTTAATGATTCTATGATTCTACTTACTCTTCAGGATTTTAAAAATCTCAATTACACACCCCCACAGACTTCTCTGGTCTCTCCTCATAACACAGTAACTCCATCCCCTCTACTATTTTAGTTGCCCTTTTGTGTTCCTTTTCTTACATCCTTGTTGGTCCTTAACAATCAACAGTTAGGACTTGGTCACCCTAATCTGAAGGGTGAGAGAATTTAACAGGCTATCTCATTCAGGAATGGTCCTGAGGACAAAAGATGGATTCCAAATATTGTATGGAAAAAAAAAAGAAAGAAAAGAAATATTATAACACTGAGCATATAGGCCAGCAGGCAGCCACAGTACATGGTGACTGATCTCCCAGTCTTACTGGGACTGAGACTGAAGGGCACACTGCAGAAAGTACAGGGCTCACAACCTTGATCTGGTCATCAGCTCTCGGAGCACACAGTTTGAAAGATATCACTTTGGTTCTGTCATAAGCACAAAATATTTTCAAAAGCTCAGAGCACCAGCTGCATAGACAGAGTGGACATCCCACCAAAAGCCAAAATGTGGGAGGTGAGAGTGTGGGCCGCCGTGAGAAAATCATTCCCCTAGAGACCACAGATTGAGTGATTTTCAGTCTCATGAATTAATGGGCAAGTAAAACGGGAAACTCATCCCAGCAGTGGTGCTCCTGTGTGCATTTTTCCTGGAAACAATTCATTTTTTGGCTAGATTCCACTCAGCATACATGCACAGAGAATTTCCAGGGAGTTCTTTCCACATATAGAGCTAGAATTGCCTTCTGTTCTTTTGTATATATAGCCCTTTTTTTCTAACCAAATGATATTGCTTACTGTGGATTAATAAGCGGTGTCTGATTTATCACTGGAGACTCCTACAAAAGACATCTAATTTAATTCCATTTCTTTTTCTCACCAGTGTTAGAACAAGACATGTTGTCTCTTTCAGTTTCATGAGATTTCACTTTTAAGCACTCTACTGAGATGTAATATACCTTGAAAGAATAATTTGTTTTTAAAACATTAACCACTATTAATAGTAACCTAATATTTACGTTGCGGCTTAAATAGTCCTCTGCATATAGTTGCAAAAAAGTATCAATGACAGCATAACTTTGAGAAATTTTTTAAACCATTAATTGTTTTAACATTATTCTGCATTAAATTTCTTCCAGAAAATTGCATGTCTCCTGAGATATGATCTAATTAATTTTTAAGAAAAATATTGTTGCAAAATATACAGTCACTGTTACCTGAATTAGCATACCTTAGCAGGTACCTGCCTCCTCTGTCTAGATTTTCCTTTTGCTGTAATCACACCTTCTTCCCAGTTTTTTTTCAACACAAGACTTTGACTGGTACAATTCAAATGTGCAGCAAAGAAGGGGTTCTTGAGGGCAATGAGATGTGATTAAAATGCCTTTGCTGGAGCTTTGGAGGGTAGACAACTGAATCTAAGTTAAAACAGATTTTATTATTATGCTAAGAACTGCCCAGTTCTTGACTGGAATAAAGAGCAGGTAATTTGTTAATTTCATTTAAAGTTACATTTTTCTGCTGTTTTTTTCATGTTGGTGGGGTTTTTTTTCTTTTTTGCCTTGCACTGAGCACTCTAGGCTTGAGCCTTAGATTATGCCTTAGGAATTACCTAAAGAAACCAGAACACTTATAATAGAAGAGAGTAAGGCGCTCTAATGTCAGTAAAAATCTTAGATCCTCTTTCTGTGAATTTGTTTTTAATTTCTTTTCTCTTCTCTTTTGAGTTTTATATTCTGCCTCCATAGGGCGAAGTCAACAAGGATTCTTTGTGTTCATTGTCCTGGTTTCGGCAGGGATAGAGTTAATTTCCTTCCTAGTAGCTGGTACAGTGCTGTGTTTTGGATTTAGGGCTAGAACAATGTTGATAACACACCGATGTTTTAGTTGTTGCTAGGCAGTGCTTACACTAGTCGAGGACTTTTCAGCTTCCCATGCTCTACCGACTGAGAAGGCTGGAGGGGCACAAGAAGCTGGGAGGGGGCACAGCCAGGACAGCTGACCCAAACTGGCCAACGGGATATTCCATACCATGTGACATCATGCTCAGTATATAAAGCTGGGGGAAGAAGAAGGAAGGGGGGGACGTTTGGAGTGATGCCGTTTGTCTTCCCAAGTAACCGTTACGCATGATGGAGCCCTGCTTTCCTGGGGATGGCTGAACACCTGCCTGCCCATGGGAAGTAGTGAATGAATTCCTTTGTTTTGCTTTGCTTGCATGCACGGCTTTTGCTTTACCTATTAAACTGTCTTTATCTCAACCCATGAGTTTTCTCACTTTTAACCTTCCGATTCTCTCCCCCATCCCACTCTGGGGGAGTGAGCGAGTGGCTGTGTGGTGCTTAGTTGCCGGCTGAGGTTAAACCATGACATTCATCTTTATTAAGTGTTCCTCTTCTGTGTAGCTTTGGCCTTTGCACTTGACCTTATCATTCCAAGAGCTGAACCACTCGGTGTGGGAGATATAGTGTATATTAGCCATTTAACATATTTTACTACAAGCATCTTTTTACTACATGTTTGATGAAATTGAAAAATAATTTCATTTATTAAATTTGTATGTTCCAAAAATCATTACAATAATTTCATTTCATAATGAAAAGCAATTTCATTGTGGGTATTCTTGGTCATTTGCAAGAATGTGGTTATACAAGCTTTGAATGCCGGGAAGGTACCACACTGCCAACATTGCCAAGACATCCAGGACATCATAAAGCCACCTTTATTTGCAATACTTCCTTACATGTCTTGGTAATTGAGGTTTTTAACAGACAAATGCACTGACTACCAGCTCCCAGGACACTACTAACTGCAGTGAAAAAATGCCTAATTTCTCTCCCATTGAATTAAATTACAGAAATTTCAGTGTGCATTGAACTAGGCCTTGGTGACAATGTTTCTTTGCCAAAATTACTAAGCTGTAAAGGCTGTAAAGACTTTGACCATTGCACCTCATATAGATTATGAGGACAGAGAAACACATCTCATAAGTAGGTCACAACTTTATTAGTAGTTTAATCAAAATTAATTAAAATAGTTATTATTTCAGTTACAAGGATACTAACAGTCATAGCACAAATTGTCCAATTACTAGCAAAAAATTCTCATTAACAATGTAGTTAAATTTTTAAGATTTATTTCTGTGGTTTTTTGATCACTGTTCTGATATTCCTTTGCACCCTAAGGTCATTGGTGTTCATCTTCCTCAAGGAGAACTGAGCACATGGAAGTTTGCAATAAAGTCATCGTCTGCCTAAGTTCTTTATCAGGAGGAGCGTGATCTTGATATTGGGGGATCCGGAGTCCTCCTAAGGTTATTTTTCTGTGTTCTTGCATGGTTTTTCAGTCACTGTTTGTTTCTTACTGGCCCACAGTTCAGTTATATAATGTTTACTGAGTTTTTGGTACCTATAGCACATAACGTTAAACCATGCCACTGCAGCCTCAGTATTCAGCTAGAGCAAAATAAAATATTAAGAAGCATTATTATAGAAAATAACCCTCCTGACCCCTCCCTGTCCCTCCCAGTTTTTGCACTTACTGATAATAAACCTGTTGACCATTCCAGAAAATTTTGGGTAAGTCCTGAGACCTGAATATTAAGTTACTACAAAGCCAGTGACCTGCTTCTTGCAATAGCAAAACTGTATTTACTAGTTGACACCCATGTTACTTCATAAAAGACCCACTAAAAATTTGCAATGACTACAATGACTTTTTGATTAAATTAAGTTCTTCACATGCAGTTCCTCCTCAGCTAAGTGCATTTTCAAAAGTATTACCTCAGTATGCTAATAATAATATTGTGTAATTAATGGTATAGCAACTAGGTTAGAATATGTTCCTGACAAAGGATTTTAGATGAATTTTCAAAGCAGTGACCATTTGTCTGTTGATTGCAGGGGTGTGTGGTGTGTGTTTCTTGTAATGTGCTTTTATTTTCCAGTAAAATCAGTGATAAATTATAATAATGTTATAATCAAATTGATGCATGTGTTCTTCAGCAAATATTTAGAAATTATAGCTCATCTTAGTCTCTGAAGAGAAAATTCAGAAACTATTTAAGAAATGTTTTATGATCAGTTTCCAGGTTTTTTAAAAGAATGTCACATGTAAAATGTACTACTGAGTATATTCCAAAATGATGGTTTTCTTGAATGCTCTGGTTTCAGCTGGGATAAAGTTAATTTTCTTCCTAGTAGCTGGCATAGTGCTGTGTTTTGGATTTAGTATGAGAATAATGTGATAACACACCGATGTTTTAGTTGTTGCTAAGCAGTGTTTATACTAAGTCAAGGACTTTTCAGCTTCCCATACTCTGCCAGTGAGGAGGTGCACAAGAGCTGGGAGGGAGCATGGCCAGGACAGCTGACCCAAACTGGTCAAAGGGATACTCCATACGATATGACGTCATGCTCAGTATATAAGCTGCAGGGAGCTGGCTGGCGGGCAGCGATTGCTTCTCAGGGACTGACTGGGTGTCAGTCAGTGGGCAGTGAATGGTTGTATCACCTCTTGGTTTTGGGGTTTTTTTCTTCCCTTCCTGGGTTTTGTTCCTCTCTCTCTCTCTTGTTGTTTTACTTTCCATTGCAATTTATTATTGTTGTTGTTATTATTATTGTTGTTGTTATTACTAATTTATTATTTCAAGTATTAAACTGTTCTTATCTCAACCCACAAGTTTTCTTACTTTTACTCTTCTGATTCTCTCCCCAGTCCCACTGGGGGGGGGGAGGTGAGAGAGCAGCTGTGTGGTGCTTAGATGCCGACTGAGGCTAAACCACGATATTGAAATAGGTATGTATTTTTAAACCAAATGCCAAAGTCTATTTAACTTCTGCGCACTCTTTAATAAACCTTTTTTTGCAAAGTTTTTTTTCCCAAATTGTAACTACTTTTCATTCAGCAAATCTATAGTCTGTGTGTGCAAGTATGTATATCTATATCTATATGTCAGTATTTATAGATTTCTAATATTTTTCTCTTCAGAAATATTTTTACTGAGACCGACGAGCTTATTATGTATGGTGTTTGGCAACAGCTATTCTCATTTGGATAGTCATTCTGTTGTAAGTATCACACTGAAAAAGGGAACATTAACAGAATGTGTTGTAAATGAATGCATTACACTTTTAAAATTATAATTGCACGAGTTTGAAACAGACTTCAGAGAACTATATTTTCATGTTACACAATATAGCAATTAAGGGAAACATATTAAAGAGGCACAATGAGTTTGTGTTTTCCTGTTATGTATAACAAAGGACCAAGAGATTATTTTTACAAATTTCTTTTATCTGCTTCCATGCTTAGGCCGCAAGTGGGGTCCAGAGCTGCAATTCACTGGCTCAGGGATGCAGCTAAAGCAAGGATAATGGCTCTGCAGTGAT
>NW_008825234.1:611532-616312 GCF_000699105.1 Pygoscelis adeliae
CTCCACTGCAGCAGGATCCAGCAGCTTCTGGGAAGGCATTTGGTTGTTGCCAGCATTTGGAAAAGCTTTGCAGGAGATGGTGCTGAAGACAGCTGGAGCCATTGAAGTTTCTGGGTCCCCAGACACTGAAGGCTTTGTAGAAATCATAGTGAATTTTTGCACCTATACAGCACTGCAGAAACATTCATTTTTTAATTGTCAGAAACTTTCTGAGTGTTACACTCACAGGATGGGCACATAGAATAAAACACAGAAATTAAACCAATATTTCTGTGACTGCCTGTGCCCACCTACACTTGTGAATAATGATCTGCTGCTCAGAGCTGTTGGGCTTGTGCAGCCCTCCCAGTCTCTGTGGTTTGATACCAACATCAGGTGTTCGGGTTTCCTCTAAACACTGCAGAGTCCTGACAAATGAAACCTGTGTCAGGATCGGGATCATTTTCTTCTTCTTGGTTCTTCGTTCAGTGTGCTGGAACTACTGCCTCTTACGTTGTGAAACTTCATCTCCTTGTGCCTGGAGTATCCCAGGCACAAGGCGAAGAGGCTGAGCCCGCTGCAGGTACAACAGTAGTGATCTCTAAAAAATTAGCTCATATCAACACTAAGAGACTGAAATTATATTGTTCAGGTTACTGTACTCATGAAAATAATATTCTAACTGTAATTCTTTATGTTTATGGATCACACAAAACCTAAAGGTCATAGTATACTTCAGAGCTGGAGTTACAGGCACTTACCCCAAGACTATCACCACACCCAAAAGAGTTTTTTCACTGCTGTGTTCATTCTCAAACATGATCTGATGAACTGCATACAGTATTTCCTTACACATGACTTTTCAAAGTGTGATTGTCAAGGTATTGTTATATGAATTGTATGTTTACATAAACAAAAGTTTGTTTACCAAAAGCTGAGCCTGGTCAGGAGGAAATATTTAGTTCAGAAGGAGTCAATGGTTTCCTTAAACTTAAATATTGGGAGCAATGTTAGCACTTTCTATTTATTGTCTAGACAGAGACATTAGCACTTCTCAGGTTGGGGAGGGGAAGTCAATAATCCTATAGGCACAATGTTACAAACTGACATTCTGACTAAGTGATGAACTACCAGAGAGTCATGGAGCAGTGAGGACAAATGTCTGAGCTTGAATGTAACCTGCAAAAAGAGAATGGGTGTATAGAGAGATGTATCCGGCCATCCAGATTCCCCTCAAGAAAAGCAATATCCAACTGTGGATCTTGCCATACAAATGCATTTCAGCCAGTAAATCATATCAGCATGGTTACAGTTTGTTAACTAAGTGAAACAGATAGACAACCTAAAGTGTACTTGTTGTTTTTAGACAGAGATAGAGATATCTGCCTCTAAACACTGCAGTGCTTTATCTTGGTTAATTCTTGGATTTCTAAAGATTAATTATATACTTCTACTTTAATGTTCTCTGATGCAGAGGTGATTTTAAAGGACCAGAAAGCCATGCCTAGGGTTGGAGTGATTCATAAACCACTTTCACACTGCCAAATGCTCCACCAAATGATATATGAGGTACCAAATCATAGGGGGAATATTCTTCAGCTAATGCTCTTTTTATACCATGGTAACATTGCTATTGTTATGGCAGAAAAGTTTCTTCCATTCGGAAATACTATCTAAAATATACCAGGTATGGAACAAGACTGGAAAAGGGCCTAAATTTCAAGGGTCAGTGCTGGTCAGCTATTATGGTTGTCACTCCTGTGAAAATACAGTAGGATCTGAGTTCTAATAGCAGTTACTGTTGGATTTCTCTCACAAGGTTTCGTCCTCATCCACTGAAGCTAACAGGAGTATGATCAAATCAGTGGAACATCAGTCTGATAAAGCACTGACAAAATGACACAGTTCAATAAAATATTGAAACATTTGCTTATCATTAACACTTGAGAGATTTTTCCGTTGAATTACAAAACTCTCTGACTTTAGTGGGCTTCTGAACTCATATAGAAATATCTAATGGACTTAAGCTTCACCTAATCCTGAGTTGTCTTCATGGCTGGGGTACCTGCTTGGTTAATGGCATTGTCCCTCCAAGTGTTTTTTCTAGCATTAATTCTAAGGAAAAAAAAAAAAGGATTTTTTTGGTTTTCATCCATGGCATTAAGAACTGTAAAAAATAGCTATTATTTATAAAACCATACATTTTTATAGCTGGAGGATTTTTAAGGGATTTTACACTGCCTTTAACGAAGAATTTAATGGTAGATCAGTTAGTGTAGTTTTAACTAAATGCTTCTGTAGTTCAAGTTGTTTAGTTACTAAAGGCATTTGTTAGTGAAGGTCCCTGATGACTTCTCTACTTTTAAAAAGCAAAACCTTTTTTTGGTAATTAGCTTTTCTAGTACATCTTGCACTGTACTTTTTTTCAGACAAAAGGCAAGTCCTCACACAGAAAAGCTTCACATCTGTGCATTTATCCTTTCCAAATACTCGGCACTATGTGCAAGGTGTTGAACATGGAGTTGTTAAAAAAATTTCTGACAAATTGTATGTCAGAAATTTTCAAAAAGTATGTACTTTTTGTATGTAAGTACTTTCAAAAGTATGTTGAAAAATGTTGGTTCATTGAGCTAAACATGGTTAATCTGAAGCACCTTCAATTCCAGAAAGTCTTACCAAAATGCAAACAGGTTTTGAGGAAATCCTTTGACATATTCCTGGGAAGCCTGGCTGGGATGAAATGAGTTGGAAGCTGCAGGTCCCAGGACTGCTTGCTAGTGGACCTTTCCTAGCAAGAATGAGGGATTCTTCTGCAGTTAGCTGCTTAGTGAAAAGACACAATTCAGTTTCATTCCCAGTACTTCTATTTTTCAAAATGCTGCCAGTGACAAACCTGACAAGATCATAAATTAAACAAAGCAATTGACTGTAGCATTTCTAACATTTAGAAATGTTAGAAAAATGTGGCTTCAGTTTAACCACCCCTTAACCTTCAGACTTGCGAAGTCCAAATTCTTCAAGGCTGATCTAAACACCCCTTAGCCTCTGAACTGAGTCTTTCCTGTCTTTCTGTGCACAAGTTTTCCTTTTATTTCCTTTTATAAGCATTTTGAATGTATTGATGACCAAAAGGGAAGCCTAACTCACTAGTCAAATGTAATCCTTAATTTCTCCATAGTAATTACAGGGAAAACACATCTGTTCTAGTTGTCACAAATGTTATGTTTTATAAACACAATATCTATGATTCAGCTAATTATGGGTCAAATCCTTCAGTAACACTCAGGCAAGAGCTGCAAATGGAACACAGGTTCATGGTGCTAAAAGGGGCGACCAGGATTTCACTAGAGGAAGAATCACTCCAGGATCTTCTGAAGAAATGCATAAACCAGTCTTGTCAAAATCAGAACACCTCTTGGGGTAAGGATTCAAGTCAGAGGGATCTGGGAAACACCACAGAAGATGGTTAGCATACATGACAAGTGTGGTCAGAATAGGTTGTGTTTTCCAAAACAGAGCATCAATTTATTACATTTGTAGTAATAAAAGCATGTCTGATGCTTGTTCCACTCCTTGCTGTTTTTTGTAAGTCTTTCTGAGTCCTCACAGATTCTTTTCTTTTCTTTTTTTTTCTTTTCTTCTCAATACCTCTTGTTAACACTTGATTCCCTTATTCTCTCATTCTGGGAATTTCTAAACTCTAAATGCCATCTCTCTGCCTAAAATGGGGCCATTAAACAATGCCTGGCCTGGGAGATATGTGACATTGTGGCAGGTTAGCCTTGGCTGGCAGTGAGACCCCCACCCAGCTGCTCTCTCACTCCCCTCCTCAACAGAACAGGGGGATAAATTAAGATGAAAAAGCTCATGTGTCGAGATAAAGACGGATATCGCTTACCAATTACCATCATGGGCAAAACAGGCTCAACTAGGGGAAGATTAATTTAATTTATTGCCAATTAAAAAAAAATAAAAGTAGGATGGGAAAAAAAAAGACAAAACTAAAAACAACCTTCCCACTACCCCTCCTTTCTTCCCTGGGTCAACTTCACTCCCAACTCTTCTACCTAGTTCCCTTCCCAAGCAGCGCAAGAGGGAAGGGGGGTTGCAGTCAGTTCATAACACTGCGTCTCTGCCTCTCCTTCCTCCTCACACTGTTCCCCTCCTCCAGTGTGGGGTCCTTCCCACAGGACACAGTCCTTCATGAACTGCTCCAGCATGGGTTCTTCCCACAAGGCTGCAGTTCTTCAAGAACTGCTCCAGCATGGGTCCTTTCCATGAGTACAGTCCTTCACGAACAGACTGCTCCAGTCTGCGTCCCCCAGGGGCTGCAGCCCTTGCCAGGAACCTGCTCTGGTGTGGGTTCTCCATGGGCTGCAGCTTCCTTCAGGGCACATCCACCTGTTTCCATGCAGGGTCCTCCATGGGCTGCAGGGGGACAACCTGCCTCACCATGGTCTTCTCCACGGGCTGCAGGGGAATCTCTGCTCTAGCACCTGGAGCACCACCTCCTCCTCCTCCTTCACTGACCTTAGTATCTGCATAGTTGTTTCTCTCACATTTTCTCACAGCTGCTGTGCAGTGTTTTTTACCATTTCTTAAAAACACTTTCACAGAGGGTCCACCAACTTGGCTGATGGGATCAGCTTTGGTCAGTGGTGGGTCCATTTTGGTCAGTGGTGGGTCCATTTTGGAGCTGGCTGGAAGTGGCTGTGTCTGGCACAGGGCAGCCCCTGGTCTCTTCTCACAGTGGCCACCTCTGCAGCCCCCCCCTGCACACACCTTGTCACGTAAACCCCTT
>NW_008825234.1:616700-624411 GCF_000699105.1 Pygoscelis adeliae
TTATTAAACTGTTTTTATCTCAACCCACGAGTTTTTCTCATTTGTGCTCTTTCAATTCTCTCCCCCATCCCACCGGGTGGGGGGAGTGAGCGAGCAGCTGTGTGGTGCTCAGTTGCCAACTGAGGTTAAACCACGACAGAGGATATGGGTGCATACACCTTATTCCACCCATACCAGGATGTTTAAGTTACATAAAATTTTTAAACCAGACTTTATGAATTCAGTGTACAGCCCTGTCCGTTCCTGTTTCATTCTTATATCATTCAACATATTTTTATCCATCGGTGGTTTCTAGTGCACCAGCTGTTGGAAGGTGGTTGTGGAAGTTGCTGCATTCATCTGTGAAGGCTTACATAAAAATAATATTAAAGACAGAATGGAAAACATCCTGAAAAATAATGGCTGCTTGGGATTAGGTGTAAGTAATTTTCTACATTAGCTTACTTAGTGTAAATACCCACTGGGCTTTTAAGCCAAGCTTATGTGTAGAACATCATCCAACATTGACAAATTTCTGCTGCCACACATCAATTACTTACAAAACAAATGGAATAAATATAGTACTCTTTGTCTGCTCCCTGAGAAATTGTACTGTTCTCTTGTTTCCTGAAGGATGAATTATCTCCTGATCTAATGCCTTCTGTGAAATCAAAAGTATGCCCTTATGGTAACATGCTTTTAGTTCATCACCATGAGGCTTTTCTGATCTCCATAACTATTCATGCACAGTAGTTGGTTGAAAAGAGTTTGGATTTAGGTTGTAGAGAAATGCATGTGGATCTCCAGGATAGCTTTCATGCTGCCTTAAAATGGCAAAAATATCTTGTGTTTGTATAAAATGCTCTCCATCCAATGTAGTAAATACAAATGTGGAAACTGATAGCTGCTAGTATGTAGATTTTGTTAAGAATACAGGGTAATCAATTTTCAGTAGGTAAATAGAACAGAGAGCTAAAAGTTTGCCTTCCATGGAAAACTCTGCCACTGGGATGAGAATTGAGATAAGATTAGCATTAACAGGTAGGCAGGATCCAAATAAGCTAAGAAGAGCCTGAGGCAGGGGGTGGGACAAAAATTAACCCTGTCACCAACAGATAGAAAGATTCATCCTTAGTGACAAAAGAACAGAAGATATGATCTTTAGGAGCAGGATTCCTGGTTCTGGTTGATCACAGGTTGGTAAAAAAACACCGCAAACCCCAGACTTAATTTGCTTGTGGAGGATGACTGAAATGGAGAAAGAGAGATGGGTACCTCCAGAGGTCGGTTCAGAGCAGCAAAAGGAGGCTGCTGCTTCAAATTTCCAGTGTAACTGCCGGTCTATTGACTGCAGAAGCCATCTAAAATATAAGCCTTGTTAAGCTTAAGTCAGCTTTTGTGAATTGACCTTTTTGATGAAATTCTGGACTGTATCCAACAAGCTTTATTAAGCTTGGTCTACAATGGTCTTTTTAACAGTTGTATCTAAGCTATGAATTATGTTTACCTGTAAGAGGAAAATGGCCTTCTTCCGAGGGGTTTTACTCAATTTGCTTCTAAATGAAACAATGTGCCTAAGAGCAAAGCTGTTGGGAAGGGCATTAAATATCTGTTGCTCAGTTCTTGGCTGGCCTGATGGGCAACATTGATAAAGTCTCCTTTTTTTCTTTAAATGAAATGAATGGTACCAATCTTGTGATGTACTTTGATACGCACTGATGAACAATGTTATACAATAACACAAGTCAATTCTAACAATGTGAGGAAAGACTGTACAATATTGTTCCTGATTGTATTTTGACTTCATCGTAAAGTTACATGTCCATTCCTCAACTTTTTGGACAGCAACTGAATTGTTTAGGATGCTAAAAGAGAGGAGTTCTGGTTGAAAAAAAATCAGTCTAGGCTTTATGTAAAGTATATTGATTGTTATCACCCCCAATTCAACAGCTATATTCTCCTTAGATTAGCTGTGCATTTAGAAGAAGCTAAGGTGAACTTTTTTGAATATCCCACTGCCCAGTCATGAAAAAATGTTTGGGTTTTGTCATGTATCTGTTGCTGAAGAGAGAGAAATACTGAATGCATTGAATGAGAAAAACTTAATTATCTGACTCCTCTAATGACCAGACTCTCCATTTAGTCCAAACCCTAGTTGCTGCAGACGAGCTTCCAGAGGGAAGCTTTCACTTTCCTAATAAACAAAAATTATACAATAGAGAACCTGAGGATTAAATAATAAAAGTACAGGATTAACTTTGTAATCAAACCTAAGGCAGAGGATCCACTATTATAACTGTCTTTGATTCCCTGCTAAATTTCTGAGGGGCTTAATGCTTTTTTCCTTCATGCAAGGAATTTACATCAACGCAAGATTCCTTCAGTTCTACTTGTCCCATGTAATTTTAAATGTATTTTAAATCTTTACTCAATTGAAATGAGACTAAAACACAAAGTAAATGAGCAAATGAGCAGATACATATACATACCTAGCATATGGCATTACATATACATATACATATTTAGCAAATGAGGGAAGGCCAGCATCAGAGCAAACACTCCTTCAATTCAAAGGTACCATAACCTACAAGATCATCTTCCTCTTCTGAAGAAAACAAAAACAAAACTCGCGGCTCTTTTAAGCCTGGAACAGTCACCTCCTTCCATCACTCTTATGAAACGCTGCCAAAAATTGCTGCAAGTTGAACAACATCAACAGATGTAAAAGATATGGATGTGTAAAGGCCATCTTCTCAGGAGCTGCTGCTGAAGGATTTGAAAGTGCTAGTAAGCTTCTCCCACCAAAGAAAATGAAGCTTTGGAGGAGGCTCAATAATGGGTAACTGAGGGGGAGGTGTTTTTTAGGAGCCTAAGTGTTTAAAAGGATCAAGTGATTTTATTATAAATAATAAAGGTTCATTAGATTTTTGAAAGGCATAAAGATTTTGCTAGTTAATAGAAGACTATAGTGTCTGTTGGCTAGTAGAAAAACAGTAATAAATTTTATGATGTTAAGCGGTTAAGATTAACGGACAGCTTAGCAACCACCAAGATATATTGGGGTAGATCCATTGGACTCTGCATGTCTGACATACACCTCAAAAGATAAGGAAAGATTGGGTGTTGTAATGTAAGTACAGTCATGTTGAATCAGTCACCTATGGTATTTTGCATTAGTTATGGAGTTTTATACCAAAATTAGTTAGCTAATGAATTCATGGGAGACAAAAGGTGTATCAAAGGTTGGTATTTTATAATTGTTCCCCCACTGAGACATTGTGATGCTTGTCACTTATATTTCTGGCAAGCTGAGTTTTTGAGTGAAATTGCATGTGTATTTTGTTACTATTACTGACTTTGATTTTCATCTTGTTTAGTTTTTAGCTGTGAAAATGTACAGCTCAACCAGAAGCTTTTTATGTTTGAAATAATATATATAACAAATGAATTTGGAATTGGATTCACGTCACCTTTACCTCAGCAGTCTTATGACAATGGCAAAGGCTATTTTAAGGTAGACCATCAGATCTGAATCTGGATTTAAAACACAAATGGAAAAAAGTAGAGAGGAATAATTCTTTAATAGAAGGATTTGGAACAGAGTGAGCAAAACTGTTCTGTTTTTCAGCTGAAATTTTGGGGTTTGTACCTGTTATTATGTTTTCTTTTTTATTTATTTATGCATTTATTTTATTTATTTTTCTGACATCTTGCTCTAGCATCTATTTCCATATAAAATAACTTTTGCTTGTTAATATGCTGTACTTTAAATGATGGAGGCAATATGTATTGGAAAATTGTCTGATGAATCAGCTCTACATTGTGCATGCATGTGTGTGCACGCATGTATGTTTGTATGCTTACTCATATGTTCTTTGTGTTTGTATGCATACAAACGAATAAATATATTGTATAAATATTGTATCACAAATGCAGTCCTTGACCCAAGTATTTTCTTTATAGTCATAAAGATTTTATTGATTTTTAAGTACATATAGAAAAATAATAGTAACAGGAAAAGTTTATTCTGTATTAAAACTTTAAAACACCGTATAACACGGCAATTAATGAGAATCAGTGTCTTAGGAACATTTCACATGTTTGGAAACCTGTGCTGTCTTTATCTCATTTTTTTCAACAGAAAAAAGTATCACTTGAAGTACAACTGCATAGCTTATCTGCTTTTTTATAAAGATTATATATACAGATACCATTACTGCAACTTTGAAATAATGGAAAAGTTTGCAAGATATTTTACCAACTTTTTAGCTTCATATATTATAGGTATCAAAAGCAGTTAAAAATGGCTTACGAGGCTCTGGAGCAATAAAAATCTGAATTACTAACTTGGTTAGTGATATGCAGTTACATGAATTATGGTATGTCACCATATCCAAATTTTTCCTAAACTAAATCCTTATGAAAAGCATATTTTTTAAATAACAATCAGCTCACCATGAAAAGGGTAAGAGAAGAAGCCATTTCTGTCAAGAAGTCAAATTTCTTATATCTTTTCTTGATTGGAAGCAGAGAGGAAATGGGGCTTATTCACAGGGCCAAACGGTGTTAAATATTTAGTCATATTACCAACATTTAATCAAGTTTTAATCTGTGTTGATGGCAAAGTTCTGAACTGTATTTATCAGTTGAAATGATTGGTAATTTTTTTTACAAGTTTGTTTTCTGTGTGAGTAGTGCAATATAAGTAGTTTATGAGAAATTTACTGTTTTATTTATTGGTTCTTATGAAATTGTTATTATGCCTTATATTGTATTGTTTGAGACTTTAATCCTTTGAACTTAATTCTTGCTTTTGTATTTATTCATGCCAGTAAGGCTCAGTTACTTAAAAGAATACTGAAAGCAAACATGAAACAGCAATGTTACGGCTCTACTGAAATTTACTTTTGAATTCAAATGGATAGTCAAGGGAATTTGAGAAGATGGAGTTTGGCCATTCTAGCCCCCTTTACACTTCCAAGAAGTATCAAAGGGTTTTAGATCAAGTTAGACTCCAGCTCTGAATTTTTTTAAGCTCACAGACATTGAGATACACCGTTATGAACACTTTCCTTTACACATAAATGACTGCCTCTGAGTATAACTTTCATAAACTTAAAGGCAAAACTTCACAGATGCTGGACTGTATAACTATCCAACTTTTACTTTTATAAAAGAGAGAATATTCTCCCGCTATTTTTCAAGCATTTTTTCATGACATTGCATAGGCCTAGTGTGCAACTCAATTAATCTCATTCTATCTAAAGAATAAAACAAATTTCTTTCAGTTTTCTGTCTGGTCTTTTTTGCTTGCTGCCCACCTTATTGAACCTTTCTTTGAGGGCCTGACGTAAACCTCAAAAAGCCAAGGGGAAGAGTCCAACTGATATAAATTGTCTCTGGATTAGGCTCTTTTCAGAATCCTAATTACATTTCCACTTAATTTCTGCCCAAATTGATGATTATGGCTGATTGAAAAAAGTCTGGAAACCTCAAATTTGAAGGGTTTGAAATTTGATTTGAAACAAACACAAAAATATTTTTTTCAGAAATTACAATTATTCAATATCTCTGGGATTCTTACACTGCAGATGGAGCTAGCTGTTTTGTCCGTTCCCTGCTAAGCATGCCTAGAATTTACAATATTTATTACTGAATAGCTGCAGGAAGGTTTACCAGCTCATAGCAGGACTGAATTCACTACAGCTTTCATGCTTTTTACACCTGCAGCAAATCAGCAGAAACTTCCAGAATTTTTCTCCAGATACGCTTATCAGAGACTTGCCTTAACATGTCAAAAACCCAGAAACTCTGAAAATACTAAATAAATAAACAAACTTTTTTTTTTCTTTAAATGGAACATAATTTTCATCTTAAAATGAAGTTCCTTTCCTGCAGTCCCACTAAACTCTACCTAAGTTCACAAAATAGGTATCACATGCACCTGAGTGCTATGGCTCATTTTGATCATCTCTCAGAGCAGTGTCTGTAAAGCCTCTAAGACGTTAGAGAGCTGAAATCAAGTCCTACTTCTGCTTGAGAGAATTTCAGCTTAAGCTGCTGCTTAGAAGTCTGCCAGAACTATGCCCATAACATAAATCACTTCCTGATTTTCTGTGGAGAACCAGTCCATTTAACACCATTAAATATTTAAATCCTTAAATAATCAAAGAAAAGAAGAGAGCTTGATTCTTAGCCAGGTGGTTATGACATAACCTTAGCAGAAGAAACTGTTGGATTTGTCATTATTCCAATAAATTCTTAAGATAAATGGAAAAATATGGAGTGACTTATTCACTGACACAGTTCAAGGCTACATATCTTAAGTGGCACCCAATATAAGGTGCTTGTGATGCAGTAGTATACAAAGATCAAGATGTCCCTATTTTGTTTTGCTTTGTTTTGATTTCTGTAAGCTTGGTCAACAGTTTATGCCAGCAAATTCTTGCAGGCCCCAATCATAAGCTTTCTTCATGTGTTGCATAGGGAGTGAGCAGTACTCGGCATCGTTGCTTCTATAAATCAACACCTCAGTCAACCACATGCTAGAATGTGATACCAAGTATTTCTAAGGTCGCATATCTCGGCATGAAAGTTCACTTTTTTCCACTCTCAGGTATATTTGATTATTGCATGCTGAAAAGCTAACTTGTCACATACATTTACATAAATAGTTAAAATACATTGCTGCTTTTTTGCTAGTAAGAGGCAACATTAGGGATGCATATCAGGCAAAATATTATCTCCTCCCATTATCAGATGTTATGTCTACATTATTGCCTCCTGTGCAATAGTCACTTAATGGATGGCTGTTGTTCCTTTACATCAGACAATATATATTAAATACCAAACAATTCTGAACAAAGCCACAGCTGTATCTTAAAAAAAAACCCAATGGAATGAACAGAAATGCAGATAGTATGATCTCAACCACATTGTTCCAATTAAAAATACTAAAAGAAGCATTAATTAGATTTGATGCAGAATTTTCAATTGAAATTATTCATATCCCTTAGCACTTCTACAATTTTCTTTTACAAACTCAGTTTTTTTCAATAATTTATTAATCTTGAAATACTAAATTCCTTATCATCTTGCATTAGGATATTTCAGTCTTGAAACAGAAATTATCTCACAGTTCACAGCTGTGTTAGGCTGCCTTTCCCAGTGGTTAACTGCTGGAGAATCTTGGGGTCCTCGGAAGACTACATTTTTCATCAGTTGTTACATGATGGAAGTCATTATGACTAAAGCAGAAGATAGCGTATATTCTTGTCAGAGGCAAAAGGGTTAATGAGTCCTGACCTGTAGTGTAAAAAACAATTTACTGATTCCACAGACTAAAATGAAGCCTTCTGGATAAATTCAACAAAGTGAAATGAAATGAAATAAAATTAGAATTTTTAATTTTATGTGTATCCAGTCAGTGTGATATAACTCAAAAATCACCTTAGCATTATCAAAGATACACTGTGCTGAATGTCCATCCTATGAAAAATGCCCTATTATAGCATGAAGATTAATGTTAAAATGCTGAATTTCCTTTGCAAATATTAATCTATTTTAGAATCATACAATCATAGAATCATAGAATCATTAAGGTTGGAAGAGACCTCTAAGATCATCAAGTCCAACCGTCAACCCAACACCACCATGCCCACTAAACCATGTCCCTAAGTGCCTCATCTACCCGTCTTTTAAATACCTCCAGGGATGGTGACTCAACCACTTC